>NC_072388.2:32925360-33240221 GCF_028885625.2 Pongo pygmaeus
AATCTATCTCCCTTTTAAAAGAAGTCTCAACTAATACCACAGTTAATCAAATAAAATCTTACCTTTACTCCTGAAACGATTACTCCATCTGCTGATTTAACCATGTTTTTAAAGAAGTCTTCAAGTTTCTCTTTTTTATTTTTTCCTCGCACACTCAACTGAAAGAAAGGTAATTTAACATTTTTTAAGGTTACAAATGGAAAGCAGTGCCTCCTTTATTCTTTGATATTTAAATGGCAATCTCAAAAGGATCTTAGTTTTTAATCTTAATAAAGTGGCAATTTCATCATGCACATCAATGATTTTCAAATTTTAGGGCATAAAAAAGGAGTTTGGTAATAATATAGATATTCAGGACTCACTCTCAAAGATTCAGGTTCAGCTGGTCTACAAGAAGGCCTAGATATTTCACATTTTATGAGCATATCTGATAATTCTGTTGCAAGCAGCCCTCTCACCATATTTTGTCAAACACTGCTATATAAAATTTTAATAGACAATTAAAATTTTAGCTCGGGAGTTCCTTTAAACATGTGAAATTTATTGGGGCACAATATACCATTGTATGATTCCGCAGTAACTCTGAATATATATCCTACACATTTGGAACTCTGAACTCAATCCAAGTATCTCGTCTGGCTTTTGGGGTCAGCAATTTATAGCACAAGGGACACAAAAAAGATGACTTTGAACAACATGAATGGTTCTCCAAGGGCAAAACCAACAAGCAGCAGCTAACTCTTTGACTCCTAGCACTTGCTGTATCAGGGTACCCCATAAAGAGCAATCCGTCTAATCCCCGCATACTTCCATTGCTCCAATGCCCACCTTTATGTAAATGACTCACAGATCTCTATCACTACCGCTATGGTCTGAATGTATGTGTCCCCCTAAAATTAATACGCTGAAAACAAATTTTTTTTGAGACACTGTCTCCCTCTGTCATCCAGGCTGAAGTGCAGTGGCGTGATCTCGGCTCACTGCAACATCTGCCTTCTGGGTTCAAGCAATTTTCCTGCCTCAGCCTCCCGAGTAGCTGGGACCACAGGCATGTACCATCATGCCCGACTATTTTTAGTAGAGATGGGATTTCACTGTGTTGGTCAGAGTGGTCTTGAACTCCTGACCTCAGGTGATCCAACCACCTTGGCCTCCCAAAGTGCTGGGATTACAGGCATGAGCCACCACGACTGGCCCATATCTTGAAGCTTAACCCTCAAGGTAATCATAATTAAGAGGTGGGCCTGAGCCAGGCACAGTGGCTGGTGCCTGGAGTCCCAGCTACTTAGGAGGCTGAGGTGGGAGGATCACTTGACGCCAGGAGTTTGAGGCTGCAATGTGCTACAACTGCACCTGTGAATAGCCACTGCATTTCAGCCTGGGCAATACAGCAAGACTCCATCTCTTAAAAATAGGTGGGGCTTTTGAGAAGTGATTAGGTCATGAGGGTGGAGCCTTCATAAATGGGATTAGTCCTTATAAAACAGGCTGAGGGAATGTTACCCTCTTGCCCCTTCCTTCTGCTATGTGAGGACAAAACAAAAAGGGCCACCTATGAAGCAGAGGGCCCTCACCAGACACGCAATCTGCTAGCACGCTGATCTTGGGCTTCCCATTCTCCAGAACTGTAAATGATAAATTCTGTTGTTTATAAATTACCCAGTCTAAGGTATTTTGTTATAGCAGCCAAACAGACTAGAATACTACCCGTAAGCTCTTTCCTTAACCTTATATGTTATATCCAATTGCCCACATCATTTCCTTACATGGAGACTGTAACTGTAACCTCACATTAGATGAGTCTAACACAGTGCTCATTATAATCTAATCTCTGGGCTGGGCACAGTGGCTCACGCCTGTAATCCCAGCACTTTGGGAGGCCAAGGTGGGTGGATCACCTGAGGTCAGGAGTTCAAAACTAGCCTTGACCAACATGGTAAAACCCTCTACTAAAAATACTAAAATTAGCTGGACGTCGTGGCATCCGCCTATAATCCCAGCTACTAGGGAGACTGAGGCAAGAGAATCTTTTGAACCCAGGAGGCAGAGGTTGCCATGAGCCAAGATCGCACCATTGCATTCCAGCCTGGACAACAAGGGCGAAACTCCGTCTAAAAAAAAAAAAAAATTAGCCGGGCATGGTGAAACGTGCCTGTAATCCCAGCTACTCGGGAGGCTGAGGCTGGAGAATCGCTTGCACCTGGGAGGCAGAGGTTGCACTGAGCCAAGATCACACCACCGTACTCCAGCCTGGGCAACAGAGCAAGACTCTGTCTCAAAAAAAAAAAAACAAAAAAAACCACATCTAATCTCCAAAATTTCTGTCTTCCCTCTTTGATTTGTGGCCCCTTCATCTGAACAGTCTCTCTGTCTCCGACATGTTCCCTAAAATTCCATACTTCTCATTAAAATCTTGAAATTTGTAACTTCTTCCTTTCTCTCATAGCTCAAATTCTAACAGCAAATGACTTAAAACTGTCCCTTTCCACTCCTACTCTCCTAGTAGAAGTCTTCATCATCTCTTTCCTAGACTGAAGTATTAGTTAATAATTCTCATCTTATTCCAATCCATTCTGTTGCCTGGGACAGCTTTCTAAAATCAAACTTTGAGCATCTCATCCTTACTCAAAAACTTTAGTTTCTTTTCTCTTTTTTCTCTTTTGAGACAGAATATCACTCTGTCACCCATGCTGTGGCACAATCTCAGCTCACTGCAACCTCCGCCTCCCACATTCAAGTGATTCTCCTGTCTCAGCCTCCCAAGCAGCTGGGATTACAGGCGAGCGCCACCACGTCCAGCTAATGTTTGTGTTTTTAGTAGAGATGGGGGTTTCACCATGTTGCCCAGGCTGGTCTCAAACTCCAGACCTCAGGTGATCCACCTGCCTCAGCCTCCCAAAGTGCTGGGATTAGAGGCGTGAGCCGCGCCTGGCCTGTTTGTATTTTTCAAGGTAGTTTAAGTGACACTTTTTCAGTAGTAATGCAGCTATTTCAGTAGAACTTGAGTAGATTAATTGACAGAATGATAGTTAAGCATGTTACTAGCCAGGCATGGTGGCTTCATGCCTGTAATCCCACCACTTTGGGAGGCTAAGGTGGGCGGATCACCTGAGGCCAGGAGTTTGAGACCAGCCTGACCAATATAGAGAAACACCGTCTCTACTAAAAATACAAAAATTATCTTGGCATGGTGGTGCATTCCTGTAATCCCAGCTACTTGGGAGTCTGAGGCAGAAGAATCGCTTGAACCAAGGAGGCAGAGGTTGTGGGTGAGCCGAGTCGCGCCATTGCACTCTAGCCTGGGAAACAAGAGCGAAACTCCGTCTCAAAAAAAAAAAAATTAGGTGGGCATGGCGGCATGCGCCTGTAGTCCCAGCTACTCGGGAGGCCGAGGCACGAGAATCACTTGAACCTGGGAGGAGGAGATCGCAGTGAGCCGAGATTGCGCCACGGCACTTCAGCCTGGAGAAAGAGCAAGACTGTCTCAAAAAAAAAGAAAAAAAGAAAAATACAAACATTCTAAAAAAAAGGCCTTGAGCCTTTTCTAACTACTCTTGCCTTTTCCAATGACTCTTTAAAAAGAAAACTTGGGGCCCGGCACAGTGGCTCACACCTGTAACCCCAGCACTTTGGGAGGCCGAGGCGGGCGGATCACGAGGTCAGGAGATTGAGACCATCCTGGCTAACACAGTGAAACTCTGTCTCTACTAAAAATACAAAAAATTAGCCGGGCATGGTGGCGGGCGCCTGTAGTCGCAGTTACTCGGGAGGGCTGAGGCGGGAGAATGGTGTGAACCCAGGAGGCGGAGCTTGCGGTGAGCCGAGATTGTGCCACTGCACTCCAGCCTGGGCGACAGAGCGAGACTCTGTCTTAAAAAAAAAAAAAAGAAAAAGAAAACTTGGGCCGGGCGCAGTGGCTCACGCCTGTAATCCCAGCACTTTGGGAGGCCGAGGTGGGTGGATCATGAGGTCAGGAGATCGAGACCATTCTGGCTAACACGGTGAAACCCCGTCTTTACTTCAAAATAGAAAAAATTAGCTGGGCTTGGTGGCAGGCGCCTGTAGTCCCAGCTACTAGGGAGGCTGAGGCAGGAGAATGGCGTGAACCCAGGAGGCGGAACTTGCAGTAAGCCAAGATCATGCCACTGTACTCCAGCCTGGGAGACACAGCAAGATTCCGTCTCAAAAAAAAAAAAAAAAGAAAACTTGACCACCAATCAATGTGATACTCACATCTTGATTATATTCCAAGAAGACATGGAAATTTAAATCTTTTCTCAAAATAGGATGTGCTGCCACACGACACAGGAACACTTCATGCATCGCAACTGTCTTCTTGAATATTGCCAAATATTCACTAGAAACAATATACAAAATTAAAGGTAAAAAACTCCATCAACTAAAAAGTCACCTGCAACAATTTTTTTCAGAAAATACTCTTTGGATTATTCCAAATGCAAAATTAGAGAGACAAAGATATAATTCATGTAAACAAGGGTTTTAGTTGAACTGTTAATGAAATACATAAAACCCAGCTTTGAAAAAGGTTTCATGCCAGTTAATAATATTTATATCTAAATGTTAATATTTTTAAGTTTTACAAATTTTTCTTACTTATGCAAGTTGATGTTAAAGTTAACTATAGGGCTGCTTGTTCTCAGCTCTACAGAAAGTATGCTACAAATTATTTGATAGAATCTTGATGATTCAATATCCAATTACTACTTTTAAACAACTTAGTACAAAAAAAATTAAAACCCAAACCTCTGTGAGCATATTTTCAACGTTAATAATTATTTTCATCTAACTACCCAAACACACAAGAAACACACTATGAAGAAACTGATTTTTTTTGTCATTACACCAAAGAAATGTGTTCAAAATATTTTAATACCAGCAGTGAATCCCAGAGACCGCAAAGTAATACATGTCAGTTTGGGGGAAAAAAAAAACATTCAAGGAAAAGGCCTGATATTCTTGCTTCAACTACGTGCAAGAAGGGTAAGTTTTACATACCAGCAAACCAGCAGGACCAATGTTGGGAGAAGTTTGATCTCTGTGAGGGTAGTCATTCAGTGAAGACAAAAAAGAAGGATGCAGAGGATGGAGGTAGCAGTAGAATAAACCCAAGGTTCTCTGTTATCCAACCCCTAACCAGACCACAAAAGAATCATGATCAGGGCCACTGGAAAATCACAGTTTCTTTGATATTAATGCACTCTGCTCATTTCCAGTTTTCAGTCTTACAAACTTTGAATATGTATCTGTCTGCTATCAGACCACTGCTTGCATCCAAGACCTGCTTTGCTGATTTATCTTTTCAGGAGTTTAGCATCCTGAAGAGGAGTATAGCAGCAGTGTGAATATATAACTAAAAACTAAAACTAGTGGAAGAAGAGAAGAGGAAATGCATGAAGGGGAGAAATGACCAGAAAAAGTGACAGAGGTGATAACTAAGGAAAATTATTTCCTTATACAACTCTCAAAATAGAGAAACATATCCAGCAAATCCAAAATTACTCCAAATGTTTAATGAAAGGGGAAAGATTCTGTGTTTTCAGCAAATACACTAAAAACGAAATATGGGTTGAGTATCCCTACCCGAAAATCTGAAATCCAAAGTACTCCAAAATCTGAAATTTTTTAAATGAAGACATGATGCTCAAAGGAAATATTCATCAGAACATTTCAGATTTCAGATTAGGGATGCTCAACCAGTAAATATAATGCAAATACTCCAAAAAAAAATTAAAATCCAAAATGTCCTCCCAGGCATTCTGCATAAGTGATACTCAACCTGCACATAATTTCCTTTTCTTCTTTTCTCTGCCTGTGGCTTCTGCCCAAAGGGAAAAGAATATAGAAGCAAAGTAACTAGAGAATAGTTAAAAACTGTTTTTCATTAAATGACTATTAGTTTCATATATACTAGAAATGTATTAGATTCTTGAAAAAACTGTGATAATTCACACTACGTACATATGCAGTTTTTAAGAAAACAGAATATATGCAGTTGCTCAGTACATTCTCTTTTGAGAAGCATGGCAATATGTCCATATTGAAAAAAGAGAACTAGATTGGTAGTGACTAAGGCTTTGTAAATAGAAAAAAAAACAACAATGACTATTCTACTTTAAAAAGTCATGTTCTCTATTTCTTTTTCCCCTTAAGTCCAACGACAGACTGGACCTTTTACTTTTTTAAAAGAAGCTTTTGGATCTTCCATTTTCAACTTTCAGGGTCTATTTCAAATATGAGTTTAAATAATTTTACAGTGGAGACAATTACTCTATAATTTTCCTGTAGGCTCTGATCATGATCATTAATACTGGTTGTACGACTTAAACCTACATCTTCCAGAAAGGGTCTCCATGGTGAAACAATTAAAATGATGGGATATCACAAAACACCAAAAAAGGCATTAAAGCAAGCACAATTAACAAAGGCAACAACAACCAAAAAAAAATTAAAAAATCACATACGCTTCCAGTTCCTGTTTCATCTTTGTGAATTCTTCCTTCGTCATTGACCCTTCTCCTTCACCAAGCTTCTGTAGCTTTTCCCTTGAAGCATCAAAATCAGGTCTTGGTGGTGCTGGTGGAATCTGTAACAGGACCAAATCACTAATTTTAAGGAAATTTTCATTTCTTGAAGCATTGTACTACTGCCACCATAAAAGACTGTGTCTGGGAAAGCTAAGGGTATCCAGAATGAGCTGAACACCAGGAACACCCAAATTCAGATTGGAGAACTTGACTAGTTGTAGAAATTAAGTCCTGGCCAGGTACAATGGCTCACGCCTGTAATCCCAGCACTTTGGGAGGCTGAGGTGGGCAGATCACCTGAGGTCAGGAGTTCAAGACCAGCCTGGCCAACATGATGAAATCCTGTGTCTACCAAAAATACAAAAATTAGCTGGGCCTGGTGGCAAGTGCCTGTAATCCCAGCGACTCGGGAGGCTGAGGCATGAGAATCGCTTGAACCCGGGAGTCGGAGGTTGCAGTAAGCCAAAATCGCACTGCTGCACTCCAGCCTGGGTGATAGAGGAAGACCTTGTCTCCAAAAAAAAAAAAAAAAAGTTATCTAATCTTTCTTTTTTTTTTTTGGAGACAGAGTCTTGCTCTGTTTTCCAGGCTGGAGTAGCTGGGATTATAAACGCACGACACCACGCCCAGCTAATTTTTGTATTTTTGGTAGAGACGGGGTTTCGCCATGTTGGCCAGGCTGGTCTTGAACTCCTGGTCTCAGGTGATCCACCCACTTCAGGCTCCTAAAGTGCTGGGATTACAGGTGTGAGCCACTGCGCCTGGGCTAGTTAACCTCTTAAAGACACTTCCAACTCCTTTTTTTTGGGGGATGGAGTTTTGCTCGTCGTCCAACCTGGAGTGCAATGGCGTAATCTCGGCTCACTGCAACCTCTGCCTCCTGGGTTCAAGTGATTCTCCTGCCTTGGCCTCCCGAGTAGCTGGGATTACAGGCATGTGCCACCATGCCTGGCTAATTTTGTATTTTTAGTAGAGATGCGGTTTCTCCACGTTGGTCAGGTTGGTCTCAAACTCCTGACCTCAGGTGATCCACCCGCCTCGGCCTCCTGAAGTGCTGGGACTACAGGCGTGAGCCACCGTAGCCGGCCGAGACTTCCAACTCTTAAGTATCTGTCCAACTATGTTTTTTTTTTTTAATTTTTTGAGATGGAGGCTCGCTCTGTCACACAGGCTGGAGTGCAGTGGTGGGATCTTGACTCACTGCAACCTCTGCCTCCCAGGTTCAATTAATTCTGCCTCAGCCTTCCGAGTATCTGGGATTACAGGCACCTGCCACAACGCCTGGCTAATTTTTAAAAATATTTTTAGTAGAGATGAGGTTTTACCATCTTGGCCAGGCTGGTCTTGACTCCTGACCTCATGATCCACCCGCCTCGGCCTCCTAAAGTGCTGGGATTACAGGCATGAGCTACCGTGCCCAGCCCCAACCATGGTTTTAAAACCAGTATGGTTTGTAACATCTCCTTAATTCCTAGGACAAGCCCATTTCAATTCTAACAAACGGTAAGAAATTAAGTTTAAATGAGGGAACATAACATACCCCACATCCCCTAAGAAAACACTTCAGGATAAAAGGTGGTAACCAAACATGTTTCAAAACTGACAATTTAAAAACACATATCAGGCTGAGTGTGGCGGCTCATGCCTGTAATCCCAGAACTTTGGGAGGCCGAGGCAGGGGGAATCACCTGAGGTCAGGAGTTCGAGACCAGCCTGGCCAACATGGTGAAATCCCGTCTCTACTTAAAAAACAAAAAAAAATTAGCCGGGCATGGTGGTGGGTGCCTGTAATCCCAGCTACTCAGGAGACTGAGGCAGGGGAATCGCCTGAATCCAGGAGGCAGAGGTTGCAATGAACAAAGATCACACCATTGCACTCTGGCCTGAGCGACACGAGTGAGACTCTGTCTCTAAAAACCATAACAGGGCCAGGCATGGTGGCTCACGCCTGTAATCTCAGCACTTTGGGAGGCCAAGGTGGGCGAATCATCTGAGGTCAGGAGTTCAAGACTAGCCTGGCCAACATGGTGAAACCCTGTCTCTACTAAAAATGCAAAAATTAGCTGGGTGTGTTGGTGCATTATTGTAATCCCAGCTACTTGGGAGGCTGAGGCAGGAGAATTGCTTGAACCCAGGAGGCAGAGGTTGCAGTGAGCCGAGACTGTGTCACTACACTCCAGCCTGGGCAACAGAGTGAGACTCCATCTCAAAAACAAAACAAAACAGAACAGAACAACAGTTCACAAAAAATGCTAAACAAGATTCCAAAACACAATGAAGTACCTAAAACCTCCTAGAAAATGGAATTAAAATGGAGTCTCAATACTTACGATATAACCTGCATAGTCTTCATTTTCAACAAAGGAATCATGAAGCCAGATAAATTCCTCATGTTGCCGAACAACTGAAAACTCGTTTTGTTTAAAATTTGGCAATGAACTCTGTAAAGATAGAGATTTTCTTGAATAAAAATCAAATTTACACTAAAAAGTTTTTTGAAACTGGGTCTTGCTCTGCCACCAGGCTAAAGTGCAGTGGAACAATCTCGGCTCACTGCAGCCTCAACCTCCCAGGCTCAAGCAATCCTCCCACCTCAGCCTCCGAGTAGCTGGGACTACAGGTACAAACCACCACACCTGGCTAATTTGACTTTTTGTAAAGATGAGGTCTCACTAAGATGCCCAGGCTGGTCTTGAACTCTTGGACTCAAGTGATCATCCTGCCTCGGCCTCCCAAAGTGTTGGGATTACAGGTATGAGCCACTGTGTCAGGCCTTAAAAAGTTTTTAATAAATATTTTCTATCATTTAAAAAAATTCGTCTTATATCAAGACTATTAGTGCCCTTTAAAGTCTATCATAAAACTCTTGAGCTATCTGGACAAAATTATCTTCGGATTGTCGGGAAAGTAAGTTTACAGACTTATTATATTGTACTGCTACAGTTACTTAAAAGTTATGTCATTAATATATATCAAACTCAACTATTCAAACAACGGAAAGAAATCTGCAATCTGAAAATGTGCTCAAGAACTGAAATCTAATAAAAATAATAATTTGTGGCCGGGCATGGTGCCTCACAGCTGTAACCCCAGTACTTTGGGAGGCCAAGGCGGGCGGATCACCTGAGGTCAGGAGTTCGAGACCACCCTGATCAATAAGGTGAAACCGCGTCTCTACTAAAAATACAAAAATTAGCCGGGCGTGGTGGCTTGTGCCTGTAGTCCCAGCTACTTAGGAGGCCGAGACAGGAGAATTGCTTGAACCCAGGAGGCGGAGGTTGCAGTGAGTGAGCCAGGATCACGCCACTGCACTCCAGCCTGGACGACAGAGACTCCGTCTCAAAAAAAAATAGTAATAATAATTATTTGTAAGACAGTAATTTGACTAACAGAAAGAACAGTGAAATTGAAAGTAACAAGAATGGTAAAAGATACTAAGAAAAATTTGGAAAAAAATTAAATTTGCCTTCTCTCTAGGTTCTGATTCTCAGAATATTAATCTAAAAAAAGTACATTTTCCTATACCTATTTTTGTTAAAATAGTCTCTTTCCAATTATGTTTAAAACCCAAGTCCCGGTCAACATATCACATATGTAGTATAATAAATGGCTAAAACAATAGAAAGTACAAAATCACATTTACCTTTGTGTGAACAGTGAATTTTACTTTATCCCGCTCACTAAGAGCATCAGAAATGTCCACCTGCAGAGCAGCATCACTTTGAAGATCTACATTTATTGCTTTAAGCTAGAAAAAGAAAACCAGTATCTTAATGAAAATCATGTGCTTTTATATAATTTCATTTTTTCTCTCAGACAAGGCAATGCAAAAACAAAACAAAAATAACAAAAGATTATTAAGTCTAAACAGGTACTCATGTCCATTTAACATACATATTATATACATTTTGAAGCAGCTGCTTTGGAATACGCTATTACCTTAATTCTATAGTATTCAATTCTAGAATTTTCATTTTATAGTATTCAACTATATTCTGCTTTATGTAAGTCACTGAGCTAGTCATGATTTATTATAGTTTAGTTACAGTTTATTTCAAAAAGAAAACTTTTCAGCCAGATGTGATGGCTCACATCTATAATCCCAGCACTTCAGGAGGCTGAGGCAGCAGGACTGACTGAGCCCAGGAATTCAGGACCACCCTGGGAAACATAACAAGACCCTGTCTACAAAAATTGAAGAAAAAAAAAAAAGAAAAAAGAAAATAGCCAGATATGGTGGTGCACACCTGTGGTCTCAGTACACGGGAGGCTGAGGCAGGAGGCTTGCTTGAGCCTAGGTCAAGGCTACAGTGAGCAGTAATTGTGCCACTGCTCTCCAGCCTGGACGACAGAGCAAAACCATCTCAAAAAAAAAAAAGAAAAACCTGTCTCAAAAAAAGAAAACAAAAAACAAACCTATTTTCCAAGAAAGTGGTCCCTCTAAGCTCAAGTGCTCTAAAATTAAGGAACGTGTCTGCCTTGAAGCACAAGAAAAATTATAAAAAGACTATCAAGCAACAATTTTAACTCCTGCCTCTCTATATTCAGGAATATACAATGAAACTATCAAATATAATTAAATATATTAATGTAAAGTGCTAAGAAAAATACTAGCATACAGTAAGTACTCAATAAGTAACTCCATAAACTACATTTGAAGAAATAAATATATTCCCTATTTAGTGCTTCCACTTTCTCATCTATAAGACTCTTCTACTTATAATTTTTAAACTTCATCTGTTTTTCTTACTCTTTAAACAATAAATACTGTAACTTGTTTGGGTAATTTTGAGACTTACGAAAGAGTCAAAACACTCAAAGATAAGTCTTAGCTAGCTGCAAAGACATGAAATAGATTGTTTCAAAGATGGTACTCTAGTTGTAAAACCTAGGACTTAGAGAATCTCACCTGGTCATTAGTATCTCAAATTTTAATTATATTGTAAATGAACAAAACGCTGAATGCAAATACAAAATTGTTTACTCAATGATTTCAAATATATATACGTGTGTATATGTATATATATATATATATAATTTTATTTTCTGTTTTTGAGACAGGGTCTCACTCTGTTACCCAGGTTGGAGTGCGGTGGTGATCTCTGTTCACTTCAACCTGTGCCTCCCGGGTTCAAGTGATTCTCCCACCTCAGCCTCCTGAGTAGCTGGGATTACAGGCGTGCGCCCCCACATCCAGCTATTTTTGTAGTTTTTGGTAGAGAAGGGGTTTTGCCATGTTGGCCAGGCTGGTCTTGAACTCCTGACCTCAAGTGATCCACCCACCTTGGCATTCGAATTGCTTGAGCTCAGGAATCTGAGACTAGCCTGGCCAACACGGTGAAACCCCATCTCTACAAAAAATACAAAAGTTAGCCGGGCACATGTTGCACACCTGTAGTCCCAGCTACTTGGGAGGCTGAGGTGTGGGGAATGGCTTGAGCCCAAGAGGTGGAGGTTGCAGTGAGCTGAGATCATGCCACTGCACTCCAGCCTGGGCAATAGAGCCAAACCCTGTCTCAAAAAAAAAAAAGGAGGGGGAAGCCAGGTGCGGTGGCTCACACCTATAATCCCAGCACTTTGAGAGGCCGAGGCAGGTGGATCATGAGGTCAAGAGATTGACACCATACTGGTCAACATGGTGAAACCCCATCTCTACTAAAAATACCAAAATTAGCTGGGCATGGTGGCGTGCACCTGTAATCCCAGCTACTTGGGAGGCATAGGTTGCACTGAGCAGAGATCGTGCCACTGCACTCCAGCCTGGTGAAAGAGTAAGACTCCGTCTCAAAGAAAAAAAAAGAAACCTGTTTCCTTTTTTCTTTTTTGGAGATGCAGTCTCGCTCTGTCACCCAGGCTGGCGCAATCTCGGCTCACTGCAAGCTTTGCCTCCTGGGTTCACACCATTCTCCTGCCTCAGCCTCCGGAGTAGCTGGGACTACAGGCGCCCACCACCACACCTGGCTCATTTTTTGTATTTTTTTAGTAGAGACGGGGTTTCACCGTGTTAGCCAGGATGGTCTCCATCTCCTGACCTTGTGATCCGCCCGCCTCAGCCTCCCAAAGTGCTGGGATTACAGGCGTGAGCCACCATGCCTGGCCTCCTTTTTTCCTTTAATCACATTCAGGCTACTTTTTGTTTTTTTAAACAGAGACAGGGTCTTGCTATGTCGCCCAGGCTGGTCTTGAACTCCTGAGCTCAGGCAATCCTTTCACCTTGGCCTCCCAAAATGCTGGGATTACAGACGTGAGCCACTGAGCCAGGCCAGGCCACTTTTAAGATGTTTATTGTGGTAGGCTGAATAATGGCTCCCCAGGAGGTATCTACATCCAAATTCCTAGGAGCTGTAAATGTTACCTTATATGCCAATAAATGACTTTGCAGATGTCATTCAATTATGGATTTTGAGATGGGGATTTTGAGATTATCCTGGATTATCCAGGTGGGCCCTAAAGACAATCGCATCTTTTTTTGAGATGGAGTCTCACTTTGTCCCATGAGGTTGGAGTGCAGTGGCTCCATCTTGGCTCACTACAACCTCCGCCTCCCATGTTCAAGTGATTCTCCTGCCTCAACCTCCTGAGTAGCTAGGACTACAGGCATGTACAACTGGGCCCAGCTAATTTTTGTATTTTTAGTAGAGATAGGGTTTTGCCATGTTAGCCAGTCTGGTCTTCAACTCCTGACCTCAGGTGATCCACCCGCCTCAGCCTCCCAAAGTGTTGGGATTACAGGCGTGAGCCACCACGCCGAGTCAGGACGTTATCTTATATATAAAAGGCAGAGGCCAGGCACCGCTGGTGGCTCACGCCTGTAATCCCAGCACTTTGGGAGGCCGACGCAGGCGGATCACCTGAGGTGGGGAGTTCAAGACCAGCCTGACCAACGTGGAGAAGCCCCATCTCTACTAAAAATATAAAATTAGCCAGGTGTGGTGGCGCACGCCTATAATCCCAGCTACTCGGGAGGCTGAGGCAGGAGAACGGTGTGAACCTGGGAGGTGGAGCTGGCAGTGAGCCAAGATCATGCCACTACACTCCAGTGACAGAGTGAGACTCTATCCAAAAAAAAAAAAAAGACACAGAAAAAAATACTCCAGTAACTAATGAGAAGGTCACGTGACCATAGAGGCAGATTAGAGTAATGCAGCCACAAACCAAGGACTGCTGCTGCTGGCAGCCACTGAAAGCTGGAGGAGGCAGGGAATTCTTCCCTAGAGCCTCCAGAGGGAGAGCTGGCCCTGCCAGATTGATATCCTGACTTCTCTGACTTCAGCTCAGTGATACTGATTTCTGACTTCCGGCCTTCAGAACTGTGAGAGAATAAATTTATGTAGTTTTAAGCCATCAAGTTTGTGGTAACTTGTTACAGCAGCCACAGGAAACTAGTTCATTTATCATACAGGTTCTGGAATAACTGTAGCATTTCTCCACTTCTTACGTTTTCATTGCTTAGTCTAGCACTTCCAAAATACATCTAATAAGAATCAACCTGACTGCTTGTTAAAAATACAGAATCTGGCCGGGCGTGGTGGCTCACACCTGTAATCCCAGCACTTAGGGAGGCCGAGGCGGGCGGATCACGAGGTCAGGAGATCGAGACCATCCTGGCTAACACAGTGAAACCCCGTCTCTACTAAAAATACAAAAAAATTAGCCAGGCGTGGTGGCGGGCGACTGTAGTCCCAGCTACTCCGGAGGCTGAGGCAGGAGAATGGCATGAACCCGGGAGGCAGAGCTTGTAGTGAGCCAAGATAGCGCCACTACACTCCAGCCTGGGCAACAGAGTGAGACTCCATCTCAAAAAAAAAAAAAACAAAACAGAATCTGGGGCCGCATGTGGTGGCTCACGCCTGTAATACCAGCACTCCGGGAGGCCAAGGTGAGTGGATCACGAGGTCAGGAGTTCAAGACCAATGTGGCCAAGATGGTGAAACCCCGTCTCTTACTAAAAATACAAAAATTAGCTGGGCCTGATAGCAGATGCCTGTAATCCCTGCTACTCGGGAGGCTGAGGCAGTGAACTGCTTGAACCTGGGAGGCGGAAGTTGCAGTGAGGTGAGATGGTGCCACTGCACTCCAGTCTGGGAGACAGAGCGAGACTCCGTCTCAAAACAAAAACAAAAACAAAAAAAAACAGAATCTGGCCGGGTGTGGCAGCTCACACCTGTAATACTAACACTTTGGGAGGCTGAGGCGATTGGATTACTTGAGCTCAGGGGTTCAAGACCAATCTAGGCAACATGGCAAAACCCTGTCTCTAAAAAAAACTGAAAACAATAACCAAAACAAAAATTAGCCCAGCCTGGTGGGACACACCTGTAGTCCCAGCTACTTGGAGGGCTGAGACAGCAGGACTGCTTGAACTCAGGAGGTCGAGGCTGCAGTGAGCCAAGAAACTGCCAATGCACTCCAGCCTGGGTGACAAAGTGAGACCCTGTCTCAAAAAAAAAAAACCAAAAAACTCCAAAACCAGAAACAGAATCCCAGGCCTATCAAAACAGGAACGTCAGGCAAAGGCCCTTAAAATGTGTTAACTGAATACACCAGCAGACATTTTCAGGATTTTCCTTGCCTTTATATTCTGTCAAAATTTCCTCTCAGCTGTTAATATGTTGTTCTTAATATTTATATGAAATATTTTGGCCAGCCAAGGTGGCTCATACCTGGAATCCCTGCATCTTGGGAGGCCAAGGTGGGAGGATCGCTTGAGCCCAGGAGTTTGAGACCACTGGGCAACACAGCAAGACCACTGGGCAACATAGCAAGACCTGTCTCTACAAAATAAAACAATTAGCTGGGCATGGTGGCCCACATTTATAGTCTCTGCTACTCAGGAAGCTGAGGCAGGAAGATCAAGAGTTTGAGGTTGCAGTGAGCTATGATTGCACCACTGCACTCCAGTCTAGTTAACATAGTAAGACCCTATTTCAAAAATTTTTTTTCCAGATTTCCTATCTCTATGTACACTTTTGCTTTCAGATTTTTTTTTTTAACTACTGATCTATCAGTTTGGAAGCATACCTTTCAGAGATATCTACATTTGAGAAGATGTTATTTATTCTTCCAATTTAAGATTATTTCAAGTTATTAAAACAGTTCTTTCTCTTCCATTTCCTTATCCTTCTATACTAAATATACTGTTTCCCTTTATTGTTTAGTTTTTTTTTTTTTGATAGCACAACACTTGGTTTCTTAAATTGTAACTTTTATCTATATAAAATATCCCTGTACTATCCACCTACCATACTCACAGGCTTAAGTGATCCTCCTGCCTCAGCCTCCTAAGCAATTGGGACCACAGGTGTACACCACCACATCTGGCTAATTATTATTATTTTTTAAGAGATAGGGTCTCCCTATGTTGCCCAGGCTGCTCTCGGCCTCCTGGGCTTAAGTGATTCTCCCACCTTGGCCTCCCAAAGTGCTGGGATTATAGGCGTAAGCCACCGCACCTGGCTAAATTCTCTCTTGTATACCTTATTAAAGCATGTCATCCATTTATATATTGCCTTAAGAGCTATTACCTCAATCTACCATTTGTCTTTTCCTTTTCTTTTTTTTTTTTTTTCCCTTGAGACAGAGTCTCGCTGTGCTGCCCAGGCTGGAGTGTAGCGGTGCAATCATTGCTCACAGTTATACTGTCAAACTCCTGGCTTAAGCAATCCCCTCCCTCCTCGGCCTCCCAAAGTGTTAGGATTACAGGTGTGAGCCTGTAATAGGACTTGTGACTGGCCTAAGTCCTATTTATAATAAACAAGATGTATAATGGAAAAGCCAGTCCCCAAAATAAAATCACCCCCCACCATCAGTATAAAATATCACTGAAAAGTTAACATGCTATCATGGTTCATCAATTCTAGATGCATATTTTTTTATAACATATCTGAAATAGGAATGTTTCAGATATGTTATAAAACATATCTGATCACGGCTCACTGCAATCTCCACCTCCCGGGTTCAAGTGATTCTCTTGCCTCAGCCTCCTAAGTAGCTGGGATTACAGGTATGTGCCACCACACCCAGCTAATTTTCGTATTTTTAGTAGAGACAGGGTTTCACAATGTTGGCCAGGATGGTCTCGATCCCCTGACCTCATGATCCATCTGCTTCAGCCTCCCAAAGTGCTGGGATTACAGGTGTGAGCCACCATGCCCAGCCAGGAATGTCTTTCAATTGATGACAAATTACAATTTAACTAGCAACATTTTTTTTTCTTAGTGGTACATAAAAAAAAGATAAGTCTTTCAATCAACTGCATCTTAAATCTGATAAAATATATTGTAGATTTTTTTAATTTTAAAGAGACAGAGTCTTGCACTGCTACCCAGGTTGGAATGCGGTGGCACAATCATAGCTCATTTTAACCTTGAATCCTGGGTTCAAGCAATCATTCCATCTCAGCCTTCCAGGTAGCTGGGACTACAGGCTCACACCACCATGCCCAGCTAATTTTGAGATGGGATCTCACCATGTTGCCCAGGCTGGTCTTGAGCTCGTGAGTTCAAGTGATCCACCCCTTGACCCCGTTTGGCTTCCCAAACCACTGGGATTACAGGTGTGAGATTTAGTGTTCATTACATAAAATGTACACAAATTGTCCAGGCAGATTTTCTTCTCAGTTTAGCAAAAAGTCAATCATTTTAGAGGGTTTTATTAAGGACCGGAGTCAAGCAAACAACTTGTGTTTCATAAAAGTTTAATTGGCTGGGTGTGGTGGCTCATGCTTGTCATCCCGGCACTTTGGGAGGCCGAAGCAGGAGGATCACAAAGTGAGGAATTTGAGACCAGCCTGGCCAACATGGTGAAACCTTGTTTCTACTAAAAATACAAAAAAGAAAAAAAAAAATTAGCCGGGCGTGGTGGTGGGTGCCTGTAATCCCAGCTACTCAGGAGGCTGAGGCAGGAGAATTGCTTGAATCCAGGAGGCGGAGGCTGCAATGAGCCGAGATCGCACCACTGCACTCCAGCCTGGTCAAGAGAGCAAGACTGTCTCAGGTAAAAAAAAAATTTAATCAACTTTCTGCAACTAGTGAGTTCAGTTTGAAGAAATGTCTAATTAGATTACATTCAATGGCTTAATCTTTTTCTGGAACAATAAACACTGGACTGTCTTTTGTCAGAGGCTGACTAGGTTAAACATTTGTGTCACTGGTCAAGAGAAAGATTATGACAAAAAAATATGGATTAAGTATCATTAGATACTACATAAATGTAGTATCATTAGAAGAACAATTTAAAGACCCTGACCTGTGACCTGTTGTTCCACATATAATTACTTAGTAAAAGGCTGGGCGCCGTAGCTTATGCCTGTAATACCAGTACGTTGGGAAGCCAAGGCAGAAGGATCACTTGTGGCCAGAAGTTTGAGACCAGCATGGGCAACATAGTGAGATCTTGTCTCCATAAAAAATTTAAAAATTACCTGGGTGTAATGGTGCACATCTGTGGTTCCAGCTACTCAGGGGGCTGAGGCTGCAGTGGGCTGTGATTGTGCCACTGCATTCCAGCCTGGGTGACAGAGTGAGACCCTGTCTCAAAAAAAAAAAAGACTTGGGCCGGGCGCGGTGGCTCACGTCTGTAATTCCAGCACTTTGGGAGGCCAAGGCAGGCAGATCACGAGGTCAGGAGATCAAGACCATCCTGGCTAACACAGTGAAACCCTGTCTCTACTAAAAATACAAAAAATAAGCCAGGTGTGGTGGCGGGCACCTGTAGTCCCAGCTACTTGGGAGGCTGAGGCAGGAGAATCGCTTGAACCCAGGAGGCAGAGCTTGCAGTGAGCCGAGATTGCACCACTGCACTCCAGCCTGGGGGACAGAGCAAGACTCCGTCTCCAAAAAAAAAAAAAAAAGACTTAGGAAGACATTCACTACTAGTTACTATACTGACTAGTGTACTATGAAGTATCTAGCTTAGAACATCCCTAAGAAGTCAGTTGTTCATATTTTGACAGCAACGCAAATGTAGAGAGATGGATGAGTGGATGGGATGGGGCAAAGAGGAAGGAAGAAAGAAAATAACTTTTACTCTTACAATAGTCTTCCAACTGATCTCTTACTTCAGCCCTTGCCCCTCATAAATTTATTCCCTACAGGGCCACCACTATGATATCATTAAACTAGAAATCATTTCTCTGCTTAAAATCTAAGGAGTTTCCACTTGAAGAAAAGCTGAATACCTTACAGTGGCCTACCAGGCACTATAAAATCTCCATCTGATATCATCTAATTTACCATTCCTCTGGCTCACTATAGTCCTCCCATGTGGCCTCCTTTTTCGGGGGGGGGATGGAGTCTTGCTCTGTCGCCAAGGCTGGAGTACAGTGGTGCGATCTCAGCTCACTGCAACCTCCGCCTCTCTGGTTCAAGCAATTCTCCTGCCTCAGCCTCCCTAGTAGCTGGAATTACAGACGTGCGACACCATGTCCAGCTAATTTTTGTATTTTTAGTAGAGACGAGGTTTCACCATGTTGGCCAGGCTGGTCTCGAACTCCCAACCTCAGGTGATCCACCCACCTTGGCCTCTCAAGTGCTGGGATTACAGGTATGAGCCAGTGCACCTGGCCCTCCTTCTTTTTTGAACACACAAACATGCTGCCGTTTCAGGGAGTCTTTGCACCTGCTGGTTCCCTCTGCCTGGAACACTCTGCCCCCAGATACGTATCTGCACAGCTCACTTCCTTCAAGTCCTTAAGTCTTCCTCAGGAAGGCCTTTCCTAGCCACCCTATCTAAGAGTGCAGCTCAAACCATCCTCCCCTCCCAGCCCAAAAATCCCTACTCCTCCCTCATTTTTCTTCATAATGCTTATTCAAAACCTAATATACTTTACTTTTTAAAAATGTCTCTTCATGACTGTAATTCAGCTCCATGAAGACATAGGTTTTTGTCTGTTTTGTTCATTGCTATATTCCCAGTGGAAGTTCTCGACAAATATTTGTGGAATGTAAATGAGGGAAGAGGAAAGAAAAAAAGGTGGTAACCACAACTGGGCTATAAAACTATTTTCAGGTAATTACAGTATGATCAACTAAAAACCCCATGATAGAAGTAAAATTTGATTGGCCGGGCGCAGTGGCTCATGCCTTCAATCCCAACACTTTGGGAGGCCAAGGTGGGCAGATCACGAGATCAGGAGTCCAAGACCAGCCTGGCCAACATGGTGAAACCCCGTCTCTACTAATAATACAAAAATTAGCTGGGTGCAGTGGTGCAAACCTGTAGTCCCTGCTACTCGGGAGGCTGAGGCAGAAGGATCACTTGAACCCAGGAGGTGGAGGTTGCAGTGAGTTGACATTGCACCACTGCACTCCAGCCTCGGTGACAGAACACAACTCTGTCTCAAAAAAAATACATATATATATATAGAGAGAGAGAGATAGAATAAATATAAACACTAGGCAATACAGTAATATGCGGCTATTTAGTAAACTTTTTTTTCAGCACTTATACGCAAACAACTGTCCCAGGTATTGTGGAAGATTTAAAGTGAACAAAAAGCCCTGCCTTCAAGAAATCTGTTTGCAATGAGGAAGACAATCAATCTTATGTAATATAAAATTAACTGCTTCCTGCTTTCTCCCCACCACTTGTACCACATGTACAATGTAACCTCATCAACACCTCCAGTCCTGTGACCTTTCCATTTATTTCCAGTCTGTCAGCACTCTCTCTGCTTCACTCCTTTTCCAATCCACTCCACGAATGCCATTCCAATACCTTTCCTGCTGGTCCCTTCAACTCTCACTGCTCTTTTACCATACCTGGCTCACAAATTCCCATACTCAGGATCTACTTATCTTTTATTTATTTATTTTTTTATAGAGATGAGGTCTCACTATGCTGCCCAAGCTAGACTTGAACTCCTGGGCTCAAGCGATCCTCCCACCTTAGCCTCTCAAATGCTGGGATTACAGGCATGAGCCACCTGGCCTCAAGATCAATATAATCTTCAATGTTTACATTTGGGCTGCTGAGTATGGCTAGAGAAAAGTCACCATTGTTTGTACTGTTTCATTTCAAATTAATGGTCTCCAAATTGCATATGCTCTTTCAAAACCACTCAGCCGTCCAGTCCTGTGCAACTCTGCTCAGCTCCCCTTTTGATTCCCTGAAGCAACAATTCCAACTTTTACTACCACATTACACCCCACCCTCAACAAGTGAACTTGCCTCCTCCAGCCCAGAGAAATAAATGCCAGCAGCTGTTTATTCTCTCAGGTCCACCAACACACCTTTTTACAAATAAATTTTGCCTCACAGCTGGTCATGGTGGCACACGCCTGTAGTCCCAACTACTTGGGAAGCTGAGGTGGGAGGATCACTTGAGCCCCAGGAGGTCGAGGCTGCAGTGAGCTGTGATGGTGCCACTGCATGCCAGCCTGGGCAACAGAGCAAGACTATGTCAAAAAACAAAAACAAAAACAAAATTCTTTACATGAGTACCTAATTTCCAAACCAATGATATTTTTCAGTCTTCTTGGCCTCTCTGCAGTATTCTGCCTTGGTATCATTCTGACCACTCCTTTCTTAAAACTATCTCAACTTTTTTAAAAAAAATCATTATTTTTAAAACTGGAGATGGGGCCGGGCATGGTGGCTCACGCCTGTAATCTCAGCACTTTGGGAGGCTGAGGCAGGAGGATCACTTGAGGCCAAGAGTTTGAGACCAGCCTGGGCAACATGGAGAAACCCTGTGTCTACTAAAAATACAAAAATTAGTTGGGCATGGTGGTGCACACCTGTAATCCCAGCTACTCGGGAAGCTGAGACACAAGAAACTGCTTGAATCCAGGAGGCAGAAGTTGCAGTGAGTCGAGATGGTGCCACTGCACTCCAACCTGGGTGATAAAGTGAGACTCTCCCTCAAAAAAAAAAAAAAAAAAAAAAAGGTGATGGGCATCTCACTCTGTCACCCAGGCTGGAATGCAGTGGTACAATCATAGCTCATTACAGCCTGTGATCAGGCAATCTTCCCGCCTCAGCCTCCCAAGTAGCTAGAACTAAATGCATGTGTGACCACACCCTGCTAATTTTTAGTTTTTGTAGAGACAGGATCTCCCTACAGACTGGTCTCAAACTCCTGCGCTCAAGTGATCCTCTTGCCTCGGCCTCTCAGAGTGCTGGGATTATAGGCATGAGCCACTGCGCCAGCTTCTCCCAACTTCTGAAGTCTCCTCTGATTCACCTCCTATCCCTCTTAGCCCCATTAAGCAATCATCTTTGCTCCGGCACTTAAATGCTGGTTTCCCTTGGGTGCTAGCTAATGTTGGAAATATCAGCCATTCTCAACTAATAATTCCTAATTATATCTCCAATTCAGACTTTTTATTCTAAGTTCCCAATCTGAATTTCAAGTTACCAACTAGACATAGCCACCTGGATGTATTCGCTTATTAAACAACTGAGTGCCCTCAATGTATCAAGCACTGTCCTACATGTTAGGGAGACAGCAGTGAAGAGACACAATCCTCAGCCTTACAGATCTTACATTCTAGTTTGGTGGGGGCGGGTTAGATGCCTCACAGGCACTTTAAATCCAACATACCTGGAACCAGACTTATGACCTAACCTCTAATCCTGCTCTTCCTTCCTATATTCTATGTTTTCTCCTCCTCCCTTGCCCAGCCCATGTATTACTTATTCAGTCACTATGTCCTGTCTGTCTCCTAAACATCTCTTTACTACATCCCTTCCTTCATCCCTCTTCCACTGCCTTAGTTCTACCTTTGTCATTTCTCATCTGGACTGTTGTATTAGCCTGTTAACTGGTTTCTTTGCTTTCTGAAAGGAAGCATCAATCTATCCTCTATATTAGAATAATCCATAATGCTTTTTCACCTGGGCATGTCTTTCCTTTTTTTTTTTTTTTTTTTTGAGATGGAGTTTCGCTCTTATCGCCCAGGCTGGAGTGCAGCGGCGTGATCTTGGCTCACTGCTACCTCTGCCTCTTGGGTTCAAGTGATTCTCCTGCCTCAGTTTCCCTAGTAGCTGGGATTACAGGCACCCACCACCACACTGGCTAATTTTTTTTGTATTTTTAGTACAGTTGGGGTTTCGTCACGTTGGCCAGGTTGGTGTTGAACTCCTTACCTCAGGTGATCTGCCCACCTTGGCCTCCCAAAGTGCTGAGATTACAGGCATGAGCCACTGCACCCGGCCTGGGCATGTCTTTCCTAGCTTAAAATTCCTCAGTACTGGCCGGGAGCGGTGGCTCACACCTGTAATCCCAGCACTTTGGGAGGCCGAGGTGGGCGGATCACGAGGTCAGGAGATTGAGACCTTCCTGGCTAACACCGTGACACCCCATCTCTACTAAAAATACAAAAAGAAATTAGCCGGGCGTGGTGGCGGGCGCCTGTAGTCCCAGCTACTTGGAAGGCTGAGGCAGGAGAACGGCATGAACCAGGGAGGCGGAGCTTGCAGTGAGCCGAGACCGTGCCACTGCACTCCAGCCTGGGCAATAGAGCAAAAAAAAAAAAAAAAATTCCTCGGTACTTCCCACTGCCTGGAGTCTTTCACTATGCACTATATACTCTGTCTGTACTAGCTGCATGTACCTTTGCAACCTCTGCTCCAGTAACAACAGGTGCTCCAGGAGGAACCAAATTACCAACACATGCCATCCTCCCTGTTGGAAAGCAGGCCAACAGTACAGTGGTTAAGAGCCAGGCCCTAGAGCTAGATTGCCTCTTTGACCACGGCTCCTACGGCTGTATGACCTTGGGCAAGTTATTTAATGTCTCTGCAACTCAGTTTTCCTTTCCCAAATAGGAATAACAGTAGGTGTATTTCATAGGGATTTGAGAATTGAGTTTATACGGAAAGTCCCTGACATGAAGTGAATGCTATGTAAGAGTGTAACTATCATTATGTCTTTACTACTACCCCTTCCCCTAAAGTTGAACACTTTTACTTTGTACTCCCATACACTTTATCGCAAGGGATTATAACTCTATCTCCTTCACTACACTGTGATGGTCTCAGGGCAGGAACTTTGTCTTATTGATCTTTTTGATCCTCAGCCAACATAATATATGTCACATTTTTATGTGAAATAACTATCAATAAATGTGGCATGTGTTTAAGCTAAAAAGTGTGCAGGTGCGAAACAAAATGCAAGCATCTGGGCCAAATTCAAGTTGAATTTCAAGTGAAAGAAAAGGTGAGGGGAAAAAAAAACACTGAAATGCATGCATAAAACAGACAGTCAAGTGTAGACGTACTTGGGCAATCGGGAGTAGACAAGAATATGGGGGAGGGGATATTGAGAAATGAAGCCAGTCAGAAAAGGTTATGAACAGAGTTGAATGTTAGCCTAAGGAATTTGGACCTTACCCCCCAAAAAAATGAGGTCCAAGGAAGTCCTTTTCACTAACGTGCTATATGGTTTAATCATTTTAGTAATATAAGTAATCTGACGACTGAATTGGAAAGTAGAAAGACTAAAGACAGAGACTAACGAGAGGTACTGCTACAATCCAAGCAGGAAGAAGCAAGGAGCTTAAATGGGACCAAGCACATGAAAGATGGGATAAACAACATTTCCAAGGGGAAATTAACTGGCCTCAATGACTGTTCTGATATAAAGATGAAGGATATGACTCAGAGGTTTCTTGCCGGCACAACTGGAAAGTGATGCTATTAATGAAGATAAGGAATACAAAGGTAGGAGCAAGGCTATGAGTACAGGAGAACAAGTAGTTACTCCACCTGAAGTAATTCTTGAAAACAATAAACATATTATTTAGAATTGAAATCAAGGGCAAAGAGAATCATGCCATCACTCTGGCATGCACTGTTCTTATTTAACAAGCACATCAGAAAAAAAATGTGTCCAATTCAAAGGGCTCATTTGTGTACTAAATAATATGTTACTGTCCTTTATTTGGGGGAGAAAAACCTATTATACAGAGGTAGGGCTAAAGAGATGAAAATGTGGCCAATATTTTTCAACACTATGTATTCTTGAAGCCTGCTTTTTAAATTTCTCACAAAACAATATTTTCCTTTTTTTTTTTTTTTTTTTTTTGAGACAGTTTCGCTCTTGTCGCCCAGGCTGGAGTGCAATGGCACAGTCTCGGCTCACTGCAACCTCTGCCTCCTGGGTTCAAGTGATTCTCCTGCCTCAGCCTCCCAAGTAGCTGGGATCACAGGCACCAGCCATCACGTCTGGCTAATTTTTGTATTTTTAGTAGAGACAGGGTTTCACCATGTTGGCCAGGCAGGTCTTTAACTCCTGACCTCAGGTGATCTGCCCATCTCGGCCTCCCAAAGTGCTGGGATTACATGCATGAGACACTGCGCCTGGCCAAAACAATGTTTTCTTAGGGCGCTAAGGTTCTGTTCTAATAGAAATATCATGATGAAAATGTACGGCTGCTTAAAGATTTATTTAAAAACACTGACTTTAATTTTGCTTACTTGTAGCTGGACGCCGTGGCTCACACCTGTAATCCCAGCACTTTGGGAGGCTGAGGAGGGTGGATCATGAAGTCAAGAGATCAAGACCATCCTGGCCAACATGGTGAAACCTCGTCTCTACTAAAAATACAAAAATTAGCTGGGCGTGGTGGCGTGCACCTGTAGTCCCAGCTACTCAGGAGGCTGAGGCAGGAGAATAGCTTGAACCTGGGAGGCAGAGGTTACAGTGAGTCAAGGTCGCACCACTGCACTCCAGCCTAGCGACAGAGCAAGGCTCCGTCTAGAAAAAAAAAAAAATTTGCTTACTTGCTGCTTTACATGAAAGGCTAGTTCTTATTTTTGAATGTGCTGTCCCCTTTGCAACTCATATCAATATGTACTTCATGCTTTTTCTCTGTCAAAACTCCCTTTTCTTTTTGAGACAGAGTCTTGCACCGTTGCCCAGGCTGGAGTGCAATGGCATGCTCTCAGCTCACTGCAACCTCCGCCTCCTGGGTTCCAGTGATTTTCCCGCCTCAGCCTCCCGAGTAGGTGGGATTACAGGTGCCCACCACCATGCCCAGCTAATTTTTTGTATTTTTAGCAGGGACAGGGTTTCACTATGTTGGTCAGGCTGGTCTCGAACTCCCGACCTCGTGATCCACCCACCTCCACCTCCCAAAGTGTTGGGATTATAGGAGTGAGCCACTGTGACCGGCCAAAACTCCCTTTCTTAAAAGGCTCAACAAGATGCTCTAAACTAAAAATGCAATGCCTAAAAGTTCTAATTATGGTAATCTATTTCTATCAGGACAAACACAATGTAAGGAAATTTAAACAGGCCAGATATTTCTATTCCTAAAATGAGGAAATAGCAGGATAACTTTGTGCAGCAGTAATCAAACTTCAGTGCACAAACAGAAACTCCTTGGGCACTTGTCAAAAAAGCAGTTATCGGCCGGGTGCGGTGGCTCACGCCTGTAATCCCAGCACTTTGGGAGGCCGAGGTGGGCAGATCCCCTGCGGTCAGGAGTTCGAGACCAGCCTGGCCAACATGGTGAAACCCTGTCTCTACTAAAAATACAAAAAAATTAGCCAAGCGTGGTGGCGAGCACCTATAATACCAGCTACTCAGGAGGCTGAGGCAGGAGAATCACCTTAACCCAGGAGGTGGAGGTTGCATTGAGCCAAGATCGCCACTGCACTCCAGCCTGGGCAACAGAGCGAGACCCTGTCTCAAAAAAATTTAAAAAAAAAAATGCAGTTATCTGCCCGTATGTAGAGGTGGGGCTGAAGAGATCAAAGTGTGACCAACAATTTTCAATACTGTGTATTCCCTACCCTAAGAGATTCTGATTTAGTGAGGAGGTGACACCCAGAAACTTTCATTCTGATTTTCAAACGCCCCAGGTAATTCTAATGCAAGTATTTCAAGGCCACTTTGAGAAACCTGTGCAGTGGCTCTGATATCAGAAATGTGTTTTAAAGTCCAGCTCTCCCATTTGTTGCTGTGTGACCTCAGACTACTAACTTAGTTTCTCTGAAGTTCGGATTTCTCATTAGAAAAAGAGGGATACTAAAGGCTTTAGAGGGATGATGAAATATAATGAAATATAAATATAATGAAACAATGATTATGCTGTGCCCACCTATAATTATATAATTATTATGATTCACCCAGTTCCACGGGACAAAAATAAGGAAGAACTGGGCAAGTGTACATATCCATCCTGATGTTCTAAAAGCGTTCTAATTCATGTTTTTT
This sequence comes from Pongo pygmaeus, assembly GCF_028885625.2. Classification (NCBI taxonomy): domain Eukaryota; kingdom Metazoa; phylum Chordata; class Mammalia; order Primates; family Hominidae; genus Pongo; species Pongo pygmaeus. The sequence continues at coordinate 32,952,070 of NC_072388.2, forward strand.
TCCATTTCCATATTAAAATTTTCATCTACAGGATTCTATAAGAACATCACAGTCAGGTGTGCTCTTTTGTCTTCCTCTCCGTTTAATTTTGTAATACATGAAAAAGTTTCGGGGCCAGGCATGGTGGCTCACGCCTGTAATCCCAGCACTTTGGGAGGCCGAGGCGGGCAGATCACAAGGTCAGGAGATCTAGACCATCCTGGCTAACAAGGTGAAACCCCGCCTCTACTAAAAAAAAAAATGCAAAAAATTAGCCGGGCACAGTCGCGCACTCCTGTAGTCCCAGCTACTCAGGAGGCTGAGGCAGGAGAATAGCATGGCATGAACCCAGGAGGCGGAGCTTGCATTGAGCTGAGATCACGCCACTGCACTCCAGCCTGGGCAACAGAGCAAGACTCCATCTCAAAAAAAAAAAAAAAAGAGAAAGTTTCTGGACAAATTACTTAAGGGCTTCCAGTTCCATGAGCAAATCTTTCTGAAGGCATAAAGCCATGAACACAAATATTCACCAAAAAATACTTTTCACATCATCAACATACTGAAAAATTAGTATTTTTACTGAACATTATTAAGATCCTCCAAGAAAGCAAATCCTGTTTGCTTGTGCTAGTAGACCCCAAAAATAGGACATAAAGTTATCTAAAGGTCATATGCTTTATATTTAGAATAATCAGTTTAATTGTGCTATAATCAACTCCTCTCACTTCATTAAGTAACTCTGCTAGTTTCCGCTATTTTAAAACCCGAAATACAATTTTTAAAATTTTTTTAGAGACAGGACCTCACTCTGTCACCCTGGCTCTCTCAAGCCATAGCTCACTGTTCTCAAGCTCTCAGCCCCTCAAATAGCTAGGACTACAGATATATACCACCAAGCTTGCCTAAGTTTAAAAAAAAAATTGTTGGCCAGGCACGTTGGCTCATGCCTATAATCCCAGCACTTTCGGAGGCAGAGGCGGGCGGATCACGAGGTCAGGAGATCGAGACCATCCTGGCTAACACGGTGAAACCCCGTCTCTACTAAAAATACAAAAAAAATTAGCTGGGTGCGGTGGCGGGCGCCTGTAGTCCCAGCTAGTTGGGAGGCTGAGACAGGAGAATGGCGTGAACCCGGGAGGCGGAGCTTGCAGTGAGCCAAGATAGCACCACTGCAGTCCGGCATTCCGGCCTGGGTGAAACAGTGAGACTCCGTCTCAAAAAAAAAAAAAAAAAATTCTTTTTTCTTTTTTTTTTTTGAGACGGAATTTTGCTCTTGTTGCCCAGGCTGGAGTGCAATGGCACAATCTTGGCTCACTGCAACCTCCAGCTCCCAGGTTCCAGTGATTCTCCTGCCTCAGCCTCTGGAGTAACTGGAATTACAGGCATGTGCCACCATGCCCAGCTAATTTTTGTATTTTTAGTAGAGACAGGGTTTCACCATGTTGGTCAGGCTGGTCTCGAACTCCTGACCTCAGGCGATCCACTCACTTCGGCCTCCCAAAGTGCTGGGATTACAGGCATGAGCCACCATGCCTGGTCTTAAAAATTTTAGGTAGAGATGGGGTGTTGCTATGTTGCCCAGGCTGATCTTGAATTCCTGCCTTAAACAATCCTCTTGCCTCGGCCTCCCAAAATGCTGGGATTACAGGTGTGAGCCATTGTGCCTGGCCGAAACTAAAAATCTTACCAACAACTAGTAATTCTATATGATGCTTTTGCTCTAACCTGCAATTCTAAATAATGCCTTTGTTTACACTGAGAAATTAGTTTATAAAAGTATGCAGCACCTTCTCCATCTTTCTTACTATTTAAAAGCTCGGCTGGGCACAGTAACTCACACCTATAATCGCAGGAGGATCACTTAAGCCCAGGAGTTTGACACAGGCCTAGGCAACATGGTGAGACCCTGTCTCTATAAAAACAAACAGGCCAGGCGTGGTGGCTCACGCCTATAATCCCAGCACTTTGGGAGGCCGGGGTAAGCAGATCACGAGGTCAGGAAATCGAGACCATCCTGGATAACACGGTGAAACCCCGTCTCTACTAAAAATACAAAAAATTAGCCAGGCGTGGTGGCAGGCGCCTGTAGTCCCAGCTACTCGGGAGGCTGAGGCAGGAGAATGGCGTGAACCCGGGAGGCGGAGCTTGCAGTGAGCCAAGATAGCGCTACTGCACTCCAGTCTGGGTGACAGAGCAAGACTCCGTCTCAAAAAACCAACAAACAAAAACCCAGCTAGGCATGGTGGCCCGTGCCAGTAGTCCCAGCTATTTGGGAGGATCACTTAAGCCCAGGAGGTCAAGGCTGCAGTGAGCTATAACCATGCCACTGTACTCCAGCCTGGGCAACAAAGGGAGATACTGTCTCATAAAACCAAATAAATAAATAAAAGCTTTATAAAAGTCATCAGTTCATACTAGCTACCTCATCTGTTATTACAAACAGCAATAACATCCCACAGTATTTTATCACCTACCAAATATGCACTAACAGATGTCTCTCTCACATTAAAACGGATAAGAAAAAGCAAAAGGGAAAACTGAAGTGCAGGCTGTGAAATGTGAAGGAACCATGGAACCTTGCTGAATGGTAATTATCATATATCAACATTTTCCAAGTGCTCACTTGTACAAGGGACTATAAAGATTACCACCCTTCAGCCAAGGAAAAAGGGGGTGGAGAGTGGGGTTGGAAGGAGGAATCAGAGCCCGGAAGGCTCTTTCTGAAGTAGAATGCAACTAACCTCAGAATACCAAGGGTAGAACGGAGGTTATCAAAGGCCTGGCGGTGTGTGTATGTGGGGGGTGAGGGGGTGGAGCACAGATGTTGGTCAAAGGGTACATACTTGAAATTTGCTTAGATCTCAAATGTTCTCACAAAAAAAAACTGGTAACTAGGTGAGGTGATGGATATGTTAGGTTGATTGTGGTACTCATTTCACAATGTATTCGTGTATTAAAATATAATGTATACCTTAAGTATACAATTATCAACAGTATTTGTCAATATACCTCAAAGAAGCTAAAGGTATGGAATAAAACACCAAGGAAATCCTGCCAAAGACAGGATTTGTTGGATGTTAGAAAAAGTAAAGATACCATGGACCACCTGCACTTTGCATAATCTAGTAGGGCACTGGACAGGGGTTGATTTGGCTACTGTAAAAATCCCTGCAAAATGGTAATGTAGACTACACCTGTACTATTTGAGAGAGACAGAAGGGTGGGCGGGAGCAAGTTCGAGATGTCCACACCGGGTGAAAATTGAGGGTGCCGCTGGGAAGGTCCGAGAATGGGTTTTCATGGCCCCAAAGTGGCGAGGGAGGGTGGGGGCGTTCCATCTCCTGCCTCCACTTCCACTTCGCCACCTGCACCCCGCCCCGGGTGGGAGTGGAGGTCCACCAGAAGGCCCGAACAGCGGCGAGGAACAAGAAAGCGGCCGCGGGTCCCCGGGAATCGGAACCGAGCGGCCCCTAGGGAGGAAGGGCTGCGGGAGGGTGGGGCGCGGTGCAGCGAGGAAACCGAAAGGAGGACTACGGGGAGGGAGTGCCGCGCGGCTGGGGACCCCTCCCCGTACCACACCCGTGGACCCAGGATGGGGAGGGAGGGTCCCGCGAGCGAAAGGGAGGCAGAACTTACTCCGCGGTCCTCTTCTGAGAGGAAGTCCGGGCCGTCGTCCAGGCCTTCCTGTGGGGTCGGCGGGCACGGCGCGCCGGGGAAAAGGATGAGATGGGGGAGACACAAAGGGAGACATTAGTGCCAGGCTGGCGCGGTCCCCGCGCCCGCCCCGCGCCCGCTGCCCCCACCGCGCTCCCGGGACTCGGCGCCGCGGAGAACACCCACCATCATGGCTGCTCCGAGGCGAGGGCCGGCGCAGGCGCGGATCCTCCTGCTGCCGGAGGGAGCCGGCGGCCAGGAGCGGGGCGGGGCGGGGCGGGGAGAGGCGGAGGCGAGGGGGCGGGGCCTAAGGGCGGCCCGCCCCGTCCCCGGCGCTGGACGCTCGAGTCAGTGAACCAGGAAGTTTAACAGGGCCCTCTGCCCAAGGTCAAGGCACCGAAGTCGGGAGAGCCTGAAGACCCAGACCTCATGGCTGGGGGCACCTCGCAGCTGGCGGGCTCTGACCAGGGAAGGGCCAAAAGTCACCCAGGGAGCTCTCCAGTTCCCCTGCCCCGAGGGCTCCAGCGAAAAACGATGCAGGCACCCTCCAGAAGCCATAATACATCATCTGGTCTTTGTATTATGCCACATAATAATGAATCACAATTAATATCATTTTGCCTATGGAAGTTGCTGGAAACAAGGACCTTCACACAGTCAGTAATCAGGGACTATAATCAAGCTTTTACCGCTGGCGGGGTAATGACTACCTCAGAGTTTGGGGCACTGATGGTTGCGAACTATAAAAATGAGCTGTTTTCATTACAAAAATATTCCTTTCCTTTGTTCGAAGAAACTTCCCCACACCTACTCTAACTGTCCAGGTGGTTAGCATCACACGGGATCCACAGGCATTTCAAATAACAGGAGAAAATCATACTTAATCCTAGAATCCACACGTTCCTCAGCTTGCATTCAGTTAAGGAAAGGCATCTTCAGATGTTCAGACCAGAAACCCTTAACCCATTGAAATCCATACTCTAGGGGCCGGGCGCTGTGGCTCACGTCTGTAATTCCAGCACTTTGGGAGGCCAAGGCAGGCGGATCACCTGAGGTCAGGAGTTCGAGACCATCCTGGCCAACATGGTGAAACCCCGTCTCTACTAAAAATACAAAAATTAGCCGGGCGTGGTGGTGCGTGCCTGTAATCCCAGCTACTCGGGAGGCTGAGGCAAAAGAATCGCTTGAACCTGGGAAGCAGAGGTTGCAGTGAGCCAAGATTGCACCACTGCACTCCAGCCTGGGCAACAGAGCAAGACTCTGTCTCAAAAAAGAAAAAAAGAAATCCTTATCTCCCTTACTCCTCATATCCAACCAAATCCTATGGCTTCTACAATTGATTGTCCTCTATATCTCTTTTTTTTTTTTTTTTTTTTTGAGACAGAGTCTCACTCTGTCGCCCAGGCTGGAGTGCAGTGGTGCGATCTCGGCTCACTGTAAGCTCCACCTCCAGGGTTCACGCCATTCTCCTGCCTCAGCCTCCCGAGTAGCTGGGACTACAGGTGTGTGCCACCACACCCGGCTAAATTTTTTGTATTTTTAGTAGAGACAGGGTTTCACCATGTTAGCCAGGATGGTCTTGATCTCCTGACCTCGTGATCTGCCCGCCTCGACCTCCCAAAGTGCTGGGATTACAGGCGTGAGCCACTGCGCCCGGCCCATACCTCTTTAATTAGTCCAATTTTTCCAATTCTCACAGCAATTACCATCAACTCTCGTCTACATCTTTGCAGTACTCTCCTGTCTCTACTATTTTCCATCACTCTCTCCTATTTTACATACTGCTGCCAGTTTTCCTCCTAAAACACAGATATTGATGATTATGCTACTACCCTGTTCAGTAATCCTTACAAGCCCCCATTACATAACGATTCAATTCCTCAGCCTACGATTTCAAGCCTTCTACATTTGAATCCCTCTCTACTCTGCCAGGCCCTCCATCCTATCTTATTGAAGTGAAGCTCTCAAAACAATATTAAACTTAACTGATATTTTGGCCGGGTGCAGTGGCTCACACCTGTAATCCCAGCACTTTGGGAGGCCAAGGGGGGCAGATCATCCGAGGTCAGGAGTTCAAGACCAGCCTGGCCAATATGGTGAAACCTCATCTCTACTAAAAATACAAAAATTAGCTGGGTGAGGTGGTGCGCACCTGTAATCCCAGCTACTCGGGAGGCCAAGGCAGGAGAATTGCTTGAACTCGGGAGGCAGAGGTTGCAGTGAGCCAAGATCATGCCACCACACTCCAGCCTGGGTGAGAGACTGCGTCTCAAAAAGAAAATAATAAATAAAAATTTAAAATTTAAAAAACCACTTAACTGATATTTTCATAAGAACTTCTTGTAGCTTTCATTTTGTATGTAAGGAGAACTGAAGTATAGAGAGGTTAAATTACTGCTCCAACAAATGTTACTCTACAAAATGAGGGGGGGAATGGGACTTTATTTTTTGTCTTTTGTTTCTTGTTTCCCAGTGCATTGTGGTGACTACTAAAGTAGTCTTTTTCACTGGGAGTCATGAGGCATCATGTGGTGTCATTGTAGTGCGATGAAGTGTCAGGAGGAATGTTCCAGTAATTTGTTACTGACTAAAAGTCCCACTATTTCCTATTGGTTTGTTTTTAGATTAAAGGTAATGTCTGCAAAGCTCTTCCTAGGTGGAGAGAAAGGAGTGGAGCCACAATAAATGAGAGGGATTTGCTTACAACTGATAGGAAGGCCAAGTGCATCCTTGTGGCCAAAGGTTGAGAAGTGCCTCAGAGAACCACCTGAAATGCCTCCTATCATTCACCAAGAGTTTTAAATTTCAACATTTAAATAAAGTCCAGCCTGGGCGTGGTGACTCACCCCTGTAATCCTAGCACATTGGGAGGCTGAGATGGGAAGACTGCTTGAGCCTAGGTGTTGAAGACCAGCCTGGGCAACATGGCGAAACCCTATCTCTACAAAAAATACAAAAATTAGCCGGGTATGGTGGCACACACCTGTGGTCCCTGCTACTTGGGAGGCTGAGGTGAGAGGATCACTTGAGCCCAGGGAGGCTGAGGCTGCAGTGAGCCATATCGAACCACTGCACTCCAGCCTGGGCAACAGAGTGAGACCCTATCTAAAAAAAAAGAGAAAAAAATTAAACAAAGTCCAGAAACATTGTAATTCCCAAATGCCAAAACTTTAAAATCATTAGTTATGAAAAAAAGAGGTAGGATCTAAAATACAAGTAACTCAACTAAAATTATCAACAAAGGCATGGTAATTACTGCAGCTATAATTCATAGCTGAAAACTCACACGAGTACAGAACCCAATCTTGAAACAATAAGCTTGTTAATTAATACCAGAGCTTTCCTTTCTGAGCAAAGGTCTCCAGCTATATTTTGTGAATGATAAAAAGGAATTGTCAGTAACTGATTCTAACAACTGTCAAAAGGCCAAGTTATAGAAATTAAGGAATTTCAGAAGAAAAGAAGTTAAGAAAAGTTTACATGACAGATTTTTCTGCTACTGATAAAGAAGATATTAAAGGTGAATCACTCTTCTAATATTTGTAACCAAATAATCAATTTTTCATTTTGTTTTGATAGATTTCTATGAAATTATCTACTTCTATACAAATGTAATGAACTAATTATGCTGAATTGCTGTCTGATTACTTAATAGATTTAGCTACACTAAAGTAAAATGTTATGATTGTGAATAGTTAATAGTGTGCTTCAAAAACAAATGTATTGAAAGATTTTAGAGAAGAGTAAAATTTTGGAGAATAATGAATGTTATTTTTAAATTTTAAAAATAAAAAATAGTATTTGCTTTGAACATTTTTGTCAAACAAAAATCAAGTTTTTTCTAGAAAAAAATTTTAATATAAAATGACAATTATTTAATTAGTTATAGAAGAAAAATGTTTAATTCCTTTCCTTTTATTATGTTCTGATCAAAGAAGTTTTCACCAAAACATATATTTGCCAATTTCTCACTTCCTCAAATTCTAGAAGATCCCTTTTTGTTTTGGATAACCTGTGGATCCTAATTTTTTCCTCCTACTGCACAGGAGTTATGCTACAACAAAATTCTCTATAGGAAGATTGCTGAACTCTGTTATTTCCAAGATGTACTATATCAATCAGGATGCCTTTAGCTGCAAGTAACAGATAACATCAATTCAAATAAACTCGAGCAGTAAGGAAATTTATTATTTTACCACCACCACCACCACAACAACAACAAAATCAAGAAACTAGGTGTTTCTGGGCATAGCACAACCAGTGGGTAATGGCGTCATCAAGGACCCAGATTTCTTCCAACTCTCCACTCTGCCACCTTCAGTAACAACCTCATTCCAAGGCTGGTTCTCTTCATGATCCAAGATTACTTCAGTATTTCTAGGTTTTACATCTTGACATAACAACATCCACAAGCAGAAAAAAAAAAAAAAAAAACCCTGCCCAGGCTGGGCATGGTGGCTCATGCCTGTAATCCGAGGCCAAGGCGGGTGGATCACGAGGTCAGGAGTTCAAGACCAGCCTAGGCAACATGGTGAAACCCTGTCTCTACTAAAAATTAGGGGGCGTGGTGGCACATGCCTGCAATCCCAGCTACTCGAGAGGCTGAGGCAGGAGAATGGTTTGAACCTGGGAGGAGGAGGTTGTGGTGAGCCCAGACCGTGCCACTGCACTCCAGCCTGGGTGGGAGTGAGAGACTCCGTCTCAAAAAAAAAAAAAACCACCCCCGCCACAAAAAAAAACCTGCCCAGAAGCGACCCCTCCCTCTCATATACTCCTCATATTTCATGGACTAGAAATGGGTCACATCTTCACTCTTAAACAATCCCTGGCAAGGGGACTGATATAACCATGACTGGCTTAGAGTCTAAGACTTCGCCCAATCAAGATTTACCCCTATGGCTGGACGCAGTGGCTCACGCCTGTAATCCTAGCTGCTTGGGAGGCCGAGGCAGGAGGATCACTTGAGCCCAGGAGTTCGAGATCAGCCTGGGCAACAAAGTGAAACTGTGTCTCTACAAAAAATTAGCTGAGCATAATGGTGTGCGCCTGTAGTCCCAGCTACTCAGGAGCCTAAGGTGGGAGGATCACCTGAGCCCAGGAGGTTGAGGCTGCAGTGAGCCTCGATCACACCACTGCACTCCTGCCTGGGTGACAGAGTGAGACCTTGTAATAGATTTAGCTACATGAAAGTAAAATCTTATGATTGCAAATAGTTAATAGTGTATTTTAATAGTGTTTTAAATGTGTTTTAAGTGTTTTACTTAATAGTGTTTTAAATTTTTATTTATTTCAAAATAAATAAATGTTTTAAGTGTTTTACTTGTGTTTTAAATGTTTGTTATTTATTTCAAAATAAATACATAAGTAATAATAAAAATTTTTAAATAAAAAATTGGCCAGGCGTGGTGGCTCACGCCTGTAATTCCAGCACTTTGGGAGGCCGAGGCAGGCAGATTGCCTGAGCTCAGTAGTTCACAACCAGCCTGGGCAACACGGTGAAACCCCATCTCTACTAAAAATACAAAAAATTAGCTGGGCGTGGTGGCATGCGTCTTTAGCCCCAGCTACTTGGGGGGCTGAGGCAGGAGAATTGCTTGAACCCGGGAGGCAGAGGTTACAGTGAGCCAAGACCGTACCTCTGCACTCCAGACTGGATGGCAGAGCAAGACTTCATCTCAAAAAAAAAAAAAAAAAAAAAAACAGAAAGAAAAAATTAACCAGGAGCGGTAGTCTCACCTACTCAAGAGGATGAGACAGGAGGATCCCTTGAGCTCAGGAGTTTGAGATTATAGTGAGCTATGATCCTGCCACTGCACTCCAGCCTGAGTGACAGAGTGAGACCTGTCCCTTAAAAACAAACAAACAAAAAAAAGATTTACCTCTGGGCCTGTGACTGGGGTTAGCCTCCCCAAACCAAAAGAAGAATGTCGGCCAGGCGTGGTGGCTCACACCTGTAATCCTAGCACTTTGGGAGGCCGAGGCGGGTGGATTGCCTGAGTTCAGGAGTTCGAGAACAGCCTGGGCAACACGGTGAAACTCCATCTCTACTAAAATACAAAAAATTACGTGGGCGTGGCAGTGTGCACCTGTAGTCCCAGCTACTCGGGAGGCTGAGGCAGGATAATTGTTTGCACCCGGGAGGCGGAGGTTGCAGTGAGCTGAGATCGTGCCACTGCACTCCACCCTGGGCGACAGAGCGAGACTCCGTCTCCAAAAAAAAAAAAAAAGAAGAATGTGAGCACCTGGATAAAACTGGAGTTGTGAGAAAGGAAAGGAGGGGAAAGGAATGTGGGGTAGAAAGCCCCAATGTCTCTTATAAATACCAAAAAGAGGTCATGGTACAATAGCAATCAAAAAAGACATATTGGCTAGGCATGGTGGTTCACGCCTGTAATCCCAGCACTTTGGGAGACCAAGGTGGGCAGATCATGAGGTCAAGAGATGGAGACCATCCTGGCCAACATGGTGAAACCCTGTCTCTACTAAAAATACAAAAATTAGCTGGGCATGGTGGCACACGCCTGTAGTCCCAGCTACTCGGGAAGCTGAGGCAGGAGAATCACTTGAACCCAGGAGGCAGAGGTTGCAGTGAGCCGAGATCGCGCCATTGCACTCCAGCCTGGTGACAAAGTGAGACTCTGCCTAAAAAAAAAAAAAAAGATGTATTATCTGACACTGTCCAAATTTATTAGATGCGATAGGCCTGATAAAATGAATAATTCATAATCCACTATTTGGAGAAAATCACTTTTCTTGTTTTGGCGAATATCCTCTTAAATGTTTCCCGTGCCTATGCCTCAGATAGTATTTTTCTGGCGTGATCAAGATCAACATATATATTACTAAGTATATTTCTATTCTTCAGCATGAGGTTTTTTGTTTTGTTTTGTTTTGCTTTTGAGAAAGAGTCTGGCTCTGTCGCCCAGGCTGGAGTGCAGTGGCGCGATCTCGGCAAGCTCCGCCTCCCAGGTTCAAGAGATTCTCTTGCCTCAGCCTCCCAAGTAGCTGGGACTACAGGCGCCCGCCACCAGGCCCGGCTAGGCTTTTGCATTTTTAGTTGAGACGGAGTTTCACAGTGTTAGCCAGGATGGTCTCGATCTCCTGACCTCATGATCTCCCCGCCTCGGCCTCCCAAAGTGCTGGGATTACAGGCATGAGCCACCGCGCCCGGCCCAGTATGAGTTTTTTTGTTTGTTTGTTTTTTGTTTTTTTGTTTTTGAGATGGAGTCTTGCTCTGTCGCCCAGGCTGGGGTGCAATGGCAGAATCTCGGCTCATTGCAGCCTCCGCCTCCTAGGTTCATGCGAGTCTCCAAACTCAGCCTACTGGGTAGCCATCATGCCTGGCTAATTTTTGTATTTATTTAGTAGAAACAGGGTTTCACCATGTTGGCCAGGCTGGTCTTGAATGCCTGACCTCAGGTGATCTGCCCGCCTTGGCCACCCAAAGTGCTGGGATTACAGGCATGAGCCACTGCACCCCGCCAAATACGTATTTCTTCAAAGACCAGAGACTTTGAACTTTTGTTTGTTAATTTCATATTTGTTATTTCTTCTTTTATAAATTAACTATTTCTGTTTTTTTTTTTTTTTTTTTTTTGAGGCGGAGTCTCACTCTGTCACCCAGGCTGGAGTGCAGTGGCGCAATCTCGGCTCACTGCAAGGTCCGCCTCCCAGGTTCACGACATTCTCCTGCCTCAGCCTCCCGAGTAGCTGGGACTACAGGCGCCCGCCACCACGCCTGGCTAATTTTTTGTATTTTTAGTAGAGACGGGGTTTCACAGTGTTAGCCAGGATGGTCTCGATCTCCTGACCTCATTATCCCCCTGCCTTGGCCTCTCAAAGTGCTGGGATTATAGGCGTGAACCTCCGCGCCCGGCAACTATTTCTGTTCTTAGCCTATATATTTTACTGTTACTTTGTGAAATCTCTTTATGTATTAAACATAAAGGCATGGTGGCTCATGCCTGTAATCCCAGCACTTGGGAGGCTGAGGTGGGAAGATCGCTTGAACCCAGGAGTTCCAGTCCAGCCTGGGCAACATAATGAGACACCATCTCTTAAAAAAAAAAAAAAAAACCCAAAAATTAGCTGGGCGTGGTGGTGCACACCTGCAGTCCCAGCTACTCAGGAGGCTGAGGTGGGAGGATCACTTGAGCCTAGAAGGTCAAAGCTGCAGTGAGCTAAGATCCCACCACTGCACTCCAACCTGGGTTACAGGGCAAGACCTTGTATTTTGTTTAAAAAAAAAAAAGAAAGAAAGAAACCCTTTATTAGGTATGATAAAGTTATATTTTATTTTAATTAATTAGTTTATTTTTTGAGATGGAGTCTTGCTCTGTGGTCCAGGATGGAGGGCCATGGAGCGATCTCAGCTCACTGCAACCTCCGCCTCCTGGGTTCAAGCGATTCTCCTGCCTCAGCCTCCCGAGCTGCTGGGACTACAGGCACATGTCACCACGCCTGGCTAATTTTTGTATTTTTTTAGTAGAGACAGGGTTTCACTATGTTGGCCCAACCAGTCTCGAACTCCTGAGCTCAAGTGAACGTCCTGCCTTGGCCTTCCAAAGTGCTGGGATTACAGGCATGGGTCACCACAGCCAGCCTGCCTTTTAATTTTAGATCATGATGTTATTTCAGGAAAACTCTTTTAAACCATGTTTTTCCTCTGTTCTCACACCACCACAACAATAATCAGCATAGAAGACTTCTATGACCAAAGGTGTTTGAGTTTTTCATCACACACCAAGCAGAGGACGCTAGCTGGATGTTCTCCAATTCAATTCTGACGCTATCTACTTGGAGATAGTGTCAGATCCCACAAGTTGAGGGCTCAGTCCCCAAGACACCAGGTGCCCCAGTTGCACCTTTGGAACTTCTGACTGACTGGCTTCAAGTTGGAGTTCCCTCTTTGAGTTTGTTTAATTTGCTGGAGTGGTTCACAAAACTTAGGGAAACACTTACTTATGTTTACTGGTTTATTATAAAGGATATTGCCAAAGATAGAGATAAAGAGATGTGTAGGGTGAGGTATGGGGAAAGGGGCGAAGAGCTTCCATGCTCTTCCTGGGCGTACCACCTTCTAGGAACCACCACATGCTCAGCTATCTGAAAGCTCTACAAACCCTATCCTTGTGGGTTTTTATGGAGACTTCATTACATAGGGATGATTGACAACCATGCAGAAATGTGACTGGTCAAAAAGCACATGATCTAAAATGATTGACAACCATGTAGAAATGTGACTGGACAGGCTGGGCACGGTGGCTCACGCCTGTAATCCCAGCACTTTGGGAGGCAGAGGTGGGCGGATCATGAGGTCAGGAGATCGAGACCATCCTGGCTAACACAGTGAAACCCTGTCTCTACTAAAAATACAAAAAATTAGCCAGGCTCGGTGGCGGGCACCTGTAGTCCCAGCTACTCTGGAGGCTGAGGCAGGAGAATGGCCTGAACCCGGGAAGTGGAGCTTGCAGTGAGCCAAGATTGTGCCACTGCACTCCAGCCTGGGTGACAGAGTGAGACTGTCTCAAAAAAAAAAAGAAAAAGAAAAAAGAAATGTGACTGGACAAAAAGCACATGACCTTAACCTAACAAGGCCTGTGCAGATTTTTCTTGGCCTCACTGTGTAACATTCCTTCCTCTAGGGTATGGGCCGGGATTCTTTCTGGGTTGAGGGCTTTTAACCCACAATCAGATTAGAGTCCTGCCTTGGGCAGGTGAAAGAAGGACTGGAAAAGATCAGGAAGAGATTCTGTTTCCTGAGGCCTAATGTACCCCAACATTATAACGAGGACTATAAGAGTTACGAGTCAGGAATTGTGCATGATGTATATATCACAAAACCACAGATGTTTTTGACATGCACAAGTTTTTAAAGTTAATGTAGTTAGATCCATGAATCTCCTTTAGGATTTTTTTTTAATTTAAATTTTTTTTTTTTTTTTTTTTGTAGAGACAAGGTCTCTCTATGTTGCCCAGGCTGATCTCCTGGCTCAAGTGGCCCTCCTGCCTCAGCCTCCCAAAGTGCTAGGATTACAGACGTGCACCATGGCGGCCAGCCTAGATTTCTCTTCTTTTTTTTTCGTTTTTGAGATAGAGCCTTGCTCTGTTGCCCAGACTGGAGTGCAGTGGCACAATCTCGGCTCACTGCAAACTCCACCTCCTGGGTTCAAGCCATTCTCCTGCCTCAGCTTCCCAAGTAGCTGGGATTACAGGTGCATGCCACTATGCCCAGCTAATTTTTTTGTATTTTTAGTAGAGATGGGGTTTCACTGTGTTATCCAGGATGGCCTCAATCTCCTAACCTCATGATTTGCCCGCCTTGGCCTCCCAAAGTGCTAGGATTACAGGCGTGAGCCACTGCACCCAGCCCTAGATTTCTTATTTTAGTGATAATGCCTAAAAAGACCCTGCCTACTCTAAAATTACCTAACTATCTGCTGCTTTTTTTGCTAGCAACTTTTTTTTTTCTTTTTTTGAGATGCAGTTTTGCTCTTGTTGCCCAGGCTGGAGTGCAATGGCACAATCTCGGCTTACTGCAAACTCCGCCTCCCAGGTTCAAGCAATTCTCCTGCCTCAGCCTCCCGAGTAGCTGGAATTACAGGCATGCGCCACCACGCCCGGCTAATTTTGTATTTTTAGTAGAGACAGAGTTTCACCATGTTGGTCAGGCTGGTCTCGAACTCCCAACCTCAGGTGATTCACCCACCTCGGCCTCCCAAAGTGCTGGGATTACAGGCATGAGCCACCATGCCCAGCCTTCTAGTAACTTTTTGACTGAACATTACTGACTTCAATTAATGGACCAAATCAGATGAACAAAATAATTTTGTCAACCTTATCACTCCTTGATCTCCCCCATAATTCAGGCATTAAAAAATAAAAGCAAACCACATTTTATTTAAATAAATCAATAAGCAAGCAAGCACTATATCTGGAAGGTCAAAAAAGTGAAAACCATGTCTCAGCAGATTGAGGGTGAAAAAGCTAATGTTCCAGAGATTTAAATCACTCTTAGAGAAATATGAACTTCCACTTCCCTGGGATTCAGACCTAGGAATCAGCACCAATGGTGAAACAGCTTATCTTGGTGCCTGGAGAACAAGGGGAGAAGTGACATGATCTCTACAGAAACCAAATCTCTGGGCACATGTAGATTTATTGATTAATGTCAGTACCTCTAATTATATTTGGAAGGGTTCTATCTGGAAGCTAAAGACTGTTGAACTGTAACACACTTACTTTCGCCTATTTTTAACGGAAGTTCCTAAAGGGAGAGACATAGAGGACAGTTTAATTTTGCTCCGTGCCTAGAACAACAGCAGCATTCTATTAAATCATTTCTAAATTACATTTCAATATGATGATTTTATGACCTCATTCCTCCATCACACAGCTGCAGTGGAGGCACAAGAGATAAGACCTGGAGAAAATGTGGGAAAGAAAGAGCCTAAAACATGACACTCATAAGTGGTCAGCAAAATTAATATAAGGGTTCATGGCCAGGCTTGGCAGCTCACGCCTGTAATCCCAGCATTTTGGGAGGCCAAGGTGGGTGGATCACGTGGGGTCAGGAGTTCAAGACCAGCCTGGCCAACATGGTGAAACCTTGTCTCTACTGAAAATACAGAAATGAGCTGGGTGTGGTGGCACATGCCTGTAGTCCCAGCTACTTAGGCGGAGGTTGCAGTGAGCCGAGATTGGGCCACTGCACTCCAGCCTGGGCAACAGAGTGAGACTCCATCTCAAGAAAAAAAAAGGAGGTGGGACTCAAATTGAAGATTCCCAAAGCCCCTCAATTACCTTTCAGAATAATTATACCCAGAAATAACTCTATTTTTTAAGTCACAAAAGCATCTAAAATATTTCATTTCCCAAAATTCTATTTTTAGTCTTATTGCTAAGAATACACCCACTGTGCAATACGAGACTTAGTTGTGTTGTTTTCAATCATAGGAAAAAAAGGTATTAAAATTTTACAAAATTGTTGGATTCTGTGCAGCAAGTAATCCACTGTTTCTCTTTAAGAATTTCGGGTGGGCACATAGTCGGGCGCAGTGGCTCATGCATGTAATTCCAGCACTTCGGGAGGCTGAGGTGGGCAGATCACGAGGTCAGGAGTTCAAGACCAGCCTGACCAACATGGTGAAACCCTGTCTCTACTAAAAATACAAAAATTAGCCGAGCATGGTGGTACATGCCTGTAATCCCAGCTACACAAGAGGCTGAGGCAGAAGAATCGCTTGAACCCAGGAGGCAGAAGTTGCAGTGAGCCAACATCGCGCCACTGCACTCCAGCCTAGGTGACAGAGTGAGACTGTCTCAAAAAAAGAAAAAAAAAGGAATTTTGACTGGGCACAGTGGCTCCCACCTGTAATTACAGCAACTGGGCACAGTGACTCAGACCTGTAATCACAGCAACTCAGGAGGCTTAGGTGGGAGAATAACTTGAGGCCAGGAGATAGAGGCCAGCTTAGGCCAGCTAGGGGCAGCCTAGCAAGACTCCATCTCTCTAAAAAGATTTTTTTTTAATTAGCTGGGTTGTAGTGACATGCGCCTGTACTCCTAGCTACTTGGGAGGCTGAGGTAGGAGGATCACTTGAGCCCAAGTTCGAGGCTTCAGTGAGCCATGATCATGCTACTGCTCTCCAGTCTGGGCAACAGAGTGAGACTGTGTTTCTAAAAAGAAAGAAGAAAGAATTCCTGCCTTCAGAATAAAAAATACACTTCCCCCAAATAAAACATCTACTGCTTCTCTAGAGTTGTTACCTCCCCTTTTCCTTCTATGTGTATATGTGTGAAGTGTGTGTGTGTGTGTGTGTGTGTGTGTGTGAAGCCTTTTCACTTCCACTTTTTCCCATATTTTGGAATCTAGATTTTTAAAAAATTATCTTTATGATCACTGTCAAAAATGGAATTTTTTGCCGGGCACGGTGGCTCACGCCTGTAATCCCAGCACTTTGGGAGGCCAAGGCAGGCAGATTAGGTGGTCAGGAGTTCGAGACATGCCTAACTAACATGTTGAAACCCCATCTCTAAAAAAAAAACAAAAAACAAAAAAACCCACAAAAATTAGCTGGGCACAATGTAATCCCAGCTATGCTGGAGGCTGAGGCAGGAGAATTGCTTGAACCCAGGAGGCAGAGGTTGCAGTGAGCCAAGATGGCGCCACTGCAGTCTAGCCTGGGTGACAGAACGAGACTCTGTCTCAAAAAAAAAAAAAGAATGAATTCATATCATATTAACTTTTAGAGGTAGGTGGCTTGTTTGTTTGAGACAGGGTGTCACTCTTGTCACCCAGGCTGGAGTGCAGGGCATCATCATGGTTCACTGCAATCTCGACCTTCAACCTCCCAGGCTCAAGTGATCCTCCCGCCTCAGCCTCCCAAGTAGCTGAGACTGCAGGAGTCTGCCAACACAACTAGCTAATTTTTAAATTTTTATTTTTATTTGTTAAGAGATGAGTCTCTCCATGTTGCGTAGGCTGGTCTCAAACTCCTGGGCTCAAGGGATCATCCTGCCTTGACCTCCCAAAGTGTTGGGATTACAGGCGTGAGCATCTGGTGCAGGCTCCACTTCTAATTTTAGTTCTCTTGCTATTTCCACATCTGCAGTTACTTCCTCTACTGAAGTCTTGAATTGCTAAAAGACTCTGATTACTTTTAAGAAAAAGAAGCTTTTAAATCCATGAGGATTGGAATCAACTTCTTTCAAACTTTCATTTAATGTTGATATTTTGACCTCCTCTATGAATCCAGAATGTTCTTAATGGTATCTAAAATGGTGAATCCCTTCCAGAAGGTTTTCAATTTACTTTGCCCAGGTCCATCAGAGGAATCATATATATGACAGCTATAGCCTTATGAAATGTATTTCTGAAATTATAAGACTTTAAATTCAAGATTACTCCTTGATCCACAGGCTTCAGAATGGCTATTGTGTTCAAAGGCATGAAAACAATATTAATCTCCTTGAACATCTCTAACGGAGCTCTTGGGTGACTAGGGGCATTGTCAATAAGCAGTAATATTTTGAAAGAAATCTCTTTTTCTGAGCAGTAAGTCTCAATAATGGGCTTTAAAAATTCAGTAAACTGGCCAGGTGCGGTCGCTCATGCCTGTAATCCCAGTGCTTTGGGAGGCCGAGGTGGGCGAATCATGAGGTCAGGAGTTTAAGACCAGCCTGGCCAACATGGTGAAACCCCGTCTCTACTAAAAACACAAAAAATTAGCTGGGCACAGTGGCGGGTGCCTGTAATCCCAGCTACTCGGGAGGCTGAGGCAGGAGAATCTCTTGAACCTGGGAGACAGAGGTTGCAGTAAGCCGAGATCGGCGCCACTGCACTCCAGCCCGGTGACAGAGTGAGACTCTGTCTGAAAAAAAAAAAAAAAAGTTCAGTAAACTGGCCAGGTGCTGTGGCTCATGCCTGCAATCTCGGCACTTTGGGAGGTTGAGGCAGGTGGACCACTTGAGCCTAGGGGTTTAAGATCAGCCTTTGTAACATGGTGAAACCCCATCTCTACCAAAAATACAAAAGTCAGCCAGTCTCATAACCCGGTCTCTAAATAAATAAATAGATTAAAATTTTTTAAAAATTAAAAAATAATATTCAGTAAACCATATTGTAAACAGATGTGCTGTCAGCCAGGCTTTGTTGTTTCGTTCCATTGATAAAGCATAGGCAGGCTAGATTTAGCATAATTCTTTTTTTTTTTTTTTTTTTGAGACAGAGTCTCCTTCTCTCACCCAGGCTGGAGCGCAATGGCATGATCTCAGCTCACTGCAACCTCCTCCTCCCAGGTTCAAGTGATTCTTCTGCCTCAGCCTACTGAGTAGCTGGGATTACAGGCACCCGCCATCATGCCCAGCTAATTTTTGTACTTTTGTAGAGATGGGGTTTCACCATGTTGTCCAGGCTGGTGTTGAACTCCTAACCTCAGGTGATCCGCCTGCCTCGGCCTCTCAAAGTGCTGGCATTACAGGCGTGAGCCACTGTGCCTGGCCGATTTAGCATAATTCTTAAAGGCCCTGGGATTTTGGAATGGTAAATGAGCATTGGCTTCAATTTAAAGTTACCAGCTGGTTTAGTCCCCAAGAAGAGAGCTTGTCTTTTGAAGCCAGGCATTGAGTTCTTCTCTCTAGCTGTGAAAGTCCTAGATAGCATCATTTTCTAATAGAAGTCTATTTTGTCTATATTGAAAATCTGTTTAGTGTAGCTACCTTCATCAGTTGTGTTAGATCTACTGGATAACTTGCTGCTTCACTTTGCACTTTTATGTTATGAAGATGACTTCTTTCCTTAAACCTTATGAACCAACCTGTGTTAGCTTCAAAATTTTCTTCTGCAGCTTCCTCATCTCCTCTGAACCTTCACTGAATTGAAGAGAGTTAGGGCCTTGCTCTGGATTAGGCTTTGGCTTAAAGATAATATTATGGCTGGTTTGATCTTCTATCCAGACCACTAAAACTTTCTCTATATCAACAATAAGGCTGTTTCACTTTCTTTTTGTGTTTGTTTGTTTGTTTGTTTTGAGGCGGAGTCTCACTTTGTCGCCCAGGTTGGAGTGCAGTGGCACGATCTTGGCTCACTACAACTTCCACCTCCCAGGTTCAAGCAATCCTCCTGCCTTAGCCTCCCAAGTAGCTGGAACTATAAGTATGTGCCGCCATGCCTGGCTAATTTTTGTATTTTTAGTAGAGAAGGGGTTTCACCACTTTGGCCAGGCTGGTCTCGAACTCTTGACCTCATGATCCACCCGCCTCAGTCTCCCAAAGTGCTGTGATTACAGGTGTGAGCCACCGTGCCTGGCCTAATTTTTAAATTTTTTGTAGAGATGGTTCTCCCTGTGTTGCTCAGGCTGGTCTCTATTTTCTGGGCAGAAAGAATCCTCCCTCCTTGGCCTCCCAAAGGGTTGGGATTACAGGCGTGAGACACTGTGCCCGGCCTTTTAAAATTGTTTGTGGAGACAGGGTCTCACTATGTTGCTTAGGCTGGTATGAAAGAACTTTAATACCTATATTTTAATATGATTTCCTTCTTTTATAACCCTAGTTTATGCGTTTAATCATTTTTCTGGAATCCTGCAAAATACCTGACCAATACTCCTCAAAACTGTCAAAGTCATGAAAAAAAAGGGAAGATTGAGACACTACCACAGACCAGAGGAGACAACTAAATACAATGTGGTTTCTTGGATTAGATCCCAGAACAGAAAAAGGACATTGGTGGAAAAACTAGTGGCAGTCTGGCATCTAGTTAATAATAATGTACCAATGTTAGTCTCTTACTTTCAGGAAATGTGCCATAGTATTGTAAGATGACCACTTTAGGGGAAACTGAAACTGAGTAAGGAGCATATGGAAACTGTACTTACTATCTTTGCAACTTGTTTGTAAATCTAAGATTATTGCAAAATAAAAAGCTTATTTTTATTTTATTTATTTTATTTTTTTTGAGACAGGGTCTCACTCTGTCGCCCAGGCTGGAGTGCAGTGGCACGATCTCACCTTACTGCAACCTCCGCCTCCCGGGTTCAAGCGATTCTCCTGCCTCAGCCTTCTGAGTAGCTGGGATTACAGGTGCCTGCCACCACGTCTGGCTAATTTTTGTATTTTTTAGTAGAGACGGAGTTTCACCATTTTGGTCAGGCTGGTCTCGAACTCCTGGCCTCAAGTGATCCTCCTGCCTTGGCCTGCCAAAGTGCTGGAATTACAAGCGTGAGCCACCGTGCCTGCCCTAAAAAGCCTATTTTTAAACAAGCATTATTCCGAGAAGGGATTCAGGCATCTACAGCACAAAAGGATTCAGAATGCTTGCCATAGAGCTGCAGATGCTGTTGAGTGAGGGCAGAGAGAGCATCAGGATCAAACGGACAGTCTTGTGGGCCAAAGCCTGACAGCAGGAACAACACTTCTGCCCAGATAGATCCTGTGGCCCATCCTGAGGCAGTGGGTGTGGGAACTGTAACCCCTGATCTGGGCAGCAATAACCCTGAACTCTGGAAGGGGCACATGCCTCAGCTAGCCACCTGCCACCTGCCACATGAGTTCAAGGAGATCCTTTCTATCAATCATGGCTTAAACAGATGACAAATTAAGCTGATTCAAGGACGTTCATTTACAAAGAAAAAAAGTTCAAAGTTGAAGGTAGGGATAATGCAGGAAATCAGGGTCAGCAGAAATCCCAAATAATTTAAATCTCCTTAAGGGCAGGAATAACTCCACCATAGCAGTAGCATAGTAAGAAGTCCTTAATGGACCCCCAACACCCCCAACAATAGTTTTTTTTTTTTTTTTTGAGACGGAGTCTCGCTCTGTCACCCAGACTGGAGTGCAGTGGCGCGATCTCGGCTCACTGCAAGCTCGCCTCCTGGGTGCACGCCATTCTCCCGACTCAGCCTCCCAAGGAGCTGGGACTACAGGCGCCCACCACCACGCCCAGCTAATTTTTTCTATTTTTTAGTAGAGACGGGGCTTCACCATGTTAGCCAGGATGGTCTCGATCTCCTGACCTCGTGATCCGCCCACCTCAGCCTCCCAAGGTGCTGGGATTATAGGTGTGAGCCACCACGCCCAGCCTACCCCAACAATAGTTTTAATTGAATTGCAGTAAAATGGAATTGGCCAGTCACACTGGCTCATGCCTATAATTCCAGCACTTTGGGAGACTGAAGTGGGTAGATTGCTTGAGCCCAGGAGTTTGAGATCAGTCTGAGCAACATGGTGAGACCCTTCCTCTACAAAAAATACAAAGAATTAGATGGGGGTTGCACGCACCTGTGGTCCCAGCTACTCAGGAGGCTGAGAGGGTGGGAGAATCGCTTGAGCCTGGGAGGCAGAGATTGTAGTGAGCTGAGATCCCCCCATTGCACTCCAACCTGAGGAACAAAGCAAGACCCTATCTCAAAAACAACAACAACAACAACAACAAAATAAGTAAAAAGCTGGGGGATATAAAGCACAACTGACCTTGAGCAGAAAAGTTAAAGAATGACTTTTTCAAGTGCAGACTTAAGGCCGGGCGCGGTGGCTCACGCCTGTAATCCCAGCACTTTGGGAGGCAGAGGTGGGCGGATCACGAGGTGAGGAGATCAAGACCATCCTGGCTAACACGGTGAAACCCCGTCTCTACTAAAAATACAAAAAATGAGCCTGGCACGGTGGCGGGAGCCTGTAGTCCCGGACAGCTACTCAGGAGGCTGAGGCAGGAGAATGGCATGAACCTGGGAGGCGGAGCTTGCAGTGAGCCGAGATCCCGCCACTGCACTCCGGCCTGGGTGAAAGAGCGAGACTCTGTCTCAAAAAAAAAAAGTGCAGACTTAAGTCAGACAAACTGCATTTGAGTTCTGGATTTGCCACTCGTTAGTGAAACAGGACTTGTTTTTGTAAATATTAAAACAATGAATCTAAATACTTCCTTAAATTCTGTTTGCTAGCTTCCCGTCTCTGCACTGACAGCCTAGAGATTTACTGCCCCATGACGAGAGAGAGCAGTCACTTGCCCTTTTTTGAAGGACATTTGGGTCTTCTAGTTAGAATATCAAGTGCCTAAATGGCCGGGTGCGGTGGCTCACGCCTGTAATCCCAGGACTTTGGGAGGCCGAGGTGGGCGGATCGCGAGGTCAGGAGATCAAGACCATCCTGGCTAACATGGTGAAACCCCGTTTATACTAAAAAAAAAAAAAAAAATTAACCGGGCTTTGTGGCTGGCGCCTGTAGCCCCACCTAGCTACTCGGGAGGCTGAGGCAGAAGAATGGCGTGAACCCGGGAGGCAGAGCTTGCAGTGAGCCAAGGCTGCGCCACTGCACTCCAGCCTGGGTGACAGAGCAAGATACCGTCTCAAAAAAAAAAAAAAGAATATCAACCTTCTGACAATGTAAACAAGATATTCCTGCCTGCTCCTAAGATCTTTCCATAGTCTAGAGCGGAGGAGGAGACAAAGTTAGGTGCGGAGAAAAAGGTAAAGTGGGAGAGATAGGAGGAGGGAATGGACAGACGCAAGGATCTTGATTTCTTTAGGTTTGGAGGGAATTGGGGCATCAGACGCTTTGAAGCAACTGCTGATGGTAAGGGGAGGTTCTTGCCCTGTTTCCCATTTTAGGACGCAGAGATGACTTGACAGGAGGGCTGCCCCTTTTCTAATCTGGCAGTTCAGCCCAGTCAGGGCTGATCTTGAGGTAGGGGGAGATCTTGCGATTTAGCTTTCCCTGGGGTGTGACTGAGGCCCAGAAGTTTCCCAACCCTCAGCCCTTCCTCAAAATTAGAAGATAGCCGAGTTGGATGCCAGAAGGTCTTCCATATGTAAAGTTCTCAGCCAATATTAGTATTGAGTATTCAGCTATGTAGAGATTTTCTGAGGACTGAGACAAAACTTTGAAAAGGTCTTTTCTCATCTCCATGCCTAGAGATCTTAGAATAGATCACAATTCCTGGCCCTTTTCCTGTCTCCTCCTGTCCCCACTTCCCACCAGCTCCCCTCACCAACTTCATCTGGGACGATTTCAGTCTAGGGCTTCTCAGAAGCAGGGAGTTCAGCCAAATGACCTCTTGCGGTTTCTTTCCACTTCTACTTTATGACTGAGAAAATGTATTGAATTACTTACTCTTTTATATTCTACAGCCACATTTTTCAGTCACTTCTCTGACCTTGCTATCTACACAATTTCCTTGTCTTGCAGTTTCTAAAAAGAAAGTCAGATGGAACATGTGTATTCTCATTTTAAAAGCATACTGGTAGCATGTGATAAATTCTAAATTATTAAAATATCTCGGCTGGGCACAGTGGCTCAGGCCTGTAATCCCAGCACTTTGGGAGGCCGAGGTAGGTGGACCATTTGAAGCCAGGAGTTTGAGACCAGCCTGGCCAACATGGTAAAACCTGTCTCTACTAAAAATATAAAAATTAGCTGGGTGTGGTGGCACATGCCTGTAATCCCAGCTACCTGGGAGGCTGAAGCAGGAGAATCACTTGGAATCTGGTAGGTAGAGGTTGCAGTGAGCCAAGATTGTGCCACTGCACTCCAGCCTGGGCAACAGAGTGAGACTCTATCTCAAAAAAAAAAAAAAAAACCTCTTTCCCCCTCTTGCATTTAATTGAATGGTATAAACGTGGTGTGGGAGGCTTTCAGAAATTCCAGTGAAAACCACCATCACCTGCCACAGAACTCATTAAAAGACTGAGACTGCAGTTGTTACAAAGGTCTGTGCGAGACAGGAGTGTGGTGTTCCTGAGAAGCTGAAAGATGGTCAGTCTGGCTGGTGGGATCTGTCAGGCCTCTGAGCCCAAGCTAAGCCATCATATCCCCAGTGACCTGCACTTATACATCCACATGGCCTGAAGCAACTGAAGATCCACAAAAGAGGTGAAAAGAGCCTTAACTGATGACATTCCACCATTGTGATTTGTTTCTGCCCCACCTTAACTGATCAATGTACTTTGTAATCTCCCCCACCCTTAAGAAGGTTCTTTGTAATTCTCCCCATCCTTGAGAATGTACTTTGTGAGATCCACCCCCTGCCCGCAAAACATTGCTCCTAACTCCACCACCTATCCCAAAACCTGTAAGAACTAATGATAATCCCACCACCCTTTGCTGACTCCGTTTTCAAACTCAGCCTGCCTGCACCCAGGAGAAATAAACAGCCTTGTTGCTCACACAAAGCCTGTTGGTGGACTCTCTTCACAGGGACGCGCGTGACAGGATCCATGGTCTGGAAGCCTCCATAAAGGGATGTGGGGGCGACTGGCCCCAACCTTCTTTCTTTTTTTTCCTGGCCACGTAGAGAGACTGTATTCTCTGGCTCCCATACAGATAGGAGTAGCTGTGTGACTAAGTTCAATGGAACATGATTGAAAATGATGTGTGCACATCTGTAACAACTTATCATAACCTTAGTTGCTTAACACAACATAAACTTATTCTCTTACTTCTGGAGGCCGGAAGTCTGAAATGAGCTTCACAGGGCTCAAGTCAGAGTGTTGTTGGCAGGGCTGCTTCCTTCTGAAGCTCTGGTGGGGAATTCTTGCTTTTTCTGGCTTCTGGAGGCCTTCTGCATTCCTTGGCTTGTGACTCATTCCTTGCATCACTCCAGTGTTTTCAATCTTCGTATCTCCTTACTTCTTTCTCCTTGACTTTCTTGCCTCGCTCTTATAAGGTCATTATATTTAGGGCTTATCCAGATAATCCAGGATAATCTCCCCATTTTAAGTCTCTTAATATCACAGCTACAAAGTATCTTTTGCAATAAAGATAACAATCACAGATTCCAGAGATTAAGATGTGGACATCTTTAGGGGCCATTATTCTGCTGACCACGGTGATCCTAGACACTCCATCTCTCCACATCTGCCAGCTGAATGCAGAGAATGAGGAAGCCAAAGAGATAGGGGAAGCCAAAGAGTAGAAGGAGCCTGTGTTGCTGAACGACCAGGTAGAGCAGAGCTCTCTTGCTGAATACACTGGACTGTGAAATGAAGGAGAAAAAAATTTATTGTGTTAAGCCACTGTGGTCTTTTAAAGACACACCTCACCAAACTCAGCCTCCAACTTAAAAAGGGCTGGACAGTACTTTTACCTCTTGCCCTTCTCAGAATTACAGCCTGTCCTCGAGATGCTACAGTGTACAGTCCATTTGAACTTTTATACGGACGCGCTTTCTTTTTTTTTCTTTTTTTTTTGA
Organism: Pongo pygmaeus; assembly: GCF_028885625.2. NCBI lineage: Eukaryota > Metazoa > Chordata > Mammalia > Primates > Hominidae > Pongo > Pongo pygmaeus. Next base: position 32,977,382 of record NC_072388.2, read on the forward strand.
GACCGAGTCTCGCTCTGTCACCCAGGCTGGAGTGCAGTGGCACGATCTCGGCTCACTGCAACCTCTGCCTCCCAGATTCACGCCATTCTCCTGCCTCAGCCTCCCAAGTAGCTGGGACTACAGGCGCCCGCCACCACGCCCGGCTAATTTTTTGTATTTTTAGTAGAGACAGGATTTCACTGTGTTAGCCAGGATGGTCTCGATCTCCTGACCTCGTGATCCGCCCACCCCGGCCACCCAAAGTGCTGGGATTACAGGCGTGAGCCACCACGCCTGGCCTGGATGCACTTTCTTACTCGGCCCCAGCCTCGTCCCAGACACCAGCCCTCTAGGCGACTATCTTCCAGTCCTCCAGCAGGCTAGACAGGAAATTCACCAGGCTGCTAATCTTCTCTTGCCAATTCCAAATTCCTAGCCATATGAAGACACCCTAGCTGGATGATCAGTTCTTGTTAAGAATCTGACCCCTCAAACTCTACAACCTCGATGGACTAGACCCTACTTAGTCATCTATAGTACTCCAACCGCCGTCTGCCTGCAGGACCCTCCCCATTGGGTTCACTTTTCCAGGATAAAGCTGTGTCCATCGGACAGCCAGCCTGATATCTCCTCTTCTTCCTGGAAGTCACAAGTATTCCCCCCTACTTCCCTTAAACTCACTCGCATTTCTGAAGAACAGTAATAACCCTTATGAGCCTAATACATCCCTTCATTCTATTAGGTCTATCCATCCTTACCCTACTCTTTGCAACAGGACTTTATGTAGTCACCCCCACTACTTGGACTGCGCCCCAAAAACTTGTCATCCCTACTATATTCTGTCTAGTCATACTCCTATTCACCATACTCAACTAGTCATAAATGACCTGCTCTTGTTTACACTGCCGGTTTACATTGTTTCTCCAAGACATCATAGCTGATATCTCCTGGTGCTATCCCCAAACCACCACTCTTGACTCCCTCTTGGAGTGGATAGATGATCTTTCATGGCAGGGCACCCCCCGGTACCTCCACCCTGATGAAGTTCTGTTCTTTACTTTTATACTCACTCTTATTCTCATTCCCATTCTTATGCCACTCTCTACCTCTCCCTGTTTACCTCCAGCATACTATCAATCTCACCACTCTCTCCTCACTGCCTCCAATCCTTCTCTAGCAAAGAATTGTTGGCTATGCGTTTCCCTTTCTTCCTGCTTCTACACAGCCATCCCCACTCTATAGGCCAACTGGGCTACCTCTCCCATCTCCCTGCACCTCAGAACCTCCGTTAATAGCCCTCATCTTTACCCGCCTGAGGAACTTCTTTACTTTCTAGACAGATTTGGTGAGAACTCCCCAGATATTTCACACCAACAAGCTGCCACACTTCTCCGCATCTACTTACGGCACCTTTCTCCTTATGTCAATTCCACCCCCCCATATTTGGACCCCTAACCACACAAACAACGATTCCTGTTGCCGCTCCTCCCGACAACAGCCTACTGGAATCCCTTTAGGCAACCTTCCACTGTCCAAATGTTCCTTTACTCTTTATCTCCAGACCCCAGCCACACACATTACCAAACAGATAGGAGCATTCTGACTTCGCATTACTGATAAGCCCTCTATCATTACTGACAAACTAAAACACATTGGCAGTCACTATTGTTTAGGAAGACACCTACCCTGCATCTCACTCCATCCTTGGCTACCCTTCCCCTGCTCGTCTGAATATCCTCCTAGCCCCTGCTCTTGCTTGCTTATACCCAGCTACATGAATAGCAGCGAAAGGTTACTTGTAGACACTATGCGCTTTCTCATACACCATGAGAACCAAACCCCTCCCTCTACACAGTTGCATCATCAATCCCCATTACAACCTCTAACGGCTGCTGCCCTTGCTGGATTTCTAGGATTTTGGGTGCAGGATTCCTCTTTCAGTACACCCTCTCATCTTTTCACTTTACATTTCCAGTTCTGCCTGACAAAAGGTCTCTTCTTTTTATGTGGCTCTTCCACCTACATGTGCCTACCTGCCAACTGGACAGGCACATGTACTCTAGTCTTCTTTACCCCCAAAATCCAGTTTGCAGTTGGGAATGAAAAACTGCCTGTCCCCCTCATGACATTAACAGGACAAAAAAGAGTCATCCCACTAATTCCTTTGCTTATGGGTCTAGGACCTTCTGCCTCCACTATTGCACTTGGAACTGGAATAGCAGGCATCTCAACCGCCGTCACAACATTCTGCAGTCTCTCTAATGACTTCTCTGCTAGCATTATAGATATATCACAAACTTTATCTGTTCTCCAGGCCCAGGTTGACTCTTTAGCTGCAGTTGTCCTCCAGAACTGCCGAGGCCTTGATTTACTCACTGCTGAAAAAGGAGGACTTTGTATATATATATATTTTTAATTTTATTATTATACTTTAAGTTTTAGGGTACAAGTGCACAACGTGCAGGTTTGTTACATATGTATACATGTGCCATGTTGGTGTGCTGCACCCATTGACTCGTCATTTAACATTAGGTGTATCTCCTAATGCTATCCCTCTCCCCTCCCCCCAGAACTTTGTATATTTTTAAATGAAGAGTGTTGTTTTTACCTAAAGCAATCTGGCCTGGTATATGACAACATAAAAAAACTCAAGGATAGAGCCCAAAAACTCGCCAACCAAGCAAACAATAACGTTGAACCCCCTTGGACACTCTCTAATTGGACGTCCTGGGTACTCCCAATTCTTAGTCCATTAATACCTATTTTTCTCCTTTTATTCAGACCTTGTGTCTTTCGTTTAGTTTCTCAGTTCATACAAAACCGCATCCAAGCTATCACCAATAATGCTATACGACAAATGCTCCTTCTAACAACCCCACAATATCACCCCTTACCCCAAAATCTTTCTTCAGTTGAATCTCTCCCACCGTAGGTTCCCACGCCGCCCCTAATGTCGCTGGAAGCAGCCCTGAGAAACATCGCCCATTATCTCTCCATACCACCCCCAAAATTTTTCACCACCACAACACTTTACCACTATTTTGTTTTATTTTTCTTATTAATATAAAAAGACCGGAATGTCAGCCCTCTGAGCCCAAGCTAAGCCATCATATCCCCAGTGACCTGCACTTATACATCCACATGGCCGGAAGCAACTGAAGATCCACAAAAGAAGTGAAAATAGCCTTAACTGTTGACATTCCACCATTGTGATTTGTTTCTGCCCCACCCTAACTGATCAATGTACTTTGTAATCTCCCTCACCCTTGAGAATGTACTTTGTGAGAGCCACCCCTGCCCCCAAAACATTGCTCTTAACTCCACTGCCCATCTCAAAACCTATAAGAACCAATGATAATCCCACCACCCTTTGCTGACTCTCTTTTTGGACTCAGCCCACCGGTACCCAGGTGAAATAAACAGCCTCGTTGCTCACACAAAGCCTGTTTGGTGGTCTCTTCACACGGACATGTGAGACACCTATGTCTATATCCTTGCCGTGGTCTCATTGTGGGCAGAGCAGACTTCCCGGCCCTTGACTTTAGGCTTGACCATGTGACTTGCTTTGGCTAACAGCGAGTGATTTGAAGTGACAGTGTGCCTAGACCTTAAGACATTACTTGTGCTTCCACTTGCATTCATTTGTCTCTGCCATTGCCACAAGCTCAGACTACATCAGCCAAATCCCAGCTGACCTACAAATCTATGAATGATTATTGTTGTTGTGGGTTTTTTTTTTTTTTTAAGGGACGGGATTTCACTCTGTTGTCCAGGCTGTCATGCCGTGGCGTGATCACAGCCCATTGCTGCCTCGAACCTCCTGGGCTCAAGTGATCCTCCTGCCTCAGCCTCCCAAAGCACTGGGATTATAGGCATGAACCACCACACCGGGCTGATTATTGCTTTAAGCCAATAAATCTTAGGGTGATTTACCAGATAGCAATGATTGACTAATATAAACACTGAGATTTTAATTTTTTTTTTTTTTTGAGACGAAGTCTCACTCTGTCACCCAGTCTGGAGTGCAGTGGTGCAATCTCAGCTCACTATAGCCTCCATCTCCTGGGTTCAAGTGATTCTCCTGCCTCAGCCTCCTGAGTAGTTGAGACTACAGGCATGCGCCACCAAGCCTGGCTAATTTTTGTACTTTTTAATTAGAGACAGGGTTTCACCAAGTTGGCTAGGCTGGTCTCAAACTCCTGACCTCAGGTGATCCGCCCACCTTGGCCTCCCAAAGTGCTGAGATTACAGGCATGAACCACCACACCCAGCCTTAATTTGTTTATTATAGCAGTTAGACTAAAACAGAGGCTGGGAGAATAACTGACTGAAGGAACTGGAAGAATAGAATGCTGTGGCCAGAGAGTGAGGATGGAGTCTATTATTCCAGTTTAAATCTATTATTCCAGTAGAGTTGCAGTTCCCAGTGACAGGAAGATCCAGGGTGTGACCATAGAAGGCAGTGGCTAAAATTGAGTGGAGGCATAGCTCACTAGAGATAAGCAGATCAAAGATAATGACAGAAATTCAGGTGGAATAGAAGACTTGTTACAAACCAAATGCCTGAGCTACCACGAATGAGGGGGACTGGTCTTGAGACTGGAAAGCTAAACATCAGGTCACTTTGGAAAGAAAAAAATTTAGATTGTTATAATGACTCTGAATACTAGCTGGATGTGGGAGCCCTCCTCCTAACTCCTGTTGTATGGGAAGGTGAGATCACAGTTGGGAGGTGAGATCTTTACTTGGAAAGATAAACTGTACTTGATCTTGGTTGTCTAATCCAGTCCCCTAGAACAAGAAAAGCAGTGGGGCTGGGCAGCCTCCATTGAATGACAGATGTGAAATTATACTGGAGCTTCTGCTGAGTGGACCAAAGATCAGTAGTGCTGGCGGGGTACTTCAACAAGGCCTGAATTAAATGCAAATGCAAAATGTTTTCCACTAGCACATTTAATGGAAAATTGCTTTTGTATTAATTGTCTCATAAATTGCACAGAGACAAGAAACAGCATGAGAGCATTTTGCATATCCTCTATAGAAATTAAGTTTTCTGGCTGGGCGTGGTGGCTCACGCCCATAATCCCAGCACTTTGGGAGGCCGAAGCAGGTGGATCATGAGGTCAGGAGTTCAAGACCAGCCTGACCAACGTGGTGAAATCCCGTCTCTACTAAAAATACAAAAAGTAGCTGGGTGTGGTGGTGCGTGCCTGTAATCCCAGCTACTCGGGAGGAGGCAGGAGAATCACTTGAATCTGAGAGGCGGAGGTTGCAGTGAGCCGAGATCATGCCATTGTACTCCATCCTGGGCAACAGAACAAGACTGCATCTCAAAAAAAAAAAAAAAAAAAAAGAAAAGAAAAGACATTAAATTTTCTAGTAAAAATACAATCATAAGATAAATGGGCTTGATGTTTGAGTGCTCCTAAAAAAGGGCCTGGACATGCTTATAAACTCACTTCTTTCTTTTTTTTTTTAAATCTTGCTTTTTTTTTTTTCTTTAGATGGAGTCTCGCTCTGTCTCCCAGGCTGGAGTGAGTGGCGCAATCTCGGCTCACTGCAAGCTCCGCCTCCCGGGTTCACGCCATTCTCCTGCCTCAGCCTCCTGAGTAGGTGGGACTACAGGCGCCCGCCACCACTCCCGGCTAATTTTTGTATTTTTAGTAGAGACGGGGTTTCACCATGTTAGCCAGGATGGTTTCGATCTCTTGACCTTGTGATCCGCCCTCCTCGGCTTCCTAAAGTGCTGGGATTACAGGCGTGAGCCACTGCGCTTGGCCTAATCTTGCTTTTTCTGCTTATGTAGAACTCACTTACTTCTGCAGCTCCGAAGTCATTCTGAAGATATAAAGTTCATTTGCCAACACAGTTGCTTACACCTGCCTTCTGAAACAGACTACAGTTTCCTTTACTCATTATTTATTTATTTATTTATTTATTTATTTATTTATTTATTTTAGAGATAGGGTCTCGCGATTGTTGGCCAGGTTTGTCTTGAAGAGTTAGCCTCAAGCAATCCTCCTGCCTCAGCCTCCCAAAGTGTTAGGATTACAGGCATGAGCCACAGCGCCCTGCTCCTTTCCTCATTATAGATGGCATTGCAGGGGTGCATTTCTAATCCCAAACAGTTTATATGGTATGATAGGCAGAACAATGGCCCCCAAGAAGTCTGTGTCCTAATCCCTGGAACCTGTAAATATGTCACCTTACATGGCAAAAGGGAATTAAGTTAGCAGATGGAATTAAATTTGCTAATCACCTGACCTTGAGATGAGAAGATTATTGTGCATAATATGTGAGCTCAATATAATATAATCAAAAGAGTCCTTATGAGTGGAAGAGGGAACCTGAAGCTGATGCCAGAGAGGTGGCAGTGTGAGGAAGACAGCCAGACATTGCTGGCTTTGAAGACAGAAGAAATGCACCAAACTCCAGAAGCTGGAAAAGCCAAGGAAACAGACTCTGCCTTAGATCCTTCAGAAGGGGCTGGGCGCGGTGGCTCACGCCTGTAATCCCAGCACTTTGGGAGGCCGAGGCGAGCGGATCATGAGGTCAGGAGATCGAGACCATCCTGGCTAACACGGTGAAACCCCGTCTCTACTACAAAATAGAAAAAATTAGCCTGGCGCGGTCGCGGGCGCCTGTAGTCCCAGCTACTCGGGAGGCTGAGGTAGGAGAATGGCATGAACCCGGGAGGCGGAGCTTGCAGTGAGCAGAGATCGTGCCACTGGACTCCAGTCTGGGCAGCAGAGCGAGTCTCTGTCTCAAAAAAAAAAAAAAAAAAAAAAAAAAATCCTCCAGAAGGAATGCAGCCCTGTCAACAAGTTGATTTTAGCTCCTTGATTTCAGTGAAGGCCCTTTTTCACTTCTGACCTCCAAAACAAAACGATAATAAATGTGTGTTGTCTTAAACCATTAAGTTTGTGGTAATTCAGCACAGCAGCAATAGGAAACAAATATACATGACATTCTCAATTCTGTGAGCTATTCTAGGATCCTTCAAGCAAATTTACTTGAGCTAATTTGGGTTGAATTTTGGTCTCCTTCAACTCAATTTACAAGATCTCTTATTATAAAACAGTACTTCTCACTAGGACAAAAATCAGACTTTCAGAAATAAAATACATATGCTAAACCCTAAACATGTCATGACAAGATTTCTTCTGAGTGGTGAATGGACAGGAAAAATAAATTTGAAGAAGTATAACAAACTAGCATTTGACAGGTAAGATTATGTCACTGAATTAAAATGTAGATAAGGGAGCCACATGTTCTAATTTCCCTCTGATTTCTTCTTTGTTTCACGGGTTATTTGGCAGTGTGTGGTTGGATTCCAGAAAGATATTCCAAATATCTTTCTGTTGTTGACTTCTAATTTAATTTTATTGTGTTCACAGAAGATCCTTTGTATTATTTGAAACTTTTGGCCAGGTGTGGTGGCTCATGCCTGTAATCCCAGCACTTTGGGAAGCCGAGGGGGGTGGATCACCTGAGGTCAGGAGTTCAAGACCAGCCTGGCCAACATGGTGAAACCCCGTCACTACTAAAAGTACAAAAAAATTAGCCGGGAGTGGTGGTGGCACGTGCCTGTAGTCCTAGCTACTTGGGAGGCTTAGGCGGGAGAATCACTTGAACCCAGGAGGCAGAGGTTGCAGTGAGCCGAGATCACACCATTTTGCTCCAGCAGCCTGGGTCACAGAGTAAGACTCCCTCTCAGGGAAAAAAAAAAAAAAAAAAAAAAAAAGGCTGGGCACGGTGGCTCATGCCTGTAATCCCAGCACTTTGGGAGGCTGAGGCAGGAGGATCACCTGAGGTCAGGAGTTCGAGACCACCCTGGCCAACATTGTAAAACCCCATCTCTACTAAAAGTACAAAAATTAGCCAGGCTTAGTGGTAGACACCTGTAATCCCAGCTACTCAGTAGGCTGAGGCAGGATAATCACTTGAACCCGGGAGGCAAAGGTTGCAGTGAGCTGAGATTGAGCCACTGCATTCCAGCGTGGGCGACAAGAGTAAGACTCTGCCTCAAAAAAAAAAAAAAAGAAAAGAAAAGAAAAGAAAGAAAGAAAAAGAAACTTTTAATATGAGTTTCAATTTTTTTTTTTTGCCTTTTGAGACAGAGTCTCACTCTGTCGCCCAGGCTGGAGTGCAGTGGCATGATCTCGGCTCACTGCAACCTCTGCCTCCCGGGTTCAAGCTATTCTCCTGCTTCAGCCTCCCGAGTAGCTAGGATTACAGGCACACACCACCATGCCCGGCTAATTTTTGTATTTTTAGTAGAGATGAGGTTTCACCATGTTGGTCAGGCGGGTCTCAAACTCCTGACCTCGTGATCTGCCCACCTCGGCCTCCCAAAGTGCTGGGATTACAGGTGTGAGCCACCCCACCTGGCTCAATTTTGTTTAAACTTTAAAAATGTATTTAGATTTGAAGCCATTATTCTCAGCAAACTAACACTGAAGCAGAAAACCAAATGCCACACGTTCTTATAAGTGGGAGCTGAATGATGAGAACACATCATTAGTGGTTCACATCTGTAATCCCAGCACTTCGGGAGGCCAAGGTTGGAGGATCACTTGAGCCCAGGAGTTCAAGACCAGTCTGGGCAATATAATGAGAACTTGTTTCTACAAATTGTTTAAAAAAATCAGCTGGGTGTGGTGGCACATGCTTGTAGTAACAGTACTTGGAAGGCTGAGGTAGGAGGATCAATTGAGCCTGGGAGGCGGAGGTTGCAGTGAGTCAAGATTGCACCACTGCACTCCAGCCTGGGCTACGGAGCAAAAAAGATCCTGTCTCAAAAAATAAATAAATAAATAAATAATAAAGCAAAAACAAAAAATATTTCCCATAGCTCACTGGTGCTCTGTCCAATTTTTTTGGTCTTTTCCTCTGTGTGTTTCATTCTGGATACTATGCCTTCAAATGCGCCTCCAAATATTTTCTTCTTCAGGGCATAATTTGCAGTAATCCCATCTAGTGTATTTTTTATCTTAAATATGGTATTTTTCCATTTCCACAAGTTTGATTTGAGTCTTAATATTTTCCATGTTTCTAATTAATATTCTCATACTTTCTTCTACCATTTTGAACATATAGAGTATATGATAGCTGTTTCAATGTCCTTGTTTAATACAGTATTTCTCTCATTTGTTCAATTTATGGATTTATATTGCTTTATTTTTCTCTTCAGTATTGGTTATATTTTTCTTCTTCTTTTAATAGTTGATTGGATGTCAGACATTATAAATTTTACCTTATTGGGTGCTGGATTTTTTTTTTTTTTTTGTATTTCGATATCTCTTTAAATATTTTTTAGCTTTGTTTTTGTTTTGGTACACACCCTTCTTCAAATCTTTGGCTTTCTCTCTCTTCCTCCAGCTTCTCCCCAGGGCTCGGCTCTATAAGTTCCAGATGTCTTAGTTTTTTCAAATTCTCAGTTCTGGCTCCTTAACTCAGGGAGACCTCAGGGCTTCGAGACTCTACCCGGGTTCTCTGCTCTGTACTGCTACCTGGAAACTCTCTCCAGGCAGTAAGAGAAGACAACTGTGAGGCTCATCTCTTTTGTTTCCTTTCAGGGATCATTGTCCCGTGCTACCTGTTGTCCAATGTCTGAAATTGTTGTTTCAGATATTTTTTTCAGTTTAAGTTTTTTTTTTTTTTTTTTTTGAGACGGAGTCTCTCTCACCCTGTTGCCCAGGCTGGAGTGCAGTGGCGCGATCTCGGCTCACTGCAAGCTCCGCCTCCCGGGTTCACGCCTTTCTCCTGCCTCAGCCTCCCGAGTAGCTGGGACTAGAGGCACACGCCCCCATGCCCGGCTAATTTTTTTGTATTTTTAGTAGAGACGGGGTTTCACAGTGTTTGCCAGGATGGTCTCGATCTCCTGACCTCGTGATCCACCCGCCTCGGCCTCCCAAAGTGCTGGGATTACAGGCGTGAGCCACCGTGCCCGGCCCAGTATAATTTATTGAATAATTTTTGTCTCCCTCCCTGAATTAAAATGCAACCATATAGCAAATTACCGTATATTCTTGGGTCTATTTAATAGAATGCTGTATTAAAATTTTTTTTTTTTTTTTGAGACAGAGTCTTGCTCTGTCTCCCAGGCTGGAGTGCAGTGGGGCGATCTTGGCTCACTGCAAACTCTGCCTCCCAGGTTCACGCCTTTCTCCTGCCTCAGCCTCCCCAGTAGCTGGGACTACAGGCACCCGCCACCAGCCCGGCTAATTTTTTGTATTTTTAGTAGAGACGGGGTTTCACCGTGTTAGCCAGCATGGTCTTGATCTCCTGACCTCGTGATCTGCCTGCCTCGGCCTCCCAAAATGCTGGGATTACAGGTGTTAGCCACCGCACCCGGCCCAGTTTAAAAAATTTAAAGGCAAGATGGCAAATTTTTCTTTTCTTTTTTTTCTTTCTTTCTTTTTTTTTTTTTTCTTTTGAGATAGAGTCTTGCTCTATTGCCCAGGCTGGAGTGCAGTGGCATGATCTCGGCTCCCTGCAACCTCCACTCACGGGTTCAAGTGATTCTCCCACCTCAGCCTCCCTAATAGCTGGGATTATAGGCACCTGCCACCATGCCTGGCTAATTTTTGTATTTTTAGTAGAGACGGGGTTTTGCCATGTTGGCCAAGCTGGTCTCAAACTCCTGACCTCAGGTGATCGGCCCGCCTCAGCCTCCCAAAGTGTTAGGATTACAGGCGTGAGCCACTGCGCCCAGCCAAGATGGCAAATCTCATTATGGCAGAAAGCAGAAGTCCCAGGAGCCATATTCCAGCTACAGATATGTTACTTTTTCCCCTGAGCAAGTTAGTTAATCTCTCAGACCTTACTTCCTCAAATGATTTTGAATGATAGTTATACATGTGTAATACATATGTCAGCTTCATGGAGGTTCCCAAGTCCTTTGAAATTTGGTTCAAATACCCGTCCCATTTTCTCAGAGGATACTCTGGGGTTTGGTTTCCTCTTGGCGTTCTCTGGTTCTGAAATCTTGCTTCCAGCAATGCTAGAGCTCCGGTGCTCCATGTGTCTCCTTTCTTTTCGTCACCTTGTCCTCTCACTGGCACTGGAGACTGCCTCAATCTCTTCTCTGTGAAGCCCCACTCATCCAGACTGTATTATTGTTGAAGGAAGAGAGCCACAGAAGGGGATGACATTCTGGGGCAGACTGACCTAATTTGGATTTTAACATTTCTTCACTTAAAAATTCCTGGTTCATTTCCATTTATGGAGAAATCATTCTGTGTCTCTTCCATTCAGGCTGTAGCCTCTAGGCATTGTGCTGGGTCCCTCTTAGGGTCACTACTGGTCCTTATAGTACCTTTGTGCACATTTAGAAAAAGGCACCCTAGGCCGGGCACTGTGGCTTATGCCTGTAATCCCAGCACTTTAGGAGGCTGAGGTGAACGGATCACCTGAGGTCAGGAGTTCGAGACCAGCCTGGGCAACATAGCGAAACCCTGTCTCTACTAAAAATGCAAATATTAGCGTGGCGTGGTGGCGGGCACCTGTAACCCCAGCTACTTGAGGCAGGAGAATTGCTTGAACCCGGGAGGCGGAGGTTGCATTGGCTGGGCAACAGAGCGAGGCTCTGTCTCAAAAGAAAAAAAAAAATGGGCACTACATTCAGGAGGCCTCACAACACATGGCCAGATTGCAGCCCCAGTGCCTCCTCACCTGGCTAACTTACTTGTCTCAATCCCTCAGATTCTAATTTATTTCTTATAGAGTAGTTTAGCTCTTTCTTTACGTGCCCCAAGCCATCAAACTTATTCCCAAAGGATCTCATTTTTATAATTAATTTTTAAAATGTGTTCCTAAACCATAATAGTTCTAACTAGCACTGGGATCAGTTTTGATTTTTTCTTCCCCTGCTAAATGTACACCATGATGATGGCAGTGGTGAGGAAGACAATGACAACTATCCTTAGCCAATATGTTTAAGTTATTACATGAAGAAAAACAATGCCCTTTTCCAGGAAAATAAGTGGTCTTTTCTTTGACATGTAAGAGATTTCTTGTTATATCCCTATTCACTACAGAATAGAAACTAGAGTTTCTAAAGTACTTTAAGCTCTCAAAAATAAAAATGCTTAACTCTGCAGATGCATTTGATAAATGTATCTGTATGGCAGCAAGCCAGCAAGTTCCTGAACGACAACAGGATGTAAGCCCAGCTTTATGAAGCATATTTATTGTCAGAGTCATCACATTCTCTAACAGACCATGGGGAAGTAAGAGACATGGGCCACAATTTTGACATCATATGTTTCTGCAATTTAAAAATGCACCAACAGCATTTGGGAGAAACAAAAAAGGCAGGATGTTAAATGTTCACACCAACTGTAAGTTACATACTCATTTCAGAATTTTAAAATGAGAACAATAAAAACATATCATGGAAGCAGAGAGCGTATCTACGTTTTGTTTAGGTCCTCTACAGCACATTTCTCTATATCTTGAAGAAAAAGTCATTTTGCTAATATTGTTGCTAAATAAATGCACAGTAGTCTTTAAAATAGACTTTTAAAAGGCACCATTCCTATTAGGTTGGTATAAAGATGAAATGAAATAATACATGTAAAATGCTTAGTGTAATGCTTGAAGCATAATACTGTTGACTACTCCACAGAAATTCAGAAGGAATCACAAAGAGAAGACTAGGGGGTTATTTATTCCTGGTATTACTCAATCCAATTCAACAAATATTTAATGATCATCAACTTTATTTTTATTTTTATTTTTTTGAGATGGAGTCTCACTCTGTTGCCCAGGCTGGAGTGCAGTGGCGTGATTTCAGCTTACTGCAACCTCTGCCTCCTGGGTTCAAGCAATTATCATGCCTCAGCCTCCCAAGTAGCTGGGATTACAGGTTTGCGCCATTGTGCCCGGCTAATTTTTGTATTTTTAGTAGAGAGAGGATTTCACCATGTTGGCCAGGCTCGTCTCGAACTCCTGACTTCAGGTGATCCACCTGCCTTGGCCTCCCAAAGAGCTGGGATTACAGGCATGAGCAACTACGTCCAGCTGATCATCAACTTTATGCTAAGAATTGGGCTGGGAGCAGGTATAGGAGGAAATAGAAAAGAATGCTGTGGCCAGGCAAAGTGGCTCACATTTGTAATCCTAGCATTTTAGGAGGTTGAGACCAGAGGATTGCTTCAGCACAGAAGTTTGAGACCAGCCTGGACAACCGAATGAGACCCTTCTCTATAAAAAATTAAAATAAAAATAAATTAGCCTGGTGTGGTGGCATGCACCTGTTGTCCCAGCTACCCAGGACACTGAGGCAGGAGGATTGTTTGAGCCTGGGAGTTTGAGACTATGATTGCACTACTGCACTCCAGCCTGGGGTGGCAGACTGAGATCCCATCTCTCTCTTAAAAAAAAAAAAAAAAAAAAAAAAGCCGAGCACGGTGGCTCACGCCTTGTAATCCCAGCACTTTGGGAGGCTGAGGCGGGCAGATCATGAGGTCAGGAGATCGAGACCATCCTGGCTAACAGGATGAAACCCTATCTCTACTAAAAATACAAAAAATTAGCCAGGCATGGCGGCATGTGCCTGTAGTCCCAGCTACTCGGGAGGCTGAGGGAGGAGAATGGCGTGAACCCGGGAGGCGGAGCTTGCAGTGAGCCGAGATCACGCCACTGCACTCCAGCCTGGGCGACAGAGTGAGACTCCATCTCAAAAAAAAAAAAAAAAAAAGTATGTTTATCTTGTTTTAGGAAGAGAGAGCAGAGGACAAATATTGGATATATTTAATTTTATTAGCTAAATCTTAAGTTTAAATATTGACAACGTCACACTTGAATTATTGAATATGTTTAATTTTATGAAGTATGTTATATTGCTCTAAATATGCATATTTAGTTTAATGTGTATTGTTTTATGTAGATGACTTAGAGATAATTTTGTATTTGTCAGTAATCCTAACCACAGAATGTTATAGTTTTCAGTGGCATTAACACTTTCTTCTCTAAGAACATTAAAATAAATGAGCCAACTGGAATAGTGCCATCGCCTCTGATTATTGGGCCTTAGGAGTAAATAGATCAATTAAGAACTATGCCTTAGTTCTAAAATAGCAAGCTTAGAGATGTGCTAGGACGTGACAGGTCCTTGTTCCTGATGACAAGGGTGAATGGCCTTGTAGGACTCTTTAAGGAGATTGCATGTTAGCCTAGGTTTTGTAATAGCCAGTCTCCAAGATGGCCCTCAGTGATCCTTGCCTGTTGGTATTCATGCCCTTGTGTAGTTTCCTCCCATATTGAATTAGGGTTGGCCCTCTGTGACCAATAGAATACAGCAGAAGTGATGGTGGGCCTTCCAAGGCTGTCATAAAATCCACTGATGCTTCTGCTTTGGTCTCTTGGATCACTCATTCTGGGAAAAGCCAGCTACAATCCTATGAGGACCCTGAGTAACCCTTGTAGGAAGGCCCATATGGAGAAGAAGGAAGGTGCACAACCAACAGCCAGCACCACTTTGCCAGTCATGTGAATTAGTCAGCTTGGAAGTGAATCCTTCAGCCCCACTCAAGCCTTGAGATGACTGCAGCCCTGACCAAAATCTGATAGCATCCTTCTCAGAGCAAGAACTTCCAGGCCAAACTCTTCCAAATTTCCTGACCCACAGAAACCATGAGAAGTAATAAGTGATTATTGCTTTTCTAACCCACTAAGTTTTAGAATAACATGTTACTGATACAGAAGGTATGGAAGTGATGTGACTCATTCAAGGAATTTTTGTTTTGTTTTTGTTTTTTTTATTTTTTATTTTATTTATTATTATTATTTTTTTGACAGGGTCTCACTCCTGTCACCCAGGCTGGAGTGCAGTGGTGCAATTACGGCTCACTGCAACTTTGACTTCCTGGGCTCAGGTGATTCTGCCACTTCTGCCTCTCAAGTAGCTGGGAACACAGGTGCACACAACCACCCTTGGCTAATTTTTAAATTTTTTATTGAGATGGAGTCTTGCTATGTTGCCAGGGCTCAACCTCCTGGGCTCCAGTGATCCTCCTGCCATGGCCTCCCAAAGTGCTGGGATTGCAGACATGAGACACTGCAGCCAGCCATAGACCTGCATTTAGAAACAACTCTGCCTGAGGCCAGGCACGATGGCTCACGCCTGTAATCCCAGCACTTTGGGAGGATGAGGCGAGAGGATCACTTGAGGTCGGGAGTTCAAGAGCAGCCTGGCCAGCATGGTAAAACCCTGTTTCTACTGAAAACACAAAAATTAGCTGGGCGTGGTGGTTCATACCTGTAGTCCCAGCTACTCAGGAGGCCGAGAATCGCTTGAACCCAGGAGGCAGAGGTTGCAGTGAGCCAAGATCCAATCACTGCACTCTAGCCTGAGTGACAGTGCAAGAATCCCATCTCAAAAAAAAAAAAGTATATATATATATATATATACACACACACACATACTTATATATACTTTTATGTATATATACTTTTATATATATTTTTAAGACAGCAGCAACATTGACTGATTTTACTTATTTATTTATTTATTATTATATATTTTTTCATACAGAAACAGGATCTTGCTATGTTGCCCAGGCTGATCTTGATCCTGGCCTAAAGTTATCCTCCTGCCTTGGCCTCCCAAAGTGCTAGGGATTATAGGTGTGAGTCACTGTTCCAGCTCATAATCTGATTCTAAAGAGACAATTGATATCTTAAACTGAAATTTATTTTTAACTTTTTAAAAAATTTATTTTATTTTATTTTTAAATTTCTTTTCTTTTATTAAGAGACCCTGTCTCTCAACAACAACAACAACAACAGCTATGAAAAAACCGTAACAATCTCCTAAAGTGTTTGTTTATGTGTTGAAATGTTTTCCTTTTTAACTTCACAGAAATCTTTTGGAAACTATTCTCTCTTACTTTGAAGAAATATTTATCTGAAGTTCAGCAATTCCTTCCATTTTACACCATTTTACTTCCATTCTACCCTCGGAACCAATGTATGTCTCAAGTTTGTGATTACAGCTTTGACTAAGCATGGCTCTCTCCTTCTTTGCTTGGGCAGTGCTTTAATGGATTGCCCAGCCATCTGTATGGACCCAGGAAACTATTATACTTCCATTGGAAAGTCCCTATATGTGAACTGTGTTAAAGAACTATAGAGCACAGGTCACAGGAAGATTCACTCCCACCCAGGATAGGGTGTGCGGCATGAGTTGACACTTGGGAAATCTCCCTCTCAAAGACTGTTTTCCTTCTGTTTTTCCGCAGAATCTGAGATTCCATCATAAGATGAGTCCTCACTAGCTGGCTCCAGCAGTTGCTTACTAAATTGTATATAACTTTGTGCATCTTCCATTTGCCTTCCAGATTTACTCTCCACCCTTCCTCACCTTGCTCTGTAGGGCCACTGTCCTGTGTAGATCACTTCAATAGCTTTGGCTTTCAGTAGAGTTCAACCAATGAAGACCCCAGCAGAGAACAAGAAGAGAGGGCAATGAGGGTGGTGGTATTATTGCCCAGCTTCTTTCCTAAAAGGTTGTCTTGGGCTGGCTAGGGTCCCTTGACTGAAGGGTCCCTTCTCTGAAGGAAGGCCTCTCTCAATGGCTTTCTGAAGAATCTGCATCCTCCCGTCATCCTTCCAGGCCTAAAGGTGGTATTATAAAAGCCCTGATACTGCTGTGCCTTGTGGCTCTCCTACACACTGCATGCACGTGTAAATAGTACCTTTATTAAACCCACTTTGAGTTACACTCATTTGGGTGTGCCATTTGTTTCCTCCTGGGACTTTGATAGAGATATCCTCATAGAAGCAAATTATTAAGCTATTATTGGCCATAAACATCCAATTATAAATTAGTTTGTAAAACTGGTTTTCAAGGAATAACTACCTGAGGTTGGACTCAGAGGGAATGAGACATAGGACAAATAAATCTTCACAGAGTTAAAGAGAAACAATACAACGCAACAAAGAGAGGAAGGGGGTTTGAAACTGGGAGATTTCAGTTTGAATTCCAGATCAGCAGTTTATCCCAGGGCCTCATTTTTCTCATCTCTAAAATGAAGGTTTTAATTTTTAAATTTTATGATTTTTTTGAGACAGAGTCTTGCTCTGTTGCCTAGGCTGAAGTGCAGTGGCGCAATCTCGGCTCACTACAACCTCCGCTCCCTGGGTTCAAGTGATTCTCCTGCCCCAGCCTCCCGAGTAGCTGGGACTACAGGCGCATGCCACCACACTTGGCTAATTTTTGTATAAAATGAAGGTTTTTAAATAGAATAATGGCTTTCAATCTGTGTTCCACAAAACCCCACAGTTCCCAAGAGGTATCTCAATGTCCAAAAACCTGGGAAGTGAGAGATGTAGAGAAAAGACAGGAAGAAAAAGACAGATCCCAACTCTACTTCAACCAGGACAGCTTTGCTCTGTCTATTTATAGAGATTTCTGAGGTGATGTATACAAGACTGGATATTCCAGCTGCCAATCTTCTAGGGAAAGGTGAGCTGTGGGACATTTGCGTGTGTGTGTGTGTGTGTGTGTGTGTTTATTTTTTTAGAGATGGAAGTCTCCCTGTATTGCCCAGGCTGATCCAAATCCTAGCTTCAAGCAATCCTCCTGCCTTGGCCTCCCGAGTAGCTGAGATTACAGGGGCAAGCCACTGTGCCTGGCTAATGTGTGCATGTATTAGTCATTTTCACACTGCTATAAAGATACTATCCAAGACTGGGTAATTTATAAAGGAAAGAGGTTTAATTTACTCACAGTTCTGCATGGCTGGGGAGGCTTCAAGAAACAAGCATGGCAGAAGGCGAAGGGGAAGTAAGCTACCTTCTTCATAATGTGGCAGGAGAGAGAAGGAAGAGGACCTTCCAAACACATCGAAAATCATCAGATCTCTTGAGAACTCACTATCACAAGAACAGCATGGGGGAAACTGCCACTTTGATCCAATCACCTCCCTCCCTCAACACATGGAGATTACACATGGAGATGAGATTTGGGTGGGGACACGAGCCAAACTGGCTAATTTTTAAATTTTTAGTAGAGGCGAGGTATCACTATGTTGCCCAGGCTGGTCTTGGACTCCTGGGCTCAAGCGATCCTCCTACCTCTGCCTTCCAAAGCACTGGGATTACAGGTGTGAGCCACCATGCCTGGGCTGGGCTACTTTAATTTATTCTTCTAAAATGCTAATTACTTTAGATTTTGGGAACCAACAGACATATTGATCACACTTCAAATGGTATCTGGCCAGGCACAGTGGCTCACACCTGTATTCCCAGGATTTTGGGAAGGTGAGGTGGGAGGATATAGCTTTAGCCCAGGAGATGGAGGCTGTAGTGAGCTATGATTGCGCCACTGCACACCATCCTGGGCAATAGAGCAAGTCTCTGTCTCTAAAAAGTAAATAAAATAAAATAAGATAAAATGTATCTTAGACACACTTAAAAAATTCTACACATGCTGCAGATGTATCAGACACACTTTTTTTTTTCTTTTTCTTTTTCCACAGGCTGGTGGGGTGGAATAAGACACAATTCTCACTAAGGAATCAAGTTGTTACTAAAGAATAGTCATTTTTCTCTCTTTGAGATAAGACTTCAGAAGGTCACTTGATAAAGAAATCACAGGAGAGTAAGGGTTATTACTTATGATGTTATTTCAAAAATAAATGAGTTGAAACCATCAACTGCCTTGTTTTCAGAAGGTAACCAGCAGAGGGCACTCTAGGCTTTATAGACTGCAGAAAATGCAAGTGGATCCCTCCAGAAGTTGGGGGTCAGTGCCTTAATCTTTATCTCCAGAAAGATACTTTCAGCTTATTATTATTATTATTATTATTATTATTATTAGATGGAGTCTCGCTCTGTCGCCCAGGCTGGAGTGCAGTGGCGCTATCTCGGCTCACTTCACTGCCACCTCCGCCTCCCAGGTTCAAGCGATTCTCCTGCCTCAGCCTCCCGAGTAGCTGGCATTACAGGCGCCCGCCCCCACGCCCAGCTAATTTTTGTATTCTTAGTAGAGACGGGGTTTCTCCATGTTGGCCAGGCTGGTTTCGGACTCCTGACCTCAAGTGATCCACCTGCCTCGGCCTCCCAAAGTGCTGGGATTAACAGGCGTGAGCCACCCTGCCAGGCCAATACTTTCAGCTTATTAAGAGCTCGCCTGTTGGATGACTGTAGAACATTTTCTTGGTAATGAAAATCGAAGCTTCTGAATTCCCAAATAGCCATGTTAATCAACCTTTACAAATAATTGTAAAATAATTTCAAGAGAGTGAGAAGATGAGCCACAGACTGGGAAAAACTATTTACAAAAGACTTATCTAATAAATGACTGTTATTCAAAATATATAAAGACCTTTTAAAACACAAGAATAAGAAAAATAACCCGATTAAATAATGGGCAAAAGATCTGAACAAACTCACCAAAGAAAATACACAGATGGCAAATAAGCGTATGAAAAGATTTTCATATGTCACTAGGGATACGCAAATTAAAACAACAATGAGATAGGACCACATACCTATTAGAATGGCAAAAATTCACAACACTGAGGACACCAAACGCTGGAGAGGATGTGGAACAACAGGAACTCTCATTCATTGCTGTTGGGAATGCCAAATGATACAGCCCCTTTGGAAAATAGTTTGGCTGTTTCTTACAAAACTAAACGTCTTACCATAAGATACAGCAATTGTGTTCCTAGGTATTTACCAAATAAGTTGAAAACTTATGTCCCCACGAAAACGTGCACATCAATGTTTATAGCAGCTTTGTCCATAATGATCAAAACATGGAAGCAATATGAAAATGTCCTCAGTAGGTGAACGGATAAACTGTGGTACATCCAGATAATGGAATACTATTCAGCACTGAAAATAAATGAGTTATCAAGCCATGAAAAGACAGGGAGTCACCTTAAATACATATTACTAAGTGAAAGAAGTCAATCTGAAAAGGCTACCTATTGTATGTTTCCAATTATATGACATTCTAGAAAAGGCAGCCAAGCATAATGGTGTGTGTGTGTGCCTGTAATCTCAGCTACTTGGTAGGCTGAGGCAGGAGAATCACTTAGGCCCAGGAGTTTGAGATCAGCCTGGGCAACCTGGTGAGACTGTCTCTAAAAAAAAAAAAAAAGAAAGAAAGAAATTTTTTTTTTTCAGATGGAGTTTCACTTTTGTTGCCCGGGCTGGAGTGCAATGGCACAGTCTCAGCTCACTGCAACCTCCACCTCCTGGGTTCAAGGGATTCTCTTGCCTCAGACTCCCAAGTAGCTGGGATTACAAGTGCCCGAGATCATGCCTGGCTAATTTTTCTAATTTTGTATTCTTAGTAGAGATGGGGTTTCACCATGTTGGTCAGGCTGGTCTTAAACTCCTGACCTCAGGTAATCCACCAATCTCAGCCTCCCAAAATGTTGGGATTACAGGCTTGAGCCACTGCGTCTGGCCAAAAATGTTTCAATATTAAAAATAAATAAAAACTTAAAAAAAATTAAAAAGACAAAAGGAAAAACCAGAAATACAGGGGTTGGGGAAAAATGAGGGATGAATAGTCGGAGCATAGAGGGTTTTTAGGGCAGTGAAACTACACTGTATGATACTATAATGATGAATACATGTCATTACACATTTGTTAAAACCTATAGAATGTACAAAACTAAGAGTTAATCTTTTTTTTTTTTTTGAGACAGAGTCTTGCTCTGTCACCCTGCCTGGAGTGTAGTGGTGCGATCTTGGCTCACTGCAACCTCCACCTCCCAGGTTCAAGTGATTCTCCTAGGGATACTCAAATTAAAACAACAATGAGATAGGACCACATACCTATTATCTCTTAGCCTCCCAAGCAGCTGGGATTACAGGCACCTGCCACCATACTGGGCTAATTTTTGTATTTTTTTTTTTTAAGTAGAGATGGGTTTCACCATGTTGGCCAGGCTGGTCTCAAACTCCTGACCTCAGGTGATCCACCGCCATCAGCCTCCCAAAGTGCTGGAATTGCAGGCATGAGCCACTGCACCTGGCCTAAATCCTAATGTAAACTATGAACTTTGGGTGATAATGATGTGTAAATATAGGTTCACCAATTGTAACAAAGGTACTACTTTGGTGCAGATGTTGATAGTGGGGAAGGCTCTGCATGTATGTCTAGGAAAGGAGTATATGGGTTATCTCTGTACTTTTTTTTTTTTTTTTTTTTGTGACAGGGTCTCGTTTTGTTGTCCAGGCTGGAGTGCAATGGCACAATCTCGGCTCACTGCAACCTCTGCTTCCTGGGTTCAAGTGATTCTCCTGCCTCAGCCTCTTGAGTAGCTGGGATTACAGGCGTGAACCACCACAGCTGGCTAATTTTTGTATTTTAGTAGGGATGTGGTTTCACTGTGTTGGCCAGACTGGTCTCAAACTCCTGACCTCAAGTGATCTACCCATCTAGGCATGAGACACCGTGCCTGGCCATCTCTGTACTTTCAACTTAATATTGCTATGACCCTAGAAATGCTCTAGACAATAGTCTATTAATGGTAGCTCACACCTGTAATCCCAGCACTTTGGGAGGATAAGGCAGGCAGATTTGCTTTGAGCTCAGGAGTTAGAGACCAGCCTGGGTAACATGGCAAAACCCTGTCTCTACCAAAAAAATATACAAAAATTAGCCAAGCATGGTGTCTTGTGCCTGTAGTCCCAGCCACTCAGGATGGTGAGGCTGGAAGATCATTTGAGCCCGGGAGGCAGAGGTTGCAGCAAGCCAAGATCATGCCACTGCATGCCAGCCTGGGTGACAGAGTGAAACTCTGCCTCAGAAAAAAATAAAAAGAAAAAGAAAAGAAAATAGTCTATTAAAAGCAATAATCTATGCTCACTTCAACAGCATGTATATTAACAATTGGAACAATACAGAGATTAGCATTGACCCTGCCCAGGCTGATATGCACATTTGTGAAATGTTCCATATTTAAAATAATAATGAGAATCCAATGTTCTTGTATCAGTGTTCCCCATTATTAAATTTGTTCTTTTAATGAGTCACCTAGTGATACAGGTTTCCAGGAGATAATATACCCATGATTATCAGGATTTCTTTTTTTTTTTTTTTTTGAGACGGAGTTTCCCTGTGTTGCCCAGGCTGGAGTACAGTGGTGTGATCTCGGCTCACTGCAGCCTCTGTCTCCCAAATTCAAGCGATTCTCCTTCCTCAGCCTCCCGAATAGCTGGGACTATAGGTGCGAGCCACCACACCTGGCTAATTTTTGTATTTTTAGTAGAGACAGGGTTTCACCATGTTGGCCAGGCTGGTCTCGAACTCCTGACCTCAGGTGGTCTGCCCACCTCAGCCTCCCAAAGTGCTGGGATTACAGGCATGAGCCACTGTGCCTGGCCAGGATTTCTTTTATTATTTACTTATTTTTATTTTTGAGACAGGGCCTTGCTCTGTTACCCAGGCTGGAGTGCAGTGTACAATAATAGCTCACTGCAGCCTCAATAAATACTCCCACCTCAGCCTCCTGAGTAGCTGGGAATACAGGTGCACCCTAGCACACCTGGCTAATTTTTTTTTTTAATTTTTTGTAGCGACAGGGACGGTGGTGGTTTCCCTATGTTACCCAGGCTGGTCTTGAACTCCTGGGCTCAAGCGATCCACCTATCTTGGCTTCCCAAAGTGTGGGATTACAGGCATGAGCCACCACATCTGGCCTACCAGGATTTCTTAATCCTCAGCACTCTTGTCTGAATCCACATTCATTGCCTGAACTCAAATATAATGGAGACCTATTTTCACATCAGCCTTTAATTAACCCTGCAAAACACTGACATGCTCTGAGCAGCCTGGCAGGACAGCAAACCATGCTCTCTTTCACCTTTTATAACCAGTGTACAAAATAGGATTATCATTTCCCCACAAACATCGAGAAATAACTAGAAGTTTACCAGGAATAAACTGTTAGGTGCCTCAGATGCAGCAAAGTTCTTCCGGAGGTTGGAGGAAAGCTAATATTTGCTGAAGACCTAGTATCCTAGTATTCAGGCTTTCGGCAGGTGTTCAGCACACACAATCTCATTTCATGCCTCTGTGACTATGTCTACCTTATGGCTAGCGAAACTAAAGTTGCCCGAGGATACTCAGCTAGCTAGTGGCAGAGGTAGAAAGAAGCAAACCCAGATGTTTTTGGCTCCACGTGCCTTTTCTTCAGAGGAGCTACCTCGACCTGCATTCAAACACTGCCACAATTTTCCCTGGCATTTGCCGGGGTATACTTCACAGTGGGGTCCATTTGCAGTGATTTCTGATTTTCCATATTTTAGAATTTTCCTGTTGCTTGCAATATGTCTTCTGTTCTTATGAAACTGCCCAAAACCAGGGCAATGGAGGTTTTTCTTTTTTTTTTTTAAAAGGATCTTTTTTGTAGGGGCTGGATGGTGGGGGTGGAGGTTGGGTGAGGGCAATGAAGGGAGACTGGTTTTTTATTCTGCGTACTTCCATAATGTTTGATTATTTTATGATTAGAATGCATTCATGCATTACTTTTTTTTTGAAAAACAAGAGAAGGGGCCAGGCGCGGTGGCTCACGCCTATAATCCCAGCACTTTGGAAGGCCGAGGCGGGTGGATCACAAGGTCAGGAGTTCAAGACCAGCCTGACCAACATGGTGAAACCCCGTCTCTATTAAAAATCCAAAAATAGCCGGGCATGGTGGCGCACGCCTATAATCCCAGCTACTCAGGAGGCTGAAGCAGGAGAATTTCTTGAACCCGGGAGGCGGAGGTTGCAGTGAGCCGAGATCATGCCACTACTCCAGCCTGGGCAACAGAGCGAGAGAGACTGTCTCAAAAAGAAAAAAAAAAAAGAACGAGAGAGAAGGAAAAAAAGCAGCTTTCTAGGCAAATACATGTAAACAATGTAGAAAGAGCCACAATGCAGTATATATTCTATTTTTATGTTATATTTATAGTAATTTGAATATAAAGACCTCTGTTGAGAGGAAAAAAAGAGGACCAAAGTTTCATTATATGAATATTTGCTTCTCTTTGTCCCTCACACCCTACACACAGAAACACAAACAAAAGCCTCTCATTGTTTCCCCTGATGGAACAACGATGACTAAGTGGCTGCATAAATCATCCAGAGTTACCAAAACTTCATTCCCAGTCATTTGACACCATTTAGGGAGGACTGTGTTGGAAATGTGCAGCTGTTAAAGGCCCCACTGCCCCCACTTAAGAATTAGAAGGCGTAAGAATAGGAAAGTAGTCAATACTACAGTCTCTAAGTGGAATATGGGTGTTTCATTTAAACAGTTATTCCTAATTTGAGGGTGAAAATATAATTCTCCCTTCCTTTGTCATAACTCGGGCACAGACTGTTTTCAAAATAAATTGAAGGCAAGAAGATTGAAAATTTTAGAGTTCGACTTGCAAATTAGAACCCGATGAATTTATTCACAGTCCAGTAGACAACTCTACAGTAAGGTTTGTACCGGTAAACTGGAGTGCTGTGGGGTTAATTTCTCAGAGATGAAGAAGGGGTTAATAATCTCACCCTGACTATTCGGTATCTACTGAGAAGAGTTTACCACAGAGACACAAGACAATAGAGACTGCATGCTACGTCCCCCTCTGCTATGACATACTCACACTGCCTTCAAACCATATTAATACCATGGATTGTGAATGCTCTACTCATTCTAGTTATTCGGGCAAAAATTCTCTTGTTAGTTGGCAAGAGCACCTCAAACCTCTTTTCAACCATCAGCAGTTAGTACTCTACTTTCCCTTGCTCACACCACCTGAATAATCAGGAATGCCTCCGTATTCATCAGTGCCTCCTTCACGGGGCAAATTGTGTATACTATACATACACACACACATATATACACACATATGCCCATATATGTATATATACATATATAGAGCTATATACTTAGACATATATGTGCATGTGTGTGCGCATGTGTGTGCATGTGTATGTGCATGTGTGTGCACAAATGTGTGTGTGTGTGTGTGTATAGTGGCATGCACCATATAACAACATCTCAGTGAACCACAAACCACATATACAACAGTGGTCCCATAAGATTATAACACCATAGGCCGGGCGTGGTGCCTCAGGCCTGTAACCCCAGCACTTTGGGAGGCCAAGGTGAGCAGATCACCTGAGGTCAGAAGTTCAAGACCAGCTTGGCCAACATGGTGAAACCCCGTCTCTACTAAAAATACAAAAATTAGCTTGGTGTGATGGCAGACGCCTATAATTCTAGCTACTCGGGAGGCTGAGGCAGGAGAATCACTTGAACCTGGGAGGCAGAGGTTGCAGTGAGTCGAGATCACGCCGCTGCACTCCAGCCTGGGCAACAGAGTGAGACTGTGTCTCAAAACTAAATAAATAGATAAAAAGATTATAACACCATATTTTTACTGCACTTTTTTTGTTTTTAGATATGTTTAGATACACAAGTACCATTGTGTTACCACTGCCTACAGTATTCAGTACAGTAACTTGGTGTACAGGTATGTAGCCTAGGAGCAATAAGCTGCACCATATAGCCTAGGTGTGTAGTAGCCATATCATCTAGGTTTGTGGTAAGTACATTTGATGATGCTCACACAATGATGAAATTGCCTAACGATGCTTTTCTCAGAATGTATTCTTCATGGTTAAGTAATACATGACTGTGGGGATATATATATGTGTGTATATATATGCGTGTGTATATATATATGTGTGTATATATGTGTGTGTGTGTATATATGTATATATATACACACACACACATATATATTCATGTGTCTTAAGAAACTGAGAGTTGGCCGGGCGCAGTGGCTCACACCTGTAATCCCAGCATTTTGGGAGGCCGAGGCGGGCGGATCACAAGGTCAGGAGATCGAGACCATCCTGGCTAATACAGTGAAATCCCGTTTCTAAAAATACAAAAAATTAGCTGGGCATGGTGGCGCACGCTTGTAGTCCCAGCTACTCGGGAGGCTGAGGCAGGAGAATGGCATGAACCTGCGAGGCGGGGCTTGCAGTGAGCTGAGATTGCACCACTGCACTTCAGCCTGGGCAACAGAGCGAGACTCTGTCTCAAAGAAAAAAAAAAAACAAAGAAACTGAGAGTTATATAAATTTTCTCTTTTTTGAGACAGAGTCTTGCTCTGTTGCCCAGGCTGGAGTGCAGTGGCAAGATCTGAGCTCACTGCAACCTCTGCCTCCGGGTTCAAGTGATTCTCCTGTGTCAGCCTCCCAAGTAGCTGGTAGTACAGACACCTGCCACCACACCAGGCTAATTTTTGTGTTTTTAGTAGAGACAGGGTTTCACCATGTTGGCCAGGCTGGTTTCGAACTCCTAACCTCAGATGATCCACCCACCTTGGCCTCGCAAAGTGTTGGGATTACGGGCGTGAGCCACTGTGCCCGGCCAGATTTTCCTTTTGCCTGCCTTTCTGTTTTTCTCTCTGATCTTTTAAAAATCATTCACTGACAACTTTATTCCTTTTAAACATTTAAATCTAATTATATGTTAAGATCTACTTAACAGTTTGAGTGGATCTGCTATAATTTTTGTAACTACGTTATGTTCACCTATTTGATAGTTTTACTTCATTTTCTTGGCTCTTAAGAGTTTTTTTTAAAACTGTGCTTTTTAGGGAGTTTCTTAATTTATTGATTTAGTTTGCCTCTTTTTTTTTTTAACGATCCAGAAATTTATTATTTTATATAACAAGAAGTAGTACAGCAGTGGGGCGGTTTTGCAGTTGGTTAACTCAGTGGTTCAATGTTGTCAAGGACACAGATTCTTTCCATTTGTTCCCTGGTCATCCCAACCGAACTGGCTTTTGTCCTCCAGTTTGTCCCTTCATGTGCTCCTCGGCAACTTCTCTTCCTGACGATTATGCTTGGGTTTCTCCCTTTCCACAGTTCCCAGTGCCTACTCCTGTTTGCTTACCTAAATGAGTCTTGCCTTAGGAGATCTAAGGTCTGGGGCTTTGAGCTTCTGGCCTGGCCTACACCCTGCCTCTCCGGAAGGTTATCTGATCTGACTCCAGCTGGCATAGCTCTGGGCCCCAATGCCCCCTCCTCCTGGCCTGGTCTTGGAATTAATTCACATTCTTTTTTTTTTTTTTTTGAGTCAGAGTTTCGCTCTTGTTGCCCAGGCTGGAGTGCAATGGCACAATCTTGGCTCACTGGCTCATTGAAACCTCCATCTCCTGGGTTCAAGCAGTTCTCCAAGTGAGCCTCCCAAGTAGCTGAGATTACAGGCATATGCCACAGGGTTTCATGTTGGCCAGGCTGGTCTTGAACTCCTGACCTCACGTGATACACCTGCCTCAGCCTCCCAAAGTGTTGGGATTACAGGTGTGAGCCACGGCACCTGACCTAATTCACATCTTGAATTAAAAACCATAAGCAGCTCAGGGATGAAATTCATTGTCTGTTTCTCATTATCTGTGCACCCCATTCCTTCCTCACCTCCAAGGACACCCCACTCCCCTGGTTTCTCTGGGTCTCCAGCATACCCTGCTGCTTCTCTTCTGGCCTAGAAGTCTTCCAACATTCAGACGGGTTCTTCTCGCAAAATATTCTCTCCTCTGGGAAAAGTTACCCATTTGCGGCTTCTCCTCTCACCCTTCGTAGATCCTTCTTTACCTTACCTAGGGAGAGATTCAGGTCTCATCTCCAACCACAGCTTGTAACCTGAATATTTGGTCATTACTGTGAGTTGAATGTGCCCTTAGCTGAATGCCCCCACCTTCCCTGCCCAGATCTGTCATTGCGCGCATGCTGTTAACATTACAATTCTATTCAAATATTGTTTAAAGCTAAGAACTGAGAAATGGTTGGATTATATTCAATAGAAGTCACTTTTTTTTCTTTAAGTACATGGATCAAAAGTGAAGATGTAAAATTACTGGGGCTTGCATTTAGTTATGAGACCCACTGAAGTGGATAAAATTAATGGGAAAACAACAGCTCTAGCTCCAAAAACGAAAGGGCTGAATTTCAGAAATCGACTGGATAAGACACGACAATTAAGTGAAACGTGTGATTTTTTTTTCCTTTTTTCTTCTGGATCCTGTATTTTAAAAACCTACAAAGGGTATTATTGGAATAACTGGGAAATTCTGAATATGGACTGTATTTTCAATACTACTATTGTATTAATGTAAAATTTCCTGAGTGAGATACTTATTTTTTAAATTTTTATTTATTTATTTATTTTTTTGAGATGGAGTTTCACTCTTGTTGCCCAGGCTGGAGTGCAATGGCATGATCTTGGCTCATCACAACCTCCACCTCCTGGGTTCAAGTGATTCTCCTGCCTCTGCCTCCTGAGTAGCTGGGATTACAGGCGTGCACCACCACATCCGGCTGATTTTTTTTGTATTTTTAGTAGAGACGGGGTTTCTCCATGTTGGTCAGGCTAGCCTCGAACTCCTGACCTCAGGCGATCCACCCACCTCGGCCTCCCAGAGTGCTGAGATTACAGGCGTAAGCCACGGCGCCCGGCCGAGATACTTATTTTATAGTTACATAGGATGAATATTTTTATTCTTAGGAGATACACGCTGAAGTATTTTTGGATGAAGTGTCACAGTGTCTATAGTTAACTCTTAAATGGTTCAGCAAATGATTTTTAAAAAACAGAACATAAATGCAGTAAAATTTAATTGATAAATCTGCGTGAACATCTGGTGACATATGGTGTTCATTGTACTACTTGCAACTTTTCTATCTTTGAAATTTTTCAAAATAAAAAGTTGTGAAAAATCTGTGACAGGTGGACAGTCACCACTCTGACATAAGGACTGTGTGTGTATATGTAGGGGGTATCATAGTTTAAGTTTATATTTAAAAACTTTAGCAGCATAATCATTCAAGAAAGAAGATCACATCATTTTCTATTTAAAACCTCCATTAACAGTCTAGTGGGTGAAAGGGCTGGTGAGTGATGTTGCTTCCTGAAGGCAGAGGCTGACTCTATCCCCTCTCTGAAGCCTCCACGACTTGCACAGAACCCTGTTTGCAGGGTACAGGCCCCACAGAGGAAGCCGGCTGAGACTCTCACTGCCGTAACTGCTCAGGTACAGACACAGTTCAGTTGCTTCTATCTCTTGGGTTGGGTCATCCTACGAGGTGGGGAGTAACATGTCAGTCCTGCCAGTTGTCAGGCTCTGGTCTAGACTTTCACATATGTTATCACATTCCAACTGCTCAGCCTCCTGGTGAGGGAGGAATTATCATCCCCATCTACAAATGAGAAAACAAAGTCCAGGAGTGGCTTTCAGCCAAAGCCACAAAGCTGGTAAGGTGGTGGAGCTGGGATTCCAATGGAGTCTTTCCACCAGAGAAAACCTAACAAATACAGCAACAAAGCTGGTCTATCTCACTCCACACGTCCTAACTGGAACACGACATGTCAATCCCAGATAATTCACAAAGTTATCAACTGGATTTCAGAACAAATTTGCCCATTTGCTATGGAGAAGCTGAGGCCCTCTAAGCCTGTGTTCATCAACTAGAGGGTTGTCCAGATCCCACTGCTGCCCACTGTATTTTTGACACAAGTCAAATCAGTTTGGCTATGTTGTTTGCTGCTCACTATCACCGTATTAAAGATTTGTGAGGGGCACTGCTACTGCTGCTGCACTTCAGGGTACGAATCCATTCAGTGTTTGCTTTCTCACCTCTCTCTAGGCTGGCAATGTTAGGTGTTTGTTGTGGTTGTTGTTTGGGTTTATTTTTAGAAAGTGACTCAGGAATTAATTTCCTAAATTTCAATTACCTTGCTTCCTACAGTTGGTCCTCCAGGTCCAGTACTTTCAACAATCTGGGTATTTTTTCTTTTTTCTTTTTTGAGGTGGAGTCTCGCTCTGTCGCCCAGGCTGGAGTGCAGTGGCGCTATCTCAGCTCACTGCAAGCTCTGCCTCCTGGGTTCACACCATTCTCCTGCCTCAGCCTCCCAAGTAGCTGGGACTACAGGTGCCCACCACCACACCTGGCTAATTTTTGTATTTTTAGTAGAGACGGGGTTTCACCATATTGGTCAGGCTGGACTCGAGCTCCTGACCTCAGGTGATCCACCAGCCTCAGCCTCCCAAAGTGCTGGGATTATAGGCGTGAGCCACCGTGCCTGGCTGGTTTTTTTTTTTTTTTTGAAAATATAATTGAAACTAGATATGAACTTTATTTTCATTTTTTTTCTTTTCCAAGGAAAGGCATTTTAAAAATTTAAAGTAATACATTTATTTATTTGTTTCACTTATTTATTTATTTAATTTATTATTATTATTTTTTGAGATGGAATCTCACTCTGTTGCCCAGGCTGGAGTGCAGTGGCGCAATCTCGGCTCATTGCAATCTCTGCCTCCTGGGTTCAAGCAATTCTCCTGCCTCAGCCTCCCGAGTAACTGGGATTACAGGTGCCCGCCACCAAGCCCAGCTGATTTTTGTATTTTTAGTAGAGATGGGATTTCACCATGTTGGCCAGGCTGGTCTGGAACGCCTGACCTCAAGTGATCTGCCCGCCTTGGCCTCCCAAAGTGCTGGGATTACAGGCATGAGCCACTGCACCCAGCCTATTTATTTGTTTTAATTTTGATTTATTTATTTTTTTAGAGTGGCTGCTCCTTGTGGAGCAGGGCTAACCCATAGGCAGTGAGCCCAGAGTTGCCTAAAAGTTAACATTTTTTTTTATCAGATCAAAATCTATAACAAGAGCTACTACTAATGATATGCCAGAAATTGTGCTAAGTAATTTGTATGTATTGTGTCATTTGCTTCTTGCAATAACTTTGTGGTTAGGTATTCTTCTGAGCCTTAGAGGAGGTTAAGTAACTTGTCCAGGTCAGTCAGCTAATACACAGCTGAGGTAGAGCCAAGACTGGAACTCAAATCTGGCCAACACCAAAGTGTAAGTTCTTAATCACAGCTGTCTCCTAATTATAAAAACATATGTATTCATTGTAAAAATATTTGGAAAATACGGAAAGTCTGAAGAAGAAATAAAATACCTCTGAAATCCTATCTATGAAAAGCAATCACCAGTAACATTGTCGTTCAACCTTTTTCTCTGCACATATATCTTTTGCCTATATATGATATACATTTTCGCATATAATGTTCAGTCAAAAGCAGGAAACAAGACAACACTGAATAATCCTGCTTCTTAAAAATATGTGGAAATGATATATAAATAAGAATTTTATTCCACATTCTTCCTTCTTTCTTTCTCTTTCTTCCTTCCTTCCTTCCTTCCTTTCTTTCTTTCTTTCTTTTTCTTTCTTTCTTCTTTCTTTCTTTCTTTCTTTCTTTCTTTCTTTCTTTCTCTCTCTCTCTCTGTCTCCCTCTCTCTCTCTCTCTGTCTTCCTCTCTCTCTCTCTCTCTTTCTTTCTTTCTTGCAAGATAGATTCTTGCTCTGTTGCCCAGGCTGGAGTGTAGTGGCATGACCTTGGCTCACTGCAACCTCTGCCTCTTGGGTTCAAGTGATTCTCCTGCCTCAGCCTCCCAAGTAGCTGGGATTACAGGTGCCCGCCACCACACCCAGCTAATTTTTGTATTTTTAGTAGAGATGGGGTTTCACCATGTTGGCCAGGCTGGTCTGGAACTCCTGACCTCAAGTGATCTGCCCGTTTTGGCCTCCCAAAATGCTGAGATTACAGGCATGAGCCACCACGCCCCACCCTTCATCATGTTTTTTAAACTTAACATTTAACATAACATTTAAATAACATATATATTTTACATATATATATATAGAGAGAGAGAGACAGAGTGCTCCTACTACATGCCAGCTGAGGTGCTAGGCACTGGGAGAGTGGTGAGCAAAAGAGGCACAGTCGCATCCTTCAGTGGATGAGCAATCTAGTGGGAGAGATAAGCATTAATCCACCGATCACAAAAAAATTAATCCACACTGTGATTAGAAGGGAAGGCACATGATGCTGACAGCACACACCACTGGAGAGACCTGTCCTGGTCTGAGGGATTATGGACAATCTCTCAGAGAAAATGATCCTGGGCTTGAGATCTGAGTGAAATGTAGGAGTTAGCTGAGCAAAGAGGCTGCATAATAGCATTGGCAGCAGTGGCAACAGTGAGTGCAAAGGTCTTGTGCCAGGAAACAACACAAGGCATTTGAGGAACAGTCAGTGTTGCTATAGCAGCTGTAGCCCAGAAAGCAAGTGGGTATAGGAGCTGGGAGGCAGAGGGAGTTCCGGATTAGCCCCTGCAGACCTCATTGAAGATCTTGATCTTTATGCTAAAACACAAAGCAATTGAAGGATTGTAAACAGGATGAACTCTGAGCTTCGGAAATATTTCTCTACCTACAGTGTGGAGAACAAGCAGGAGGTGGGCAAGACTATAAGAACCATAACAGCCCTGGTGAAAGATGACAGCAGCCTGGACCAGGGGGATGAAAAAAGTAAAAAGTCTGAGATATGCTAGAGGATAAAATTGTGAGGACTGGTGATCAATTGGCTAAGGAAGGGTGAGACTGAGGAAGAAGGAGGTGGCAGGATGCTAACTGGTTTCTGGCTTGCAGGACTAGAGACAGCCTCTGCATCAGGAATACTGGCAGAGAAGCAAGTTTGGAGGAGGGGGTCCAATCATGAAGCTGGGTTAGAAAATTTTTTTTTTTTTTAGACAGTCTTGCTCTATTGCCCAGGCTGGAGTGCAGTGGTGCAATCTCCACTTACTGCAACCTCTGCCTACTGAGTTCAAGTGATTCTCATGCCTCAGCCTCTCAAGTAGCTGGGATTACAGGCAAGTGCTAACACGCCTGGCTAATTTTTAGTATTTTTAGTAGAGACAGGGTTTCGCCATGTTGGTGAGGCTGGTCTCGAACTCCTGGCCTCAAGGCTGGTCTCGAATTCCTAGCCTCAATCCCAAAGTACTGGGATTACAGGTGTGAGCCACCATGCCTCGTGCAGTTTTTAAAATCTTGTTTGTTTGTCTGTTTGTTTTGAAATGGAGTCTTGCTCTGTCCCCCAGGCTGGAGTGGTGCAATCTTGGGTCATTGCAACCTCCGCCTCCCAAGTTCAAGTGATTCTCCTGCCTCAGCCTCCTGAGTAGCTAAGACTACAGGCATGTGCCACCATACTGGGCTAATTTTTGTATTTTTAGTAGAGACGGAGTTTTGCCATGTTGGTCAGGCTGGTCTTGAACTCCTGACCTCAGGTGATCCACCCACCTTGGCCTCCCAAAGTGCTGGGATTATAGGTGTGAGCCACTGTGCCTGGTCTCAATCTTGGTTTAATTAAAAATTAGAAATGTAGGAGTTAGGCCAGGTGCGGAGGCTCATGCCTGTAATCCCAGCACTTTGGGAGGCCGAGGCAGGTGGATCACCTGAGGTCAGGAGTTCGAGGCCAGCCTGGCCAACATGGTGAAACCTGGTCTCTACTAAAAATACAGAAATTAGCCGGGTGTGGTGGTGGGAGGCTGTAGTCCCAGCTACTCGGGAGGCTGAGGCAGGAGAATCTCTTGGACCCAGGAGGCGGAGGTTGTGGTGAGCTGAGATTGCGCAATTGCACTCCAGCCTGGTCAACAAGAGCGAAATTCCATCTAAAAAAAAAAAGGTAGGAGTTAATTTCCAAATATTTGTGAATTTCCTAAATTTCATTCTATTATTCTAATTTCACTCCAGTCGATCAGAGAACATTGTATGATTTCAATCTACTGATTCAAACCAGAAAAGAAAAGATAATTATTTATTTAGTTAGTTTTCCCTTTAATCTTCCAGGTTGTAAGCACGGCACATGGTGGTGGTAAATAAAAGGACCAAAGGGCAGTCCACAGATTAGTTTACTGGTCAAAGGGGGAAACACAACTTTGCAATGGGAGAGATCAGACTGTGACCATTTGACTGCACTGATCAATCTTGGCCTCACTATCAGTGGAGCAAGCAGATATTTTGTGCACCTGATGTGATTCAGTAAGAAGGACACAGCATAACCTACAAAATTTCTTACCAAAATTGTGTAACCTGAATGTAAGCAACCGTTTAGATCTAACTACCAGCTTATAGGAAATACAAGAAATAGAGGAACAGGGGCAGGCCATCACAAGGAAACCATCAGGCAAATCCAGAAGGTAGGACATTCTACAGGACAAACTGACTTAGTTTCTTCATCAAGTCAATGGCATTAAGAAAAAGTCGGGGGGCTGGGGGTATTTCAGATTGTTCTAGATTATAAGAGACTTAAGAATAAAAAACAAACTGTGTGGACTTTGCTGGACTCTAGTTTGAACATACAAGCTATAAAATGACATTATGGAGACAATCGGGAAAATTTGAATATAGATTAGGTATTAGATTAGATTAAGACATTGTTAATTTTGCTAGAAGTGATAGTGGTCTCTTTCTGATGCACAGCCAGGGTTCAGAATGTCTGGTCTGGATCTAGTAGGACTCAGGCAGCACAACTGGGTGTTTGCAAGACCAAAAGTATTCATAATCTCGGTAGATTTATCTCAGCAATGGGGAGAAAACCTCTGTTACAGGAATATCTCTGGATAAGAAGTGGCTGCTAAAGGCCTGATGCCTGAAAATTATGATTGGCAGGTTTGGAATTCATAAAAATTCCACTAAGCCCAACAGCTTCTTGTAAGCGTGTGGATTTCACGGGAGTGAAAGTTGTTCTGGGGACCCCAAGGATCTAAAGTTATGGTTGATTATTTTCAAAAATCAGTGAAAAGTAGAGTAATGAGCTGCCATACTTTTCACCTGCTCAATATCACTGTCCAGAAAGAAACTGACCCTTTCTGTTGGTGTTTTGGTAAAACTTCAGCACTGGTCAGTTCACTTATACAGTTCCTTCCTTATGTCCAGGCACTCAGTGGGAGGAATGTGAAAAAGTCTGCATTAGCACGTGAGACTTTAAATTTTGCGTTAGAATAGGTTTGTTTGCATATGTGTGAGCTGAAGTTCCTGCTACCTTGAAATAAAAAACAGTTGTGATGGTTTGGACTCTTTTTTTCCCCCTGCTAATTTAACTATTCATAGAATATATTTTGCCCTTCCTAATTATCTCACCGTAGTAAAATCAACCAGCAACTGAACCCCTGAATCATCACAGTTTGGATGGCCACTTTCCTAGTTCCACTGACCTTGGTCCAGGAACACAGCAGACAGTGAGGTTCATGAATCTAATTCAGTTTTCACTTCTCTTATCTTGATGTAGAGCTTGCAGCTCCAGATCCTATATTTCTAAGTATTGAGGAAGGGAGGAGAGGAGGGAATTTATATTATTGAGTAGCCATTATTGGCCAAGGATTATACTATTTTACCTATGTTCACTCATTTAATTAGGGACAAATGTAATTTAGTAGTTAAGAGTGCTGGCTCTAAAAAATGAAATCAGACAGAGAAATGGGGATGTGAATCTGAAAAAATGTCAATAATTATTGACTTTAAATGGAGAGATACAGGTACTCTGTACCATTCTTTCAGCTTTTGAAAATTTTCATAATAAAAATAATGTCCTCAAACAGTTAAACAGGCCAGGCACGGTGGCTCACACCTGTAATCCCAGCACTTGGGGAGGTCAAGGTGGGAAACTCGCTTGAGCCTAGGAGTTGGAAGCTGCAGGGAGCTATGATTGTACCTCTGTACTCCAGTCTGGGTGACAGAGCAAGACCCTGTCTCTTCAAAAAAAAGTTAAACATAATTATCATATTACTAGCATATGACAGATAGGTACATATATTTTTAAGAAAAATGAAAACGTACAACCACACACACAAACTTGTACACAAAGATTCATAACAGCATTGTTTATGTATTTATGTATTTATTTATTTTGAGACAGAGTCTCAAAATAAATGGAGTGGTTTCGGCTCACTGCAACCTGTGCCTCCTGGGTTCAAGTGATTTTCCTGCCTCAGCCTCCCGAGTAGCTGGGATTACAGGCGCACACCACCACACCCGGCTAATTTTTTGTATTTTTAGTAGAGACAGGGTTTCACTATGTTGGCCAGACTGGTCTTGAACTCCTGACCTCGTGATCCACCCTCCTCGGCCTCCCAAAGTGCTGGGATTACAGGTGTAATTGCACCACCACGCCCGGCCGTATTTATTTTTTAACATTTAAAAGAGACAACGGGCTGGGTGCAGTGGCTCATGCCTGTAATCCCAGCACTTTGGGAGCTGAGGTGGGTGGATCACCTGAGGTCAAGAGTTTGAAACCAGCCTGGCCAACATGGTGAAACCCCATCTCTACTAAAAATACTAAAATTAGCCGGGCATGGTGGGGCACACCTGTAGTCCCAGCTACTTGGGAGGCTGAGGCATGGGGAATTGCTTGAACCCGAGAGGCGGAGGTTGCAATGAGCCGAGATCATGTCACTGCACTCCAGCTTGAGCAACAGAGCGACAATCCATCTCAAAAAACAAAAAACAAAAAACAAAACAAAAAACAACAAAAAAAAGTTGATTAAAAAAAAAACCCACAAAAAACAAAAAAAACAGTGGCACCATCTCAGCTCACTACAGCCTCAACCTCCTGGCCTCAAGCAATCCTCTCACCTCAGCCTCTCCAAGTAGCTTGGACTACAGGTGCACGCCACCATCCCCAGCTAACTTTTTAACTTTTTGTAGAGATGGGGTCTCTGTATGTTCCCCAGGCTGGTCTCCAACTCCTGGGATCAAGTGATCCTCTAGAGTCCGCCTCTTGAATTGCTGGGATTACAGGTGTAAGCCACGGCACTCAGCCAATGTGTCAATTTTTTAAAAAGCTATTATTGATTATCCAACAACCCTAGAGGTAGTACTATTTCTGTTTTCAGATGAGGACTCTGGCACCC
The DNA here is from genome assembly GCF_028885625.2 of Pongo pygmaeus. Classification (NCBI taxonomy): domain Eukaryota; kingdom Metazoa; phylum Chordata; class Mammalia; order Primates; family Hominidae; genus Pongo; species Pongo pygmaeus. Next base: position 33,014,139 of record NC_072388.2, read on the forward strand.
AGAAAAGTTGACACTTTGTCCAAGGTCATGCACCTAGTATAAAGCAGGAGCAAGCATTCTTTTTTTTTTTTTTTTTTTTTTTTTTGAGGCAGAGTCTCTCTCTGTTGCCCAGGCTAGAGTGCAGTGGTGCGACCTCGGTTCACTGCAAGCTCCACCTCCTGGGTTCACGCCATTCTCCTGCCTCAGCCTCCCTAGCAGCTGGGACTACAGGCGCCTGCCACCACTCCCAGCTAATTTTTTTGTATTTTTAGTAGAGACGGGGTTTCACCGTGTTAGCCAGAATGGTCTCGATCTCCTGACCTCATGATCCACCCGTCTCGGCCTCCCAAAGTGCTGGAATTACAGGCGTGAGCCACCGCACCCGGCCAAGCAGGAGCAAGCATTCTAATAACACATCTGACTGCAAAAGCCAGGCTTTTCTATCATGTAATTTTACCTGCCAGTGTAGACATGTCTTTTGTGGTATAAAAAGCCTTCATAGAAGGTGCTCTAAGAATTAAGTAACTGCATGTGAGAAATCAATATGCTACAAAAATACACTTTTAATGTGACATAGCCTTTTATGCCAAAGTGATATTTATTTAATATTCTCCCAATTTCTCTAGCTTGATCATTTGCTACAAGGGGGATCAATAAGATCCCAATTTGTCTTTGTGAAAAGTAAATGAAGTGGACTTTCCCTCTATTCATGTGGTATTTCTAAATGGCCTTGAGCTATTTACAGTCAAGTTAATGGAATTAATACTATACCATCAAAAACATATAGCATCCTTATCTAAAGTGCAGCACAAACACTTTCCTCTTTGTGTTATGGCCATTGACATATACAGATGCTCCTCCATTTACGATGGTGTTATGTTCGGATAAACCCATCGTAAATTGAAAATATCGTAACTCAAAAACTTTCAATATATGATGGATTTATCTGGATGCAATACCATCATAAATCTAGAAGGGTTCTGAATGCATGTCACTTTCACTATCGTAAAAGTTGAAAAATCGTTTAGTCAAACCATGGTTAAATTGTGACCATCTGCATTTCGTTTCTTCTCCGAAAGCTCTTTTAGGGCAGTTGAGGATGCTACATAGAGAATGTATTCACCAAATTGTTTTTAAATGAATGGACAAATACATGCACACCACACACTTCAACAATCATCACCTCTAATGTGGCAATACATTTTTCTTTTCTTTTCTTTTTTTTTTTTTGAGACAGAATCTCGCTCTGTCACCCAGGCTGGAGTGCAGTGGCGTGATCTCAGCTCACTGCAACCTCTGCCTCCCAGGTTTAAGAGATTCTCCTGCCTTAGCCTCCAGAGTAGCTGGGATTATGGGCATGCGCCGCCACCATGCCCGGCTATTTTTTGTATTTTTAGTAGAGATAGGGTTTCGCCATGTTGGCCAGGCTGGTCTCGAACTCCTGACCTCGTGATCTGCCCGCCTCGACCTCCCAAAGTGCTGGGATTACAGGCGTGAGCCACCGCGCCCAGTCCAGAGTAAGTACTTTATGCTAAGGACCAGATGCAGAGTAAAGGTTGAGGTGTTCCTTACCCCAGAACAGGGCAAAAAAGCCAGAATAACCCTAATTGATTAAGCCATAAATTCAACCACCACTTATTTCCAAAAAGTATGAAAGTTAGCATTTAATCACCTTCCACCACCCCTTTCCCAAACCACACACACACCCCCCGCTGGGATTTTCCTGTTTTCCTGCTTCTTCTTTAAACCTGTTAAACAATGTCTGTTTAAGGTTAAAAACCTACTATAGGATGTGCTTTAGCTATGGAAGTGGTACACGCTGCAAAAAGTTTTCCAGTTGCTTTGGTTGAAAAAGTCCCTCTGAACACTTAAACGAAGAAACCAATCCTGGCACATCTGACTGGATTTGAGTTTTATGTGTCCCTGGAGGGAAACTACACACTTGGGAGTCAGTGCCTTGTTTGGTACATACTAAGTATTCAACAAATGTTTTCCCAATCAGTGACTGAAATTGTCCACTTTTCTTTGACTCCTGATCATGTTGCCCACATTGTATGTACGTACGTATGTATGTATGTATGTATGTATTTACTTGAGACAGAGTCTCACTCTGTTGCCCCAATTTTCGTATTTATTGTAGAGATGGAGTTTCACCATGTTGCCCAGGCTGATTTCGAACTCTTGAGCTCAAGCGATCCACTGCTTCAGCCTCCCAAAGTGCTAGGATTGCAGGCATGAGCCACCACGTCCAGCCATTGCTCACATTTTACGTCACCATTCTCATTTTTTCCGGGGACAGATTTGCGTTCCACTGCTTGGGCTAGGGGCAATGCTTTAGATGAGAAAAGAAGAGGGATGTTTGAAAATCAGTCCAGTTAGAGAAAGAAGAAAGTGAAGAGATTTATGAACCACTAAAGTTCTTTCACGCTAAAATATTTTACGCTAAAATATTAAAGTTTGAGCTCTTTGGAGGTAAATTCTCTTTCTTCTGTGGTTATGGTGATATGGAAGGAGAGTGCTGGGAAGGGAAGAGCTTGGTCCCTTTAAATGACACAGAAGAAGGGAAGGGAAATGCTGCGGCGAGGAGGGCGTGGTCCCTGGCTTGGGCTCCACCCCCAGGGACCTAGCTGAGGACAGGCATTTCCTGCCCAAATGTTGCATTTCCTAAGACCACCTGGGCCTGCCACGCCCTCATTCTGTGCCTATAAAAACCCGAGACCCTAGCAAGGCTGAGACTGAAGCAGCTGGACCTGGAAAGGAGCACCTGGGTGGAGGAATACACAGGCAGCCGGACGTCTACAGGAACGTGCCGATAGGCACCAGCATGCAGGCTGGCCACTGACCAGCAGAATAACGTGGAGTTTGGCTGGGGTCGTCGAAGGAGAGCGCGCCCGACTCCAGGGGAAAACCATCTCCTTCTGGCTCCCCCATCTGCTGAGAGCTACTTCCACTCAATAAAACATTGCACTCATTCTCCAAGCCCACTTGTGATCGGATTCTTCCGGTACACCAAGGCAAGAACCTGCGATACAGAAAGTCCTCTGTCCTTGCGACAAGGTAGAGGGTCTAATTGAGCTGGTTAACACAAGCTGCCTAGAGATAGCAAAACTAAAAGAGCATCCTGTAACATACGCCCACTGGGGCTTCAGGAGCTGTAAATATTCACCGCTAGACACCGCTGTGGGGTCGGAGCCCCACATCCTGCCCGTCTGTATGCTCCTCTAGAAGTTTGAGCATCGGAGCACTGAAGAAGCGAGCCACACCCCCACTGCACGCCCTGCAAGGGGGGACAAGGGAACTTTTCCCGTTTCAATGGCATGGTCCCAAACCTGATAGTCCTTTGTTAATGTATGCCCTGGAAGAGGGAAAGGAAGGTAAACCCAGAGGCAAATCCATTACCAATTTTGAAAGAAAAACCTCAAAGTACAGTTCCTATTGAGCAAAGGTCAGTGATATAATTTTTGAAAACAGGACCCTTTTCACAAGATGGCGCCAAAAGCGTAAAAGGAAGCGCCTGCCCCTCTTAAAGCCGAAGCCAAAGCAAAGGCTTTAAAGGCGAAGACGGCAGTGTTGAAAGGTGTCCACATCCACACAAAAAAAGAAGACCCGCACGTCACCCACGTTCCGGAGGCCCAGGACACTGCGACTCTGGAGGCCACCCAAATATCCTCGGAATAGCGCCCCCAGGAGAAACAAGCTTGACGGTTATGCCATCAAGTTTCTGCGGACCACTGAGTCTGCCTTGAAGAAGATAGAAGACAACACCACACTTGTGTTCACGGTGGATGTTAAAGCCAACAAACAGCAGATCAAACAGGCTGTGAAGAAGCTCTGTGACATTGATGCGGCCAAGGTCAACACCCTGATTCGGCCTGATGGAACGAAGAAGGCATGTTTGACTGGCTCCTGATTAAGATGTTTTGGATATTGCTAAAAAATTGGTATCGTCTAAATTGAGTCCAGCTGGCTAGTTCTAAATATATGTATATCTTTTCACCATAAAAAAATTTTTTTTTGAAAACAGAGGGAACACTTTAATGCACTCAAAGACTGTGAAAAGATGATGGGCCTCCCAGATGATTTCTCCCTGAGAAATCTCTGCCTAGAGGCAAAATAAAGAGGCTAAGTAAGGCAGGATTTTCTACTGTAAAATCTAGAAACACAGGACGTCTTCCTCCACTGTTCACATGAAAGTTCATTCATTTCTTCAAAAACCTTTTAATTTCAATGCCTTCTATGTACCAAAAACTATTTTAGGTGCTGGAGATCCAAATTAAGGGTTGAAAAGAATGCAAAGCATGAAGAACATTAGGAGATACTCAGAGAAAGCCACCTGGCGTGGTGGCTCATGCCTGTAATCCCAGCACTTTGGGAGGCCAAGGTGGAAGGATCACTTGAGGTCAGGAGTTCAAGACCAGCCTTCCAACATGGTGAAACACCATTTCAAAGCTGGGCACAGTAGCTCATGCCTTCAATCCCAGCACTTTGGGAGGCTGAGGTGGGTGGATCGCCTGAGGTCAGGAGTTTGAGACCAGCTTGGCCAACATGGTGAAACCCCATTTCTACTAAAAATACAAAAACTCTTCGGGAGGCCGAGGCGGGTGGATCACCTGAGGTCGGGAGTTCGAGACCAGCCTGACCAACGTGGAGAAACTCTGTCTCTACTAAAAATACAAAATTAGCCGGGTGTGGTGGCACGTGCCTGTAATCCCAGTTACCCAGGAGGCTGAGGCAGGAGAATCGCTTCAACCCGGGAGGCAGAGGTTGCAGTGAGCCGAGATTGCACCACTGCACTCCAGCCTGGGTGACAGAGCAAGACTCTGTCTCAAAACAAAACAAAAAAACCCAACAGATAAACTTCTTAAAATAAAATCTCTCCTACTGTACAGAGTTGACAATAAGCATTTAGAAACTTTTACAGCCATTTGACATGGCCATGACATCCAAACCTGGAACCGGTGGACTTGTCAGGTTGAACAGACTATAAACCAATTTGGTTGTTGCCCAGCTCTAGGGATGCATTGCATCTGGTGCAAGCTGCATACTAGTCATGAACAGTAGGACCCTGTTGTCAATCTATGACAGATTGAAAATTAAAGATGTGCTTCATCATAGACATTTGAAAAGCACTGATCTCTACCACACTGTTCTGCTTCATCTCTTATTCAGTCTTCAAGCCATTGCAATCTGGTATCTGCCCTTCACCTGCTGAAAATACCACAGGAAAGGTCACTGACCTTCGTAGGGCCAAATTCAGTGTATTATTTTTTTGTCCCCATTATATGTGACATCTTTGCAGCATTTGGCACCCTCTGCTTTGTAATATCACAGAAGGTATGTTCTCCTCCTACCTCTTTGACAATTCTTTCCTTTTTCTAGGCTTCTCTTCCTTTGCCCACTCTTGGACTGTTTCTCTTCTTCTACGATACTCACAAATTTTTGCTGGGTGTCTTATTGATGCTCCACGGTTTTAACTATATACTACTGATTTCCAATCTCTATTTCCAGGGTTATAAACTTGATGGTACACTAATGTGCTTAAGACAAAAGAAATCAGTGTAAAGGTGCTTTTTTTTTTTTCAAGATAAGCAGAGAATCAGTTTTTTTTTTTTCCATATATCTATTTAAAAAGTGCTTACTTATTTTTTAAGAGAAGGGGTCTCACTCTGTCACCAACGCTGGAGAATAGTGATGCACTCCTAGCTTGCTGCAGCCTCTGACTCCTGGGCCCAAGTGATCCTCCCACCTCAGCCTTCCAAGTAGCTGGGACTACAGGTGCATGTGACCGCATTGGCTAATTTTTTAGTTTTTGTGGAGACAGGGACTCATTATGTTGCCCAGGTTGGTGTTGAACTCCTGGGCTTATGTGATCCTCCCACCTCAGCCTCCCAAAGTGTTGGGATTACAGGTGTGAGCCACTGATCCTGGCCTATGATTGTTTTCAAAATTATACATTATTTAGCTCCAGAAATCATTTTTATTCTGAATAAAATCATATATGGAATTCTATATATAAAATGAAATAAAAGCAATTTTTTAAAAACTGAAATGGATTTGAGAGGTCCTGAGCTCTATCCACTCAGTCTTTTACTTTCTGGGGCTTCTCAGGTAATTGCTAAGCCACAGAGTTTCTTAACCTGGGGTCTCTGGACCACCAAGGGATCCATGGAAATAATTACATCAAAAACTCCATCTTGCTGGGCGTGGTGGCTCATGCCTGTAATCCCAACGCTTTAGGAAGCCAAGGCAGAAGGATTGCTGAAGCCCAGCAGTTTGAGACCAGCCTGGGCAACAGTGAGACCCCTGTCTCTACACATAATTTAAAAAATTAGCCAGGCATGGCACCGCACTCCAGCCTGGGTGACAGAATGAGACCCTGTCTCAAACAGACAAACAAACAAAAAACCCCACAAAAATTCCATCTTTATTTTAATTATCTACTGACCAAAACCTAGCTTTCCTTAAATTATGTGTATAGGCAATAAGCCACAGCTATCAGTAGTACCTATGGTTCCCTCATGGATAGAAATCCCTGACACAGGCCAGGTGCAGTGGCTCACACCTGTAATCCTAGCACTTTGGGAGGCTGAGGTGGGTGAATTGCTTGAGCCCAGGAGTTCAACATCAGCCTGGGCAACATAGTGAAACCCCATCTCTACCAAAATAAATAAAATAAAATAAAGATAAAAAGTAGCTAGGCATGGTAGCACACACCTGTAGTCCTAGCTACTCGGGAGGCTGAGGTGGCAAGATCACTTGAGCCCAGGAGGTGGAGGCTGCAGTGAGCTGTGATTATGCCACTGCACTCCAGCCTGGGTGAAAGGCAAGATCCTATCTCAAACACAAAAAGAAAAAAAGAAATCTCTGACATATTCATGTCATGTTATGTTGTTGCAGAGTAACTCCAAGTATTATTTACGTTCATCTACATATTAATGGTAGTTATCACACTGCCACTAAATATTATGTAATTTGTTAAAGAAACATACGTATTGTGGTATCACAAGTTTTATACGTTAATGTAAAAAATGTATATTATTCAAAAACATTACTCTGAAGAGGAGTTCATAGTCTTTACCAGATGGCCAAAGGATCTTTGGAAAAATGTTAGGAAGGCCTGTAGAAACTCATGCCTCCATAACAATACCCATGTGGAACACAGAGCTCCCAACTGGTTTTTACTTTGGCCCTAGGCCTTCTCCCAAATGATTTAATGGAAGTGGTGATAAAAAGGCTCTTTTTGTTCTTGATATTAAGGAGATTCTTAGTGAAGAAAGCCTGTTGGAACATTTCAAATAACAATTCTAGGCTGGGCTCAGTGGTTCATGCCTGTAATCCCAGCTCTTTGGGAGGCCAAGGTGGGTGGATCCACTTGAGGCCAGAAGTTCAAGACCGGCCTGGCCAACATGGCAAAACTCTGTCTCTACTAAAAATACAAAAATCAGCTGGGCGTGGCGGTGCACGCCTGCGGTCCCAGCTACTCGGGACGGTGAGGCATGAGAATCGCTTGAACCTGGGGGACAGAGTTTGCAATGAATCAAGATGTAGCTTCTGCACTCCAGCCTGGGGGACAGAGTGAGACTCTGTCTCAATAAATAAATAAGTAAATAAATAAATACTCGATATTTGAAGGGAAATGCCATTTATTTCCTCTAAGTGCTGTTTAACACTGACTTCTAGGCTGGGTGCGGTGGCTCATGCCTATAATCCCAGCACTTTGGGAGGCTGAGGTAGGAGGATTGCTTGAGCCTAGGAGTTCAAGACCAGCCTGGGCAACAAAGTGAGACCCCATCTCTAAAAAAATAAAATATAAAATTAGCCAGGCATAGTGGTGGACTTATAGTCCTAGCTACTCAGGAGGCTGAAGTGGGAGGATCGCTTGAGCCCAGTTTTAGGTTGCAGTGAGCTGTGATGGCACAACCACACTCTGGCCTGAGTGATAGAGCAAGACCCTGTTTCAAAAAATAAATAAATAATAAAATAAAACTCTCTTCTAGAAAATCTTTTCTCTTTTGGATCCTTTTTTTTTTCTTGCATTCCATTACTGCTTATTCAATTGCTTATCACTGTATACTTATTAGTTTACAGGTCTATTTTGTCTCTGCAACTGGATTATAAAAGTGCCCTTGAGAAGTTTATTTCTCGGGATGACCGGGACAGTGTTCTACAAATAGACAATAAATGCTTCCTGATGAGTGCAAGGCCTCTCAGAAAAGTGAACTTATTTATCATAAAAGCAAGATGAAAAAACAATATGGTTAATTACAAGGAGGTAAAAAATAGGAACCTTTGATTCTGGATGGTACTTGTGAAAGGAATTGTGTATTTATAAACATTGTGTTGTAAACATTGTGTTTATAAATAGCTTGTATTTACTAGTGAGGATTAAAAATCATCTTTAATAGAAAGTGATCTTTTAAATGACCTGAAAATTCCATTTTCTATCACCAGCAAAGAGTAGGCCAGGTTTTCTCTAACGAGCAGATTGTATGATAAAAGAACATTGCTAAATTAAGTTCTTTCTGAAATATTTGATACATGGGCTGGGCGCGGTGGCTTGTGCCTGTAATCTCAGCACTTTGGGAGGCCAAGGTGGGTGAATTACTTGAGGTCAGAGTTCAAGACCAGCCTGGTCAATGTGGTGAAACCCCGTCTCTACTAAAAATACAAAAATTAGCTGGGCATCGTGGTGGATGCCTGTAATCTCACCTACTTGGAAGTCTGAGGGAGGAGAATCACTTGCATATGGGAGATGGAGGTTGCAGTGAGCCGAGAGCAGGCCACTGCACTCCAGCCTCGGTGACAGAGAAAGACTCCGTCTCAAAAAAAAAATAATAATAAAAAATAAAAAATCAAGTTTCTGAAAATTTCACCAGATGGGGATATGCTGACAATATGCTAGTTAAATTTAGTATTCATCTCAATGTAGAATCTGTATTAATCTCCATGATGTTAAAAATGCATAAAAAAATTTGATAGAGGAATTTGGCCATCGCTTATATGTGGACAGACAAGTTTTACAGTAAAAGCAAAAGCATAGAATAACAGAAAATATAACCATGACTTTTTAAACTATAGGATATTCCATTTCAAAGATGCTATAGCTATGGTAGTTTTAAAAATTTCTTATCTATTGAAACAATTGTTACATGTTGCTGCAAAGCAGGCCTACAAATCTAAATTCAGATACAACACATGATTTTCCTAGTCAATGATTTATTTCATGCTATCAAAATGTTATCTTCATTAAAAATGTTTTTAATGCCGGGTGCGGTGGCTCACGCCTGTAATTCCAGCACTTTGGGAGGCTGAGGTGGGCAGATCACAAGGTCAGGAGATCGAGATCATCTTGGCTAACACGCTGAAACCCCGTCTCTACTAAAAATACAAAAAATTAGCCGGGCGCGGTGGCGGACGCCTGTAATCCCAGATACTCAGGAGGCTGAGGCAGGAGAATAGCATGAACCCGGGAGGTGGAGCTTGCAGTAAGCCGAGATAGCGCCACTGTAGTCTGGCCCGGGCGAAAGAGCGAGACTCCGTCTCAAAAAAAAAAAAAAAATGTTTTTAATGTATTTTTCTTTCCACATTTATAAATTTTCTGAGCCAATTCTGAAGCTTAAATGATCCTAAATGTCTACAGTACTAAAAATATAGTCAATATTTTCCAAATAATTATTAAAGCTCTGCATCCTTTCATTTAATTTTGAAATTAATCAAGTCCTGTCATTTCTCCTACATACCTCTCAAATCCACCTACCTCAAATGTATTTGCCACTGCCTTGATTTAGGTCTCTTAATCGCCTCCAATTTCTTTCTCCTTACACATATTCTTATCATGGTCATAAAACAATCAGGTTTGTATTTCAGAAAGATCATACCACTCCTTTGCTTAAAACCCTGCACCAGCTCCTTAGCACACAATTTCACATGGTATCCATGGCCCTCAATGATCTAGCTCATACCCACCTCTCCTGCACTTCTCTCATCACAGTGCCTCACGCTTCATTCAACAGCAGCTGTAATGAAACATTTGCAAGGCATCTGCGGTTTTTTTTTTCTCTAGGACAATCCTTTCATACTGATTTCTGGTGAACTCTATCATCCTTTACAACCCAGCTCAAACATTACTTCTGGAAGGCCTTCTCCAAGCCCATTTCAACTCCAAAGTTAAGCACTCCCTCTTCTAAATCTAGTAGTAATATATGGTTGTATTTATCACATTGTATTATATCATAATTATTTGTTTATGTGCTTGCTTGCCTTCCCTATATCATGGAAAGCTTTTTGAGACCAAGAAAGGTGCTTCATGTTTGTTGAACTGAACTGAATTTGATCTAATGATCTGAGCTGAGTAATTGGGAAACAGATGGGATGTTTCCAGAGTGATTCATAGTAGCCAGGATGATCATGTTTCTCCACAGCAAACATAAATCATGTTTCTTTAATCACAAGGATTACCAGACTTTGCTGGAATAGCACACAAAATGCAAACTCTCTCTTAGTTAAATGAAGACTAAATATCCATGAGCCAATTAGTCAATGTATGATCTGCATAATTTGAGCCAAATTAGTAAATATCACTTTTTTATCAAATATAGATTGAGTGCTTCTGGCTTAGTGCAAAATGTATACATTATGTTTTATCTTACATCTTTATATGAAAGGGACAAAGTAGATTAGAGGACGGATTATTTACACTGTGCACCAGGAACTAGCAACTATTAAACTTTATCATACAAATACAAGGGGAAAAGTAGAATCCTGATATATTGGAAACTATTTATTTTGTAAAATAATTCCTTTGGGGAACAGTAAAAATCATGTCTATTATCAATTCCCAATGTAACAAAAAACAAAAATGTCTATTATCAATTCCCAATGGCACAATAAACAGAAGAAAATTTTGTGGTTTCAGATATTACTGGTAGATGGCACTAAGTCATGCAGCGAGCACTCAGGTAGGTGCAATGCATAATTTTCAAGATTCAAATCTGTTGTGACTAGAGCCACAACAGTTCTTTCTGGGATGAAAAATACTAAGGAATCTGCGCAAATAATATTTGAGTAAAGTTTCCCTCTTACCAGCATATATCGATAACTTAAAACCAGTTTTAACTACAGGAATCTTCCTATTAGTCATAATAGCTTAACACAAGTAATTTGTAGTGTTTAAAGCTAACTCATGATTTAGCTTTCTTATTTGTTCTTTTCTATATTTTGCAGAGGTTCCCTACAAAACATGTTATTTTTGAAATAAAAATAAATACAATTTTCTGAGAGTTAGCCAGAAGAATATCATTCATATTACTTAATGATAGTAATCATATCAGTTAGTCCATTTTTAGGATGTTCTTATGAGAATATCATTAGGCTGTGTTTTTTTTTTTTTTTTTTTTTGAGACAGAGTCTCAGTCTGTTGCCCAGGCTGGAGTACACTGGCACGATCTCAGCTCACTGCAAGCTCCGCCTCCTGGGTTCACCCCATTTTCCTGCCTCAGCCTCCCGAGTAGCTGGGACTACAGGCGCCCGCCATCACGCCCAGCTAATTTTTTGTATTTTTTAGTAGAGACGGGGTTTCACTGTGTTAGCCAGGATAGTCTCGATCTCCTGACCTCGTGATCCGTCCGCCTCGGCCTCCCAAAGTGCTGGGATTACAGGCGTGAGCCACCGTGCCCGGCCTAGGCTGTGTTTTTAACCCAAGGGTCATTTTCTTTTTTCTTTTTTTGAGACAGAGTCTCTCTCTGTCGCCCAGGCTGGAGTGCAATGGTGCAATCTCGGCTCACTGCAACCTCTGCCTCCTGGGTTCAAGCGATTCTTCCACCTCAGCCTCTTGAGTAGCTGGGATTACAGGCGTTCACCATGATGCCTGGCTAATTTTTGTATTTTCAGTAGAGACGGGGTTTTACCATGTTGGCCAGGCTGGTCTCGAACTCCTGGCCTCAGGTGATCTGCCTGCCTTGGCCTTCCAAAGTGCTGGGATTACAGGTGTGAGACACCACACCCGGACCATTTTCTAGAATTCTATTTACTTATTTAATATATTGCAAAGAGGAAATCAGAAAGAAAGAAAACATCCAGCTCAGAACAGGAAGCTTTTTTGTTTGTTGTGGCAATGTTACTGAATGACACTTGAATTAATCCCAAAACATTTTTTTTGCAGCTAGAGCATAAGACACCTATCTAAATCAGTCACATGGTAATTCTTAAGAACTGCTATACTGCGATAAATATCATATAAAACATTTTTCTCTAGCAGGTAGATAAAAACAAAACAATGAAGTATTTAAATGCTTTCAAAATAAAAATAAACAGGATCTGCTTTGAAGTCAAAAAAATAAGGAGAGGGCCAAGCGCCATGGCTCATGCCTGTAATCCCAGCACTTTGGGAGGCTGAGCTCGGTTGGCGGATCACTTGAGGTCAGGAGTTTGAAACCAGCCTGGCTAACATAGTGAAACCCCGTTTCTACTAAAAAATACAAAAGATTAGCTGGGCATGGTGGTGCGTGCCTGTAATCCCAGCTACTCAGGAAGGCCGAGGCAGGAGAATCACTTGAACCTGGGAGGTGGAGGTTGCAGTGAGCTGAGATCATGCGACTGCACTCCAGCAAGGCTCCATCTCAAAATAATAAAATAATAATAATAATAATGATAATAATAATAATAATGAGATGGCTGGGTGTGGTGGCTCATGCCTGTAATCCCAACACTTTGGGAGCCCTAGGTGGGTGGATCGCTTGAGGTCAGGAGTTTGAGACCAGCCTGGCCAATATGGTGAAACCCTGTCTCTACCAAAAAACACAAAAATTAGGCAGGCATGGTGGCGCGTGCCTGTAGTCCCACCTACTCGGGAGGTTGAGGTGGGAGAATTGTCTGAGCCCTTGGAAGCGAAGGTTGCAGTGAGCCGAGATCACACCATTTTACTCCAGCAGCCTGGGTCACAGAGTGAGACTCCGTCTCAGAAAAAAAAAAAGAAAAAAAAAATGCTGGGCGCGGTGGCTCATGCCTGTAATCTGAGCACTTTGGGAGGCTGAGGCGGGCAAATCATGAGGTCAGGAGTTCGAGACAAGCCTGGCCAACACAGTGAAACCCCATCTCTACTAAAAGTACAAAAATTTAGCTGGGCATAGTGGTGGATGCCTGTAATCCCAGCTACTCGGGAGGCTGAGGCAGGAGAATCGCTGAAACCCAGAAGGCGGAGGTTGCAGTGAGCTGAGATGGTGCCACTGTTCTCCAGCCAGGGGGACAGAGTTAGACTCCGTCTCAAAAAATAATAATAATAATGAGAGAAGTATTGCAGTCAACTTCCTAATAATAAATAATTCTACTATGGCAAATATTGAAAGTAGACACATGACTCAATATATAATAGTATTTTAAAAAATTATTAATCCACAATTTTGTTTTCCTTTTAAGCCTAAAAAAAGGAAAGCCAGATACTTTTTTTCCTTTTTAATTTTTTTTTTTTTTTTTTTAAGACAGTCTCACTCTGTTGCCCAGGGTGGAGTGCAGTGGTGCCATCTTGGCTCATGGCAACCTTCTGCCTCCCGGGTTCCAGTGATTCTTGTGCCTCAGCCTCCTGAGTAGATAGGATTACAGGTGAGCACCACTGTGCCTGGCTAATTTTTGTATTTTTAGGAGAGACGGGGTTTTGCCATGTTGGTCAGGCTGGTCTCAAACTCCTAGCCTCAAGTGATCTGCCTGCCTTGGCCTCCCAAAATGCTGGGATTACAGGTGTGAGCCACTGCGACTGGTCCCCAGGTACATTTTTAAATCTTTTTTTTTTTTTTTTTTTGAGACGGAGTCTCGCTCTATTGCCCAGGCTGGAGTGCAGCGGCGTGATCTCTAACTGCAACCTCCGCTGCCTGGGTTCAACAGAGTCTCGTGCCTAAGCCTCCTGAGTAACTGGGATTATAGGCACGTGCCACCATACCCTGCTAATTTTTATATTTTTAGTAGAGACGGCGTTTCACCATGTTGGCCAGGCTGGTCTTGAACTCCTGACCTCAAGTGATCCGCCCACCTAGGCCTCCCAAAGTGCTGGGATTACAGGTCTGAGCCACCACACCCAGCCACATTTTAAAATCTAAATATAACCAGGCGCAGTGGCTCATGCCTATAATCCCAGCACTTTGGGAGGCCTAGGTGGGTGTATTGCTTGAGCTTGGGAGTATAAGACCAGCCTAGGCAATACAGCGAAACCCCATCTCTATTAAAAAACCAAAAAACAAAAATAATAAAATCTGAATATATTTCAAATTAGGAAAATGGTTAACACCTGTTTTGTTAGCCTATTATCACTTTCCCTCTCACGTATCTATATATTCCTTCATAATATAATTGTCATCAATAAGCAGTCATGAGTAAAGGGAATCTCACTTTTTCTCTCCATGTTTGATCTATTACTGTTTTACATATAAAAGGTTAAAACATTAATCTTCACATAAAACTCTATTCCACTTATTTCATGAATCAGGACATAAGACACCTTTCATATCATCTTATTTCTTGTGTGGTACAGTTAAGTTTTATGATTTCTGGAACAAAATACTCTGCTGCCATTTCTACCTTTTATATTTATTTATTTATTATATTTATTTATTTTGAGACAGAGTCTCACTCTGTGGCCCAGGCTGGAGTGCAGTGGTGCGATCTCAGCTCCCTGCAACCTCCACCTCCCAAGTTTAAGCGATTCTCCTGCCTCAGCCTCCTGAGTAGCTGGGATTACAGGCACAAGCCACCACACCCAGCTAATTTTTGTATTTTTAGTAGATACGGGGTTTCGCCATGTTCACCAGGCTGGTCTCGAACTCCTGACCACCTGTCTCCTGAGTAGCTGGTTACAGGCATGAGCCACCACGCCTGGCCCATTTCTACCTTTTATAAAACTAGGTCTAGGCCGGGCATGGTGGCTCATGCCTGTCACCCCAGCACTTTGGGAGGCCGAGGCAGGCGGATCACCTAAGGTCAGGAGAGGTGGCGTGCACCTGTCATCCCAGCTACTCGGGAGGCTGAGGCAGAAGAATCACTTGAACCTGGGAGGCAGAGGTTGCAGTGAGCCGAGATTGGGCCATTGCACTCCCACCTGGGCAACCAACAAGAGCGAAACTCCGTCTCAAATAAATAAATACAAATTTAAAACATAAAAATTAAAAGTAAAACTAGGTCTAATTATGCCAGTTTGAGAACTGCCTTTCTCTTTGCCTGGTGATTTAGTTTGTAATTTAAAAAAAATAAAGTCCCCATGAGCTCACAGGAACACATATTGAGGAGGCTTTGGGCTACATACCCAAGAATTTTGTAATTCACTCAGTAACCATCAAGTTTCAAGGGAAATATTTGAAATTCCACTATTAAGAACACATAAAATGAGAGAAAATGTGCCCCAATAATATACCATTAACATAAGTGCTTTTTCACATGTAAGGGAAAAATGACTACTCATTTGAATGAAAATGTTTCAAATTTTTCTGTAATGCCAGATAAACTACTAAATTGCTATGTATGCATAATCAAATTAGCTGTCAGAAATCAAGAGTAAATGAAAAATGTCTAGATAAAGGGTAATCAAAGCTGCTTCCTGGTGAACATGTCTAGAGTACACGTAAGAAAATCTAGGCTGGGCGAGGTGGCTCATGCCTGTAATCCCAGCACTTTGGGAGGCCGAGGTGGGTGGATCATTTGAGGTCAGGAGTTCGAGACCAGCTTGGCCAACATAGTGAAACCCCGTCTCTACTAAAAATACAAAAATTAGCTGGGCATGGTGGCGGGTTCCTGTAATCCCAGCTACATGGAGACTGAGGCAGGACAATCACTTGAATCTGGGAGGCGGAGATTACAGTGAGCTGAGATTGTGCCACTGAACTCCAGCCTGGGCAATAGAGTGAGACTCAGTCTCAAAGTAAATAAGTAAAATTAATAAATAAAAATACAAAAATTAGCCGGGCGTGGTGGTGCACACTTGTAATCCCAGCTACTCCAGAGGCTGAGGCATAAGAGATGCCTGAACCCGGAAGTGGAGGTTGCAGTGAGCCAAGATCACATTATTGCACTCCAGCCTGGGCGACAGGGCGAGACTGTCTCAAAAAAAAAGAAAGGAAAAGAAAATCTAATAAACTAAACGAAAAAAATAAAAATTCAACTGGCATTTTTTTTTTTTTTTTTTTTTTGAAACAGGGTCTTGCTCTGTCGCCCAGGCTGGAGTGCAATGGCGCAATCTGGCTCTCCTGGGCTCAAGTGATCCGCCTGGCTTAGCCTCCCAAGTAGCTGGGACCATAGGTCTGCGCCACCTCACCCAGCTAATTTCTGTATTTTTTGTAGAATGGGGTTTTGCTATGTTGCCTATGCTGTTCTTGAATTCCTGAACTCAAGCAATCCACTCACCTTGGCTTCCCAAAGTGCTGGGATTATAGGTGTTAGCCACCGTGCCCAGCTGGCATTTAATTTTTTAAGAGTACTTTGCTTATCAAATTCTTGTTCTTATAACTTATTACTTGTTACAATAATCTAAAAAAAATAGAGGTCAATAAACCTTCTCTTGGCCAGGCACACTGGGTCACACCTGTAATTCCATCACTTTGGGAGGCTGAGGCAGGTGGATCACTTCAGGTCAGGAGTTCGAGACCAGCTTGGCCAACATAGTGAAACCCTGTCTCTATTAAAAATACAAAAATTAGCTGGGTGTGGTGGTGGGCGCCTGTAATCCCAGCTACTCAGCTACTCACGAGGCTGAGGCAGGAGAATCGCTTGAACCCGGGAGGTGGAGGTTGCAGTGAGGTGAGATTGCACTCCAGCCTGGGTGACACAGCGAGACTCCTGTCTCAAAAAAAAAAAAAAAAAACAGGAAAAAATTTCTTTGTGAACCTTTAATGATACAGGTACTGTCAACAGCAAGTATGATTTCCTTAAATACTAATAATACTGCAGACACCTCCCTGAGATACAGTAATACCTATTTACAGTTCAGCTCTTTTACATACCTTTTATTAAAACAAACAAAAAACAACCCAAACCCTGAAAGTACACCACAAAGTTATTTAAACAGCCCCAAAAAATAAGGTTCATGTGTTCAGGCATTTTGCTCTCAAGCTTTCACTCTGGGCCTATTTATTTGCTTATACGTAATTATAACAAATCTGGTTTTCCAAATCCACGAGATGAAAAGCAACTATTAGCAGAAGCTGCTATAGACAAAGCATACTGATAGTAGCAAAATATAATATCTGACAGTTTACATAGTCAAAAGGAGGCTCATGCCTGTAATCCCAGCACTTTGGGAGGCCGAGACAGGCGGATCATGAGGTCAGGAGATGGAGACCATCCTGGCTAACACGGTGAAACCCCATCTCTACTAAAAATACAAAAAATTAGCTGGGCGTGGTGGCGGACACCTGTAGTCCCAGCTACTCAGGAGACTGAGGCAGGAGAATGGCATGAATCCGGAAGGCAGAGCTTGCAGTGAGCCAAGATCGCGTCACTGCACTCCAGCCTGGGTGACAGAGCAAGACTCCATCTCAAAAAAAAAAAAAAAAAAAAAGTCAGAAGGAAAGCTATTAAAAAGGCTTAAAAAGCCAAATTTGATCTTTCCGAGGTTTACTTAAGACCACTCATATACTTCGTAAGATCCTCAAGTCAGTACGCTAATACATTATATAATTAAAATTAATAAATGATGATCTTGAGACTTCCATACAGTTCATTCTGTTTAAGTATTACATTTTAATATTAGCCTATACTTCTGGACAACACGTCCTGGTTTGCTTGGGATTGGCCTATCTCAAGCCTGTTGTCTTGGCATAATCAATAGCTTTCCCTTTCATTTTCAAAAAGTGTTCTGGTTTGGACTAAATCTTAGGATCATCCTACTGAGCCCTTATTATGTGCTAGGAACTATTCCAAGCGCTTTCAGTTATGCTCACAATCCTATGAGATGGAGTACAATTATCCCCATTTTATAGATGTAGTAACTAAGCTTCCAAGAGGTTATATGATTTGTCTAAGACCATCCAATTACTAAATGTTAAAGGGCTCTATGTCAACAACCAAGCAATCTAATGCCAAAGTCCTAGGACTTAACCACTATAACATAAAGTACTATCTCTTCTTAGAAAGATGGGTAGGGGAGGGATATATCCAAGTTTCTGGAAAAGGATTAAGAGACACCAGCTTTCTGTGTCTATACAATCCTTGTTTGGCACAGATTCCATAAGTTTACAATACTGAAATATTTCAGAACATCTTTGAAATATACAACTTTTTAGATTTTTATGAGCATGAGCTTTTTTAGAAAACAATCTTAGGATTGTTTTTCAAATATTCTTGAAAGATGCTACTTTAAAAATATACTAAATAGGGCCGGTGCAGTGGCTCAAGCCCATAATCCCAGCACTTTGGGAGGCCAAGGTGGGCGGATCTCCTATGGTCAGGAGTTCAAGACCAGCCTAGCCAACATGTTGAAACCCCATCTCTATATATACACTAAATAAGCTCAGCCCAGTGGTTCACACCTATAATCCCAGTGCTTTGGGAGGTTGAGATTGGTGGATTGCTTAATGCCAGGAATTCAAGACTAGCCTAGACAACACAGTGAGACCCCACCTCAACAATTTTTTTTTTTTTAAATTAGCTGGGCAGGCCGGGCGTGGTGGCTTATGCCTGTAATCGCAGCATTTTGGGAGGCTGAGGCAGGCAGATCACCTGAGGTCAGGAGTTTGAGACCAGCCTGGCCAACATGGTGAAACCCCCTCTCTATTAAAAATACAAAAATTAGCCAGGTGTGGTGGCATATGCCTGTAGTCCTAGCTATTTGGGAGGCTGAGGCAGGAGAATTGCTTGAACCCAGGAGGCAGAGGTTGCAGTGAGCCGAGATCACACCACTGCCCTCCAGCGTGGGTGATAGAGTGACACTCTGTCTCAAAAAAAAAAACAAAAAACAAATTAGCTGGGCATGGTGGTGCATGTCTATAATCCCAGCTGCTCAGGAGGTTGAGGTGGGAGGATCACTTGAGCCCAGGAGTTCAAGGTTATAGTGAGCTATGATTGTGCCACTGCACAGCAGCCTGGGCAATAGAGTGAAACCCTGTCCAAAAAAAGAAAAAAAAAATGTGTGTGTATGTGTATATATATATATGTAGACACATGGAAGTTACAAAAATAGAGGTTCAATGATTTGTAATACATCTTTTAACGAAAACATTTAATATTTATCTACTTACATACAGTAATAAAGAATGAATAGTTTAAACAGATTATTACATTTACATAGCATTTTCCTGTTTTCAAAAACCATTTCCATATTTAGTACTCAGGAAACATATGGTAAACAGATATTACCGTTCCCATACTATGGGTTAAAAAACTGAGGCTTAGAGATTTAATTTGCCAAATTGCATTATGAGAGGAAATTTAAGTGGAGGGATGATTCCTCTAATTCTACATGGAAATAAAGAAATTAGTTGGATGCTCCAGAGCAAAAGAAAAGCCTCAGACTTCTTTATGGGCTGAAAGGAGACAGAACATCCATAAACTCATGCTGTCTTCAAAAGCAGTATTTGAGCTTTTAAAGTGGTGGCTCACGCATGCAATCCTAGCACTTTTGGGAGGCGGAGGTCAGACGACAGCTTGAGCCCAGGAGTTGGAGATCAGCCTAGGCAACATGGCGAAACTCAGTCTCTACAAAAGAGAGACAAAAAAAAAAAAAAAAAATTAGGCATGGTGGTACATGCCTGTAGTCCCAGCTACTTGGGAGGCTGAGGTGAGAGGATCATCTGAGTTGGGAAGGTTGAGTTTGAAGTGAGCTGAAATTTTGCCATTGCACTCCAGCCTGGGCAACAGAGTGAGACCCTGTCTCAAAAAAAAAAAAAAAAAAGGCAACATTTACTGGGACCTGCCTGCCCATCTCTAGCAGCTTCAATACTATTCATAGAAAAATGAACATTCATGTTGTTTTGCATCTCCACCTACTATTAAATGTGCAAGCAAAAACAGGACCTATGAAGAGCAAAATGAGACTGTTTTTTCTGAGTGGCAAACCTAACCGAGTCTTATCAACCTCTTGATGATTTACCATTGTTGAGATTATTCCTTAACAAGAAAACACTTTTAAAAGAATTTCCTCCCAAAGCTTATTTGCCAGATTCCATAAATTAGCTGCTACAAATGTTCTGTATCGGAGAAACTCAAACCCAGGAAGAGGCTTCTCTTCCAATGTACGAAAAAGGCACATTTCAATACACAATGCTGGCCGCACTATTTTAGATAATGATGGAAAACAACAGCTGATAGCTAGTTTGGGACACATGCCAACTGTTCCCATTTGTCTGGAAATGCTAAAATTAATTGATGTAACACTCAGTTTTTAAAGAAAATTGGTATTGATAAATGAGAAAGTATTACCAACTAAAATCCTGAAAAACAGAATAAAGATAATGATGCCTCTTTGATCTGAAATACCAGTTTTTAAACTTTTAATGTTCTGAAGTATAAGTAAACACATCTCAACAGCTTTAAATATTTTCATATATTTTATTTTTTAAACTCTCATAACTTTGCAAGCTAGCAGTAAAATATTGCCTTCAATATTTTACTAATTAGCACCGTATACCTTTTAAAGCTAACTGGAACATTGATTCATTATAAATGATTGTAAAATAAAATGATCATTTCAAATGCCAAATTAATCTCAAATAACAAGTGAACTATTATCTCTTTTTTTGGCTCTACGCACAAAGATGTATTTCAAAGATGAATTTGACTATATTAGTATCAGTTTTGTCAATCTAGCAAATCAAAGTATCACAGTTTAAAGCAATATTTAATCTCTGAAATTACTAGAGGCATACAAGAAAGGAATCAGCTACAAAAACAAAAGATACTACATAACTGATTTATAGTCCCTTATTTTTTAAAAGAATGAGGAAATAACTCAATGAAAAATTCCATGGTACAAGTATCAGTTACACATATGGTTAAGTATATGTCAGTATTCTCTGTTTTGCTTATCAGAGTTTGGCCTTACCAAAAACCATCGAAATGTCCAGGATAACTCACAGGGACAGCTGGAAGCCTGAAATAAAATTGCTCAGTGCAAAAAGATCCCAAACCATTCATATAATTTTAAATGGAAGCCTAGACATTTAATCCCTATTTTTGATGTTCACATCTGAAAAATCTTTCAAAAAGATGGAAAAAATCTAATTATACTAAAATTACTTCCACACATTCAAAAAAAATTTTTAAGGGATATTTTCTTTCCTGTTTTCTGATAAAAGCATTCCTCTGAGCTATGGGGTTAAGTTCTGAGCCACGACTGACTGCTTACTAGCATGCCTGTTTTGCATACCAGTAGAATCAAGTCCAGTTTTGCCATTTGTGGATAACTATGACAAGATACAAAAGCATGTGTTTGCCATAAATAGCCCTGGCTAACAGCAAACCGCTCACACTGAGCAGATCAAATTCTCTATAAGGAGCACAGTCTGGACCATAGCCAAATCCCACTACTAATGTTTAAGACTGCTATATCAATTCCTATTCCAATTCAATTTGCAAAATATATTCAGAAATAGTAGGTGAAATGACTGTTCTGAAACATCAGAAGTATCATTAAACTTCTAAAGGACATTTTATAAATTATTTTCATTACGACCAAATAAACAATAAGAGCTTCCTGCTTCTACTATACAACTACTTAGAAATGTAAATGTGAATAAAAAAATAACTATGCTAATTTATCCAGAGAACAAATCAGATATTGAAAAGTATTTATGCCAAAGTGCAAAAAAATAATTTCTGATCTTCATATTAACACACAGGAAATAAATACACTAACGTTTATAAAAGTACCATTCTTTAACAATGGTATTTTATATTAGTTGGCTTTAAGATAGAATATTTTTTAAACCAAATAAATCCAACAAATCTGGAAAATATCACACATGAATGTTGTACAAAAAAAATTCTCAAATGACCAGTGCAGAGATTAATAATAGCTGTTTTTACCCTAGAAGTTGTTTCACATAACATTTTGCAAAATTTCCAAGGAAAACAAGGCAACATTCTGTAATATGCCACAATTTTTATTGCAACGTGGCCATTTTTGTGAGGGTGGGGAGTTTGATCTCAAAACAATGTTCCATTTAAGGCTCTTTTATACAGAAATTGCCATCATGACTGATATTCAAAATATCTTTAGTGTTGCAGGACTCACATGGTAAACATAAAACTCCTACACTTATTCAGTAGTGTACACTCAATGGAAAACAAAAAGGCATTAATAACAGCTATTTCTTTTAAGAAGATATGCAGGTAACAGGAATGAACACTGAGGTACTAGGATAAGTTGATGACACAGTTAACAAAACTTAATTGGCATTCCTTTTAGGATATTAAACTTCTTACAAAAAGTGCTTTTAATGCATAGTGTTATATCCGTGCTGCCATGTCACAAAAATAGGCTTGCCAAGGCAGGTGAGGTGTATGAATGCTCAAGCCTCACAGAACTGCAATCAAGTGCAACTATAAATAATACTGAAAAAAGTTGACCATCTGACCAGTGGATAATACTTTCAAGGCATTCAATTAGCTTATCCTTTGCAGTATTCTAAGCTATTCACATTGACGATCACATACATTGTAGTGCTTGCTGCAAGGGAGGCATATAACCAGTTGTTTTGGCTAAAATATGACAGGAAGGCATTCCTTGGGTTCTACATAAAAGTAACAGTATTAAACAGTCTAATGGCAATCACTGATAGGCTGCTTAAATAAATGATATTTCCTTCATTCATTGTGTTGGAAGGGCCCAGTGGAAAGGGGGAAATAAAACAAAAAACCAAAACCTAATACTATTCCAATGGACTGAGCTGGAGAAATGGAAGCTCCTTAAGATCCAGATGGCACTTGACTGTCATTTTATAATGGTTTTCCTTCAAGTGAAACTACTACATTGCCTCCCAATTTCTCTCCAAGTGTCGAACGGTCCTTAATATCATCCAAGCCATTTACTTGCCACTCATGTTTAATACCTAAAAAGAAAAAACATTATCCTATTACTTTATTATAATTAATAAAGAATAATTTCTCTGCCCAAAATATTCAAGTTTGTACCTGTAAATTTCTTTTTAATGGCATCTTTAGAGCTAGCATAAATCATCTTGCTTTTTAAAGGTGCACTTTCAGGAGCCCTACAGGAAAAAAAAAAAAAGTATTGAATCCCATTTATAATAAAAACAAAGGTAAGAGTGACTATGATAATAACAATCCTTGCATTTTAAAAGTACTTTTTTCTTTTGTTTTTACACACCAGAATATAAATACTAGGTCTTCTTTCTTAGACTCTTTTGTTTCGTATGTGGCATCGTACAAAGCATATCGGCAATCATTCAGAGGTAGCAACTTCACAAAAGATGTGTAGGGGTCCTCTACAGTATCACCAATGTCACCCACCAAGATCTGCTTTGCTTCCTCTACAATTATTTGTCTTTTGTCATCGCTTAAACAGAAGAGAACTGCTTTCTTTCTCTTTTTGATCTCCTCTTGTGTAGAAGATTTCCTTACTTTCATATCATTAAAAACTTTGATGACTTCATCATTCACTGTAACTCCAGAAGCCTGAAAATAAACACAGAACAGTAATTCAGAACACGTATTTTGGTTTTAACCAAAATTACTGTTTGCCTAGAGAAGACTCACTTTAGTCTGGACATCAAAAATTGCACCGTACCATGTAAGCCGTCCAATCAGATTTGTCACATTTTAAGAATCAGTAGACGATACAGCGAAGGAGTCTAACTCATCCTGCCCATTCATCCTTCTTAAAGGGGTTTGGACGTGGAAGCGAAAGGGACAAATACAAGTTGTCCCATCCCTGAAATGTTTCCTATTTCACTGGGTGATGTCAGAGCTTCAGGAGCGGCAGCAAAAATACCTTCTGTATTGTGTCAACTCGGCTGGCCTTAAAAAAACACTTTTGGATTTCAGTTAATGCTTCTACTATTTTTTTCTTTAAAGTCATCCTAGCCACTGACGTTTCCTCATAAGGAAAGAGAATCAAGTGTAAACTCCAAACCGCCCACGGCCCACAGCTCACATGCAGACACTCCAAAACTAACGGAACGAGTGTAAAAGCTTTTACGGCGAGAAAGCATTTTAAAAAGTGTTTTCCCTCTTCCTTAATCTTCCCGTAAGGGTTTTATTACAGGCCGTCCAGCCCCTGACCCACACAGCCTTCGCAGCACGTACCAATTTTAAAGCCTCGCGTGTTAAGTAAAATTAGGAAGCGAAGGGCAAACGCGGCGCGAGCGGCTGCAGTCCGCAGACCCTCTCGCGCCCCCGCCCGCCCGGCCCCAACCCCGACCCCCAACCTGCGCCGGCGCCCGGGCCCTCCCCGCCCCTCAAAATCCAAAGAGCAGCAGGGCAGGGCCTGACGGCCGGAGGGCAGGCCGGTCGGCTGGAGAGCAGCGGAGCCGCAGAGCAGAAGCGCCCACCTTGGAGGCCAAAATCAGGTTAAAATGGCGGCCTCACTCCCGGGGCCGTGCGGGGCCACGCGGGGGGCTTTTCTCGCCTCGCCGCAGCCTCCCGGCCAGCGCGCTCGTCTTACCATAGTGCCCTCGGCTGTGGCTGCGGCGGCAGCTCGGGCTCCGGCTCTGTGGCACTGGGAGGAGAAGGAGGGGCGGGCGAGCGGGTGGGCAGCGGAGAGTGCGGGGCACGCCGGGAGCTGCAGCCCGAGGGAGGTGGCGGGGCTCGGCGGGCCGCAGGCAGCAGGCGGGGCGGTCACGTGGGCACGCCGGGTCCCCTGCCGGCGCCACCCGCTCCCAGGCCGGCCCTTCTGTCTCGCGGCCCCGGCTCCCCGGCTGCCCGCGTCCTCGGCCTGACCCCAGAGCGCGAGCCCTGCAGGCCCGGTGGAGGGGGGCGGCGGCGCGGTGGTAGCGGAGCCCGGGAGCCCGGCAGAGCCGCCTCCAGCCCCCGGGCATCACCCGTCAGCCGGCGGGAGAGAGTGCTGGGCTCCCAGAGGGGCTTTTCCACCGCCTCCATAGGGCCCTGCGCCAGGGGTGGGTGAGTGTGAGAGGAACTCCTGCGAAGGTGTCTTTCCGTATTTACCTGTGGTTTCCCCGAAAGAGGCTGGATTTCGACATTTTGAGTCTTTTTGGAAAACCCCCAGTTGTTTAGAGATAAATGAGAATAAACACTACACGGGATTGCCCCAGTTGATAGTACTTAGCAAAAACAAAATGATACGCAGTGTTGGTAAATCACTTTTCAAAACTCTAGTTGAAATAATAATTATGATAAAAAAATTACGTGGTAGCATTCCTTAGTAATATCCTTTTACATTTTAGACTTAATAGGAAATGAATTGTACTGTCTCTTAGTAGAGATTTCATGAAGCTCCAGCTATGACAGCTGACATCAAATAAGCCTCTTCTAGCAAAGCCCATATAACTGCGCCAAGGCAGTTTCTCTTTTTTTAATCTTAACTCCTCCATACCTCAGGGTTCTTAATGTGTAAAACAAACTGTTATTAAATTATCGTTAGGGCCCTTTCCAGCTTTAGATTTCAGTTTCTGAGTATATCAATGTTCAGTAGGAAATGGTGTGTTTGTGGTGGTCTCAGGATTGAGGTTAGGCAGAAAAATCATGAGATGGTGTTTGCCCTAGATTGTGTGATAAGTTCTTTCAGCCCAAATTTACTGTATTTTAAATGGAACATGCTAGGCATTGAAACAGACCTACTTTTCTGTCCATATCTTGGGTTTGTTTTCTTAATTGGAAGATAGACTTCGTTTAGAGACAAAAATTGAGAAGGAATTTCCCAATGTCTAAGCATGAATCCCAAGCAAGTGGATAATACTTTATATCTAGCTGGTACATTACAATTTATGGAAACTTTCACTTTATCTGTTGAACTTCCAAGAAGTCATGGAGAATGTCTCTCCAGAGCTCTGATCATTTGCTATGTGTAGGCATTAGCAAATTCCTGTTCGCTTTATCTTGGGGTTACCTTCCCTTCCCAACCTCAGAGATTTGCAGCAGCCCCAGCAGAGACCAGGTCTGATGACACTGGGACCTAGAGTGGGTGTCAGAACCTTACGCACCAAAGCTGGGGATTCCAAAGATGTTAGTCACCCCCTAGCTCGGACTCCAACCCCTTTCCAAGCCTCCCATTCCCTCTTACCCTCCCCAGACAGAGATGGTAATTCCCATGTTCTAAGATTCTTTTCCTGAAGTTATTTTTGTCTTGTATATATTTTGTTACATTATAATAACTTGTTTATGTCTTCTGCCACCCTACTGCGCTGTAAGCTCCTTAAGGATCTGAGTCCTAGTTATGTTTGAATTTCTGGAACCTGACACATAGTAGGTGCTTAATAGATGCTGAAATAATAAATTTAAGATGCTTTAGTGCTGTAAAGAGAATAAAAAGGAAGCTTCTGAAGATTGTGAAGGCTTTCTACATGCCCTTGTGAGGATGACGCTGAGAATGTCAGGGCCAGTAGCAGCTTCCTGCCTTCACCTCTGTGAGTTATAACCAGAACTTACCACCACTTGGTAAAGGGGCAGCATTGCCAATCATTGCTGCATGAATTTTGGTCACTGTGTAGTGGAGGGGGATCTGAGTGTCAAATACCACATGTATTAGTGTTCGATTGTTGCTATAACAAATTACCACAAAATTACTTGTTTAAAACAACACAGTTATTATTTATTGTCTTACAGAGTCAGAGAAACAAGTCTCTCTCTCTATATATTTTTAAGAGATAGTCTCTGGTTCTGTTGCCCACCCAGGTTGCTGGAGTGCAGGATGTGATCATAGCTCACTGCAGCCTCATACTCCTGGCCTCAAGTGAGCCTCCCGCCTCAGCCTCCTGAGTAGTTGGGATTACAGGCAAGAACCACCACAACTGGCAGAAATAAGCCTGGTGGAGCTGAAGTCAAGAGACTGTAGCAGGAGACTCCTTTGCCTTTTCCAATGTCTAGAGGCTGCCCATCGTCTTTTTTTTTTTTTTGAGACGGAGTCTCACTCTCACCCAGGCTGGAGTGCAGTGGTGCTATCTCGGCTCACTGCAAACTCCGCCTTCTGGGTTCACACCATTCTCCTGCCTTAGCCTCCTGAGTAGCTGGGACTACAGGCACCTGCTACCATGCCCGGCTAATTTTTTGTATTTTTAGTAGAGATGGGATTTCACCGTGTTAGCCAGGATGGTCTTGATCTCCTGACCTTGTGATCTGCCCACCTTGGCCTCCCAAAGTGCTGGGATTACAGGTGCGAGCTACCACACTCGACCTGCCCATCATCTTTGGCCCGTGGCCCCAGGCAGCAGTCGCATCACTCTGACCTCTGCCTCAGTCATCACATTTCCTCTGACTCTCTCTCCTGCCTCTGTCTTTCACTTATAAGGACAATTATGGTTACTTTGTACCCCACTTGGTAGTTTAGGATAATTCCCCCTCTCAAGATCCTCAACTTAATCACATCTGCAAAGTCCCTTTTGTCATATAAGTTAACATTCGAAGACTTTGGAGGTTAGGACAGGAACATCTTGGTGAGGAGGGGTTGCATTATTCTGCTTACCATACAACTGTTCTGAGCAATTTCAAGCTCAAGCAAATAATTAATAGGTGTGACAGAAGGACCCTGAACAATCTGGTACTAGATACTTTTGTGCTGTAAACATCTAAGCTATAATTATCCATTTACTAGACCACACATAGATGGCAGTAACAACTATTAGGAACTTAGTGAGAGTAACCTCTGAATGTAATCTCAGCTCAGACACTAGTAGCAGTGCAATTTCAGGCCATTGATTTAGCTGCCGTAAGGCTCAGTTTCCAAATCATGTGTAAAATGGGATTATATGACCTGTTCCCTCTCAGGATTATGGGGAAGATCAAGAGAAATAATGTATGTAAAGCCCTTGTCCAGCACAGAAATAGGAACCCTGGAGCTGTTATTACCGCCGGCAGAGTGAAGATGAAAGCACTGATTTTATCAACTCATAGGCAATAGTCATGAAGCCGTCCCAATCCTCATTGATTCTGAAGACTCAGCTAAAGTTTGTTTATTCAAGATTCTTTAAAAAATTGGAAAGGTGATCATCCCTTAATATATATAATATATTCCCCCAAGAAACAATCTATTTTTATTATGTATATATTTACTTACTCACTTACAGAGATGGGGGTCTTACTATGTTGCCCAGGCTGGCCTCAACTTCTGGGCTCAAGCAGTCCTCCCGCCTTGGCCTCCTAAAGTGCTGGAATTACAGGCGTGAGCCACCACACCTGAGAAACAATGTGGATGGAGGTTCTGTGGCATGTAAAAGTTTGAAAGAACTATCTAAAACAGTGAATCTGGAAGATTATGCAGATAAATTCTGTGTAAGTCCTACTCTCTGTCAAGAGACATCACATTCTCAGCTCCCACAGCCACTTCCTGACAAAGACAAATGTAAGCATAAAGACACTACCACTTCAAAATGTACCTTTCTACCGACATGCCTTCCTAACTCTGACACATCCTTCCTAACCCACGCCTGAGCTAAAAGACTGATGAGGGGCCAGGCGCGGTGGCTCATGCCTGTAATCCCAGCACTTTGGGAGGCTGAGGCGGGCAGATCATGAGGTCAGGAGATCGAGACCATCCTGGCTAACACGGTGAAACCCCGTCTCTACTAAAAATACAGAAAGTTAGCCGGACGTGGTGGCGGGCGCCTGTAGTCCCAGCTACTCGGGAGGCTGAGTCAGGAGAATGGTGTGAACCCGGGAGATGGAGCTTGCAGTGAGCCGAGATTGTACCACTGCACTCCAGCCTGGGCGACGAGCAAGACTCTGTCTCAAAAAAAAAAAAAAAAGAAAAAAAGAAAAGACTGATGAGGAGTCAAGTCGTATATTTTTCTAAATCCAAGTTTGAATTTAGAACTAGAAAATAAACACAGTAGGAGATGTTTTTTTGGCGTCTGATCTCTGTGACTCACTCTCTGATCCACAAACTCACTTTGGGTCTTACATGTCCCATCTCTGGTTCTTTCGAGTTTAGGAGAATGACCTCACAGTAAAGGAATTTATCAGTAATCTGTGTCACATGAAGTGGTAATGAAGAGGTAGCAGTATTGAAATGCAATAATTAGTGAAATGTAGTTCAAAATGGTCTCAAACTATAATTACCAACTTCAATGGTGTAATACATACCAGCTTCAACTTATTAACTCAGACACAATTTATCAGATTCACCCACCAGTTATTTGTAAAACCTCAATCACAATGTTAATTAATAATGCATTGATAGTAATTGAATTGTGATAGTAAATAGCAACTGGTGACCTAAATTATACAAACCATATAAAACGTCATCTGAGAAAAGAAACTTGCTAGTAATTTATTAAACACTCCTTTGTTTAACTTACTTTATTACAAAAGCAGTAGATTTTGGCCGGGCGTTATGGCTCATGCCTGTTATCCTAGCACTTTGGGAGACCAAGGTGGGCGGATTGCTTGAGCTCAGGAGTTCAAGACCAGCCTGGGCAACATGGTGAGACCCCATCTCTACAAAAAATAAAAAAAATTAGGCTGGTATAGTGGTGCGTGCCTATAGTTCCAGCTACTTGGGAGGGCTGAGGCAGGAGGATGGCTTGAACCCGGGAAGTGGAGGCTGCAGTGAGCTGAGATTGAGCCACTGTACTCCAGCCTGGGCAACAGAGCGAGACTTTCTTAAAAAAACAAACAAAACAAAACACAGTAGATTTTATTTTTGTTTTTGTTTTTAAAATTTACTTATTTATTTATTTGAGACAGGGTCTCACCATCACCCAGGCTGGAGTGCAGTGGCACGATCACGGCTCACTGCAGGCTTGACCTCTCTGGGCTTCGGTGATGCTCCCACCTCAGTCTCCTGAGTAGCTGGGACTACAGGCATGTGCTACCACGCCCAGCTAATTTTCATATTTTTTGTAGAGATGGAGTCTCCCTGTGTTGCCTAGGTTGGTCTTGAACTCCTGGGCTCAACGGATCCTCCTGCCTCGGCCTCCCCAAGTACTTGGATTACAGGCATGAGCCACCACACCTAGCCAAAAGCTATAGATTTTAAAACCATAGGCTAATCATACAGACATGAAAAATGTAACACATAAAAACTATATGTTAAGAGACATGAATAAGAGTTGGAGAGAAATCATAAAATGAATACATGCATGGAGAGTTTATTCATTCCATCCATTAATTCCTTTATTTCATTTATTGAGCACCTCTGCTGGGTGTTGGGAATGCAGAGATAAACATAACATAGTCCCTGCCTTGAAGAAAGTCAGTCCTGTGGGAGCACAGCAAGGAAGCTGACCTTTATGAAACAATCCCATGCATGCTACAATGGCATATGCACAGGATGTCTTGTGAGCACAAAAGAGGGCCACCAGTGCAGTGTGGAGTGAGTGGGTCTTAAGGGACAAGTGGGCATTTACTAGGCAGATGAAGGAAGGGTACTCAAAGCAAAGAGAACCAAATGTACAAAGCTACAGTGCACGAGTGATGTACAAAGCTACAGCGCACGAGTGAAGCAGAAGAAACCCCAAGTAGTTTGTTGGAGCCTCTGGGTTTGGAAGGAATGACGGAGTGGCAGGAAGCATCAGATCTTATGAGCCTTATAGACAATCTTACAGTCAGAACTTTATTCTGCAGATGATGAAGGAGACATGATTTTTCAAATGTTTTTAAAATAATAGGTATATTGAGATATTCACAGACCAAGAAATTTGCCCTTTTAAGTGTACCATTCCATGTTTTTTAGTATATTTAGTTGTGCAACCATCACAACTATCTAATTTTGAACCTTTTTATCACCCCCAAAAAGAAAACCGCATACCTATTAGCAGTCACTTTACATTCCGTCTTCTTCTGAGCTTCTGGCAACCATTAGT
The DNA here is from genome assembly GCF_028885625.2 of Pongo pygmaeus. Taxonomy (NCBI): domain Eukaryota; kingdom Metazoa; phylum Chordata; class Mammalia; order Primates; family Hominidae; genus Pongo; species Pongo pygmaeus. The sequence goes on from NC_072388.2 coordinate 33,045,023, forward strand.
CTACTATCTTTGCAGATTTCCCTGTTCTGGACATTTTATATGAGTAGAATTTTGTAATATGTGCTCTTTGTGACTGGCTTCTCTGACTTAGCCTAATGTTTTCAAGGTTTGTCCAGTTTGTAGCATGTATCACTACTTCATTTTTATAATCAAATCATATTCTGTTGCCTAGAAATACCACACTTCCTTTATCTATTCATCAGTTGATGGGCATTTCAGTTTTTTGTACTTTTTGGCTATTATGAATAATGCTGCCATGAACATTCATGTACAAATTTTTGTGTGAACATATATTTTCATTTCTTTTGGGTATATACCTGCTGGGTCATATGGTAACTTTATGTTTAACATTTTGGAGAGGTCTCAAACTGTTTTCCAAAGTGGCTGCCCCATTTTATAATCCCATTCATACATTTTATAATCCCATTCATACATTTTATAATCCCAATGTGTGAGGATTTCAATTTCTCCACATCCTTGTCAACACTTGTTATTGTCTGTCTTTTTTATTTTAGCCATCCTAATGGCTGTGAAGTGGTATATCATGGTGGTTTTGATTTGCATTTCACTAATGTCTAATGATGCTGAGCATCTTTTCATGTGCTTCTTGTATCTTCTTTGGAGAAATTCCTATCTTTGCTCCATTTCTAAATTGAGTTATTTGTCTTTTTATTCATTTGTAAGAGTTCATCATATATGCTGGATACAATTCCCTTACTGGATATATAATTTGCAAAAAATTTTTCCATTTTGTGGGCTGTCTTTTCACCTTCTTAATGGTGGCCTTTGAAACTAAAAAGTTTTAAATTTTGATGGAGTTTATCTAATTTTTCTTTTGTTGCTTGTGCTTTTGGTGTTACATCAAAGAAATCATTGCCTAATCTAAGTTTATAAAAATTTACTCACATATGAAGAATTTTATAGTTTTAAGTCTATAGTCTATTTTGCATTAATTTTTTAATATGGTCAGGTAGTGGGCCAACTTCATTCTTTTGCATATGGTCCAGTTGTTCTAGCACCATTTATTGAAAAGACTATTTTTTAATCTAATTTTTTTTTTTTTGAGAAGGAGTCTCACTCTGTTGCCCAGGGTGGAGTGCAGTGGTGGGATCTCGGCTCACTGCAACCTCTACCTCCTAGGCTCAAGTGATTCTCCTGCCTGAGCCTCCCGAGTAGCTGGGACTGCAGGCACGTGCCACCACATCCAGCTAATTTTTATATTTTTAGTATTTTTAGTTGAGATGGGGTTTCACCATGTTGGCCAGGCTGGTCTCGAACTCCTGGCCTCAAGTGATCCACGCACCTCGGCCCCCTAAAGTGTTGGGTTTACAGGCATGAGTCACTGCGCCTGGCCTCTAATTTGTTTTTTAAAATGTCATTATAAGTATGCTAGCAATCACATTCTAAGATGTCATCAATTTTTAGATTTATAATTGCTTACTGATGAACTGAACTGCTAACAAGAAAGGAATTTCTCTTGTATTTCACAACTGGATTACTTGTGCATCTGAAGATTAACTTATTGATGAATGTCAATAGAAACATATATATTTTAATTATTTATTTTGTTTTTTTTTTTTGAGATGGAATCTCGCTCTGTTGCTCAGGCTGGAGTGCAGCGGCGTGATCTTGGCTCACTGCAACCTCTGTCTCCTGGGTTCAAGCGATTCTCCTGGCACAACCTCCCGAGAAGCTGGGATTACAGGTGCATACCACCACTCCCAGCTAATATTTTGGATTTTTAGTAGAGACGGGGTTTCACTATGTTGGCCAGGCTGGTCTTGAACTGCAGACCTCAGGTGATCCACCCGCCTCAGCCTCCCAAAGTGCTGGGATTACAGGCATGAGCCACTGCGCCTGGCCAGAAACATATATGTTTTTAAACCACTTGAGTTTCTACTATGTGCCAAGAACTGTGCTAGACACTGGGTGTAAGATGGTGTAGAAAACAGACATGGGCCCTGCCTTTGTGGAGCCTGTAGGCTAGTGAGAGAATAACAAGGGTCCCTGATATAAACTAGAAGTAAAGAAGGCTTCTCCAGTTGAAAAGTCCTCCAAATGAAGGCAAAGCATGAAAAAAAGACTAAGAAGGAGCTTGGCTCTTTTGGGAAAATAAAAGCCCAGTAGAACTGTAGTGTAGTGAACAAGGAGAACAGCGGCAGATAAGGCTGAAGAAATGGTCAGGGGCCAGTTAATACAAGGCCTTATAAACCATGTCCCGAACTGTGTTTTGAGGCTCCCTGGGGTGCACCAGCAAACTCACCAGGATGCCTTGGATATTTTTAAAATTTGAGGGAAACACAGCGACATCTGTCGAACATCACAGGAACTACTACCTCGAGCTGTTTTCCACTTTAAATCCAGCTACGTTCCTTTGGATGTGTTTTTCCCTCCTTGCTGTGATAAAAAGCAAGACCTAAGGGAAAATCGGTGTGGAGCAAGAGATGAGGATGGCTGTGCCCAATACAGTTCTAAGGTTTGAAAAGTTATGCAGTGCCCAGTAGATGCTAAGTTGTTAGGACATGAATATTTATTGTTTGGATCTAACTACTTATTAGACCAAAATGTTAGTTATTTCTTTTGGCCTGAGTGGACCTTGAAAAAAACTGCTGAGACATTGAGGGCACCTTGAGCCAAGAAAATGTGGGAGTCTTTACTGTTAAGGATTTTGGGGTTTTGTTCCAAGTGTTACAAGACGTTCTGGAAAGGTATATATATATATATGTATGTTTTATTTATTTGACAGGGTCTCACTCTGTCACCCAGGCTGGAGTGCAGTGGTGTGATCTTGGCTCACTGCATGCAACCTCTTCCTCCTGGGTTCACGCCATCCTCCCGCCTCAGCCTCCCGAGTAGCTGGAATTACAGGCGAACGCCACCATGCCCGGCTAATTTTTGTATTTTTAGTAGAAACAGGGTTTCGCTATGTTGCCCAGGCTGGTCTCGAACTCCTGGACTCAGCAATCTGCCTGCCTCGCCTCCCAGAGTACTGGGATTACAGGCGTAAGCCACCATGCCATGCCTGGCCTGGAAAGATTTTTAAAAGAGGAGAGTGCTGTGGAGGCTTTAATATTTTCTAGTAAAACAATATTTTAAAAATATAGACATTTTACCTAAAGTGATTTTTTCTTTCACTTACTTGTTCAATTATCACAATGTCTTACTTAGGCTTGAATTTCAAAACCCTAATTAAAGGCTGTAATGTTTTCCTCCCTAACAGATAATTTTGCCCCACGGCTAGTTAGAGACCAATCGAGAATGGAAGCAGAGTTGACTTAACTGGCTTTTAAATTGTTTCTCCTTCCACAAACTGCCTCTGAAAGAGTGAGGGGGGTGCGGGAAGGACTCAGTACTTTTCTGATGTCCCTGGGATCACTTAAAGTTGCAAAGGATGGAACAGATTTCCTAGGTAGATGAGGCCTACAAAGCTGTCTTCTTTCCAAGGTACTTGAAATTTTTATCCTCTCATTTTTTTTTTTTTGAGACAGAGTCTCGCTCTGTCGCCCAGGCTGGAGTGCAGTGTCCCGATCTCGGCTCACTGCAAGCTCCGCCTCCCGGGTTCATGCCATTCTCCTGGCTCAGCCTCCAGAGTAGCTGGAACTACAGGCGCCCGCCACCACGCCCGGCTAATTTTTTTTGTATTTTTAGTAGAGACAGGGTTTCACCGTGGTCTCAATCTCCTGACCTCATGATCCGCCCGCCTTGGCCTCCCAAAGTGCTGGGATTACAGGCGTGAGCCACCGTGCCCAGCCACTGTTTTTTTTTTTTTTTTTTAAAGGCAGGGTCTTCCTGTGTTGCCCAGACTGGAATGCAGTGTTGTGATTATACCTCACTGCAGCCTCGCTCTCCTGGGCTCAAGTAATCCTCCCCCATCAGCCTCCCCAGTAGCTTGGACTACAGGTACATGTCACCACGCCTGGCTAAATTTTAATTTTTTGTAGAGACAGGGTCGGGTCTCAGTGTGTTGCCCTAGCTGGTCTCAAATTCCTAGTCTCAAACAGTCCTCCCACCTCGGCTCCCAAGGTGCTGAGATTGTGGGCATGAGCCACTTTGCCCAGCCTTTCTCACATGGGTTTGAAACATTATGGCAGAGATTGCCGGGGCCACCAGTGTCCATTCTTCCCTTGAACTTTAGTAAACGAATGTCAGTCCCCACTTTATTTGGAGCTTATGTCTCCAGCTAAAAGACTGAATTTTTCGTCCTCTCTGACAAGAGATATGGCTATGTGACTAATTCTGCCAATATCAAGTTGACTTCCCAGGAGGCTGCTTAAAAGGGCTGACTCAGGCCGGGCGCGGTGGCTCACGCCTGTAATCCCAGCATTTTGGGAGGCCGAGGTGGGTGGATCACGAGGTCAGGAGATCGAGACCATCCTGGCTAACAGGTGGTGAGCACCTGTAGTCCCAGCTACTCAGGAGGCTGAGGCAGGAGAATGGCGTGAACCCTGGAGGCGGAGCTTGCAGTGAGCCGAGATCGCGCCCCTGCACTCCAGCCTGGGCAACAGAGCGAGGTTCCGTCTCAAAAAAAAAGGAAAGAAAAAAAAAAGGAGCTGACTCAGCTGGCAGGTGTGTTCTCTCTTGCCTTTCCGTCCTTCCTTCTTTTGGTTTGTGTCACAGACTTGATGGTTAGAGGGCCACCAGCCCTCTTGGACCATGAGGTGATATTGAGAATCAATGCCAGTTGTTAGGATGATGGAGCAGAAAGAGAGGGGGGACCCTGGATCTCAGGACCCCCGGATCTCATCTGGATCTCAGATGATTATGGAGCCACTATGCGAGTCCTGGACAGCCTTCCTGTGGACTTTAATGTGATAGGGAAATTTCCTTTTTTTTTTGTGGGGGGTGGAGGGCGGGGAGGACAAAGTTTTGCTCTTGTTGCCCAGGCTGGAGTGCAATGGCACAATCTCAGCTCACTGCAACCTTCGCCTCCCGGGTTCAAGCGATTCTCCTGTCTCGTCTCCCAAGTAGCTGGGATTACAGGCATGTGCCACCACACCTGGCTAATTTTTTGTATTTAGTGGAGATGGGATTTCACCATGTTGGCCAGGCTGGTCTTGAACTCCTGACGTCAGGTGATCTACCTGCCTCGGCCTCCAAAGCACTGGGATTACAGGCATGAGCCACTGTGCCCAGCCAGGAAATGTCTTTATTTTTATTTTTTTCACTCCTTGCAGAACTTCCAGTCTATGAAAGATAAATTTCTGTCTCATTCAAGACACTGTTACTTGGCTTGAACTACTCTTTGTTTTATGTAAGCAGCTCTATCTTCATAGTTGTGATAAAAACCTGAAATAAGGTTCTAGCCATTGCGCCCTCTGTCCAGGGTGGGGACTGACACCTGAACAGATGCTTTATTTTGTATTAAAGGTTAATTCTTTCTTTGGGCACTATTTCAGCCCCAAATTTATTCTCAACATTTTTAGCCAGGGCCCTTCTTTGGCATTACTTAGGCAGTTTAGCAGAGTAAATTTTTTTTCCTCTCTCTTCCCCACCCCCATTTATATATATCCTGACTATGGAAATAATTTCTCAATTTATAGATTTTACAATCCATATTCAATAACAATAATTCTGTAGCACTCTTGAACCAGAAATGGAATTATAAATTGTCATGGATAGGAAAGGTGGATAGAGAGAGATGTAATATTTATCAGTATCGTGTGGAAAGTAAAAAAGGAAAAATAAGTAAAGAACAGCTAAGGTAATCTCAAAGTGAGCACATTCAATCCTAACAATATAAATATTGTTATTTCCATTTTTACAGATGAAGAAACAGGCTCAGGCAGTTAAGTAACTTGTCCATAACATAAATGTCCATAAAAATCTTAAACTCAAGACTTGTTGGTTCTAAAACCTATGAACTTTTTTTTTTTTTTTTTTTTTTGAGACGTAGTCTCGCTCTATCGCCCAAGCTGGAATGCAGTGGGGCGCGATCTCGGCTCACTGCAAGCTCCACCTCCCAGGTTCACACCATTCTCCTGCCTCAGCCTCCCGAGTAGCTGGGACTACAGGCGCCCGCCACCACACCCAGCTATTTTTTTTGTATTTTTAATAGAGATGGGGTTTCACCGTGTTAGCCAGGATGGTCTCTATCTCCTGACCTCGTGAGCCGCCCGTCTCAGCCTCCCAAAGTGCTGGGATTACAGGTGTGAGCCACTGCGCCCAGCCTAAAACTTATGAACTTTTAAATGTGTTAGTCATGTGTTTATAAAAATATATTGAAAGATTTTGTCATTAATTTCGACCCCTCTGTAGAGGGCTACAGAGATTATTCGTGAGAATAAGGTGTTAATTCCCTCAGTTGGTCGATTGGTACACTCCCCAAATCTCATCCTGACAGGCCCACCAGGGAATGGGAAGTGATAGCGTCCTGAGACTGGAGGGGATCAAAGACAGGAAAGAGCATATTTTTTGTGGTACTGAGTGAAATCAGTTCTGTTTTATCATAGTCCATCCAAATTTAGAATGTGTCATGGGTAAGATCTTTCAGTAGGAGTGCTGATGATGAAGCCTCTGTAGGAATGACATTTTAAGAACATTTGTGTGTGAGACAAAAGGAGAAATCTATTCCCTCACCTAAAACATGCCAAAATGGCTATTTGTCTGTTCTCACACTGCTAATAAAGACATAACTGAGACTGGGTAATTTATAAAGTAAAGAGGTTTAATTGACTCACAGTTCCACATGACTGGGGAGACCTCACAATCATGGCCAAAGGCGAATGAGGAGCCAAGTGATGTCTTACGTGGCGGCAGGCAAGAGCTTGTGCGGGGGAACTCCCATTTATAAAACCATCAGATTTGGTGAAACGTATTCACTACCACGAGAACGGTATGGGGGAACCACCCCCCGCCGTGATTCAATTATCTCCACTTGTCCCTGCCCTTGACACGTGGGCGTTATTACAATTCAAGATGAGATTTGGGTGGGGGATACATCCAAACCATGGGAGCAATCAAGTGTTGGTCCAGTGTTTACTACGAAAAACAGACATTTGCTCTGAATCATGGAGCACTTGACATTGTATTATATTCCCTCAGAAAGCAAGTATCTTTTCCCATAATGCATTTTTATCTCTGAAAGAATAATTTCAGTCCTAGAGATAGTTTTCACCTGAGACATACAGGCCACTGTTGAATTTCTGAGGTCTTTATATTACATCCAGGTTTACTGATTGTAGTATAAATATTCAGTATAAAACAGGGTCTTGCTGTTTTGCCCAGGCTAGCCTCAAACTCCCGGGCTCAAGTGATCCTTTTGCCTCAGCTTCTCGAGTAGCTGAGACTAGAGCCAAGCATCACTGCGCTCAGCTTCATCATTATTATTATTGTTGTTTTAATGAAGAACATTCTATTATCTTCTAGTCTGTGGCAGTTCATATTATTTAAACATTTCTGGCGAGGCACAGTGGCTCACGCCTGTAATCCCAGCACTTTGGGAAGCCGAAGTCAGGAGTTCAAGACCAGCCTGGCCAACATGGCAAAACCCTGTCTCGACTGAAAATACAAAAATTAGCCTGGCATGGTGGCGCATGCCTGTAATCTCAGCTACTCGGGTGGCTGAGGCAGGAGAATAGCTTGAATTCAGGGGGTAGTGGTTGCAGTGAGCTGAGATCATACCACTGCACTCCAGCCTAGGCAACAGAGTGAGATTCCATCTCAAAAAAAAAAAAAATTCTAACTAAACATTTGAATCTTTTAAAATTAGAAAGTAAACTTATAATACTTTTATGAGATTAATATAATCCATATTACTAAATTGTATTCTTCCAGTCTAGCTGAAACTTTGTACCCTTTGATCATCATCTCCTCTATCCCCATTCCCTTCACCCACCCACCCCACCTCTGGTAATCATTTTTTTCCTCTGTTTTTATGAGATCAATTTTTTTAGATTCCACATATAAATGAGATCATACAATATTTGTTTTTCATACAGTATTTGTCTGGCTTATTTCACTTAACATAATGTCCTCCAGGTTCATCTATATTGTTGCAAATGACAGAATTTCCTTCTCTTTTGTGGCTAAATAGTATTCTTTTGTGTATATATGCACCACATTTTATTTATCCACTCATCTGTTGGTGGACACTTAGGTTGGCTTCTGTATCTTGACTATTGTGAATAATGCTGAAATGAACATGGAAGTGCAGATATGTCTTCAACATACTGATTTCAATTCCATTGGATATATACCCGGAAGTGGGATTGCTGGATAATAAGGTAATTCTATTTTTTTTTTTTTTTTTGAGGAACCTCGATATAGCCCTTCTAACAGGTGTGAAGTGATATCTCATGATTTTATTTGCATTTCTCTATGCTTAGAGGTGTTGAGCATTTTTTTCAAACATCTATTGGCCATTTTTATGTCTTCTTTTGATATATGACTCTTCAGGTCCTTTGCCCATTTATTAATTGGGTTATTTGTTATCTTGTTATTAAATTGAATTCCTTATATATTTTGGATATTAGTCCCTTTTCTTTTTTTTTTCTTTTTTGAGATGAAGTCTCACTCTGTCACCCAGGTTCGAGTGCAGTGGCTCACTGCAACCTTCACCTCCTGGGTTCAAGTGATTCTCCTGCCTCAGCCTCCCGTGTAGCTGGGATTACAGATGTGCACCACTATGCCTGGCTAATGTTTGTATTTTTAGTAGAGACAGGGTTTCACCATGTTGGCCAGGCTGGTCTCGAACTCCCGCCCTCAAGTGATGTGCCTGCCTCAGCCTCCCAAAGTGCTGGGATTACAGGCGTGAGCCACTGGGCCCGGCCTAGCCCCTTTATAAATGTATGGTTTGAAAATGTTTTTTTCCAATCCTTGGGTTGTCTCTGCACTCTGTTAAAAGTTTCCTTTGCTGTGCAGAAACTTTTTAGTTTGATATAAGCCATTTTGTCTATTTTTGCTTTTGTTGCTTATGCTTTTGCAGGCCTATTCAAGAAATCATTGCCCAGACCAATATGCTGGAGCTTTTCTTCTATGTTTTTTTCTAGTAGTTTTACAGTTTCAGGTCTTATGTTTAAGTCTTTAATCCATCTTGAGTTTTTTTTTTGTTTGTTTGTTTTTTTTTGAGACAGGGTTTCACTCTTGTCCAGGCTGGAGTATAGTGGCAGAATCACAGCTCACTGCATCCTCAACCTCCCGGGTTCAAGCAGTCCTCCTGCTTCATCCCCAAAAATAGCTGGGATTACAGGTGCACACCAACACACCCAGCTAATTTTTGTATTTTTTGTAGAGACAGTTTTGCCATGTTGTCCAGGCTGGTCTCAAATTCCTGAGCTCAAGAGATCTGCCTACCTCGGCCTCCTAAAGTGCTAGGATTACAGGTGTGAGCCACTGTACCTGGCTTTGAGATTTTTGTATGTGGTGTGAGATAAGGGTCCAGTTGCAGTTTTCTGCATGTGGATATCCAATTTTACCAAAATTTATAAAGAAACTGTCATTTCCCCATTGTGTGTTCTTGGCACCTTTGTAAAATATCAATTAACCATTAATAGTTCGGTTTATTTCTGAGCTCCTGTTCCAGTGTGAGTGTTTTTATGCCAGTACCATGCTGTTACAACAGGTTTATAACATGTTTTGAACTCAGGGAATATAATGCCTGCAGCTTTGTTTTTTTTTTTTTGCTCAAGATTGCTTTGGCTGTTTGGGGTCATTTGTGGTTCCACTTGAATTTTAGAATTTTTTCTTCTATTTCTGTGAAAACTGGCATTGGAACTTTGATAGAGATTACACAGAATCTGGAGATTTCTTGGGTGTTGTAGACATTTTAACAATATTCTTCTAATCCATGAACATAGGATATCATTCCATTTATTTTTACTTCTTCAATTTCTTTATCAATCTTTTATTGTCCTCAGTATACAGGTCTTTCATCGCTTTGGTTAAATTTACTCCTAATTTTTTTTTTTGGTGCTATTGTAAATGGGATTGTTTTCCTATTAATTTCTCTTTCAGATAGTTTTTAGTGTATAGAAATGCTACTGATATTTGTATGTTGATTTTTTTTTTTTTTGAGACAGAGTCTCACTCTGTTGCCCAGGCTGGAGTGCAGTGGTATGATCGTGGCTCACTGCAACTTCTGCCTCCTGGGTTCAAGTGATTCTCCTGCCCTCAGCCTCCCGAGCAGCTGGGACTACAGGCATGCACCATCAAATCAGGCTAATTTTTGTATTTTTAGTAGAGACGGGGTTTCACCATGTTGGCTAGGCTGGTCTCGAACCCCTGACCTCAAGTGATCTGCCCGCCTCAGCCTCCCAAAGTACTCTATTTGGCCTCCCATGCCCGGCCTTATACCAAACATTTAAAGAACTAATATCAACCCTTCTCAAACTCTTCCTAAAAACTGAAGAGGAGGGAATACTTCCAAACTCATTTTACATGGCCAGCACTGCCCTTATGCCAAAGGCAGACAAGGACACTATAAGAAACCTATAAGCCAGGCTGGGTGCGGTGGCTCACGCCTGTAATCCCAGCACTTTGAGAAGCCAAGGCGGGTGGATCACCTGAGGTTAGAACTTCGAGACCAGCCTGGCCAACATGGTGAAACCCCATCTCTACTAAAATTACAAAAATTAGCTGGGTGTGGTGGTGCATGCCTGTGGTCCCAGCTACTCGAGAGGCTGAGGCAGGAGAATCACTTGAACCTGGGAGGCGGAGGTTGCAGTGAGCCTCAATCGTGCCACCACACTCCAGCCTGGGTGACAGAGCGAGATTCCATCTCAAAACAAACAAGCAGAAATCCTTGACAAAACATTAGCAAACCAAATTCAACAGCACATTAAAAAGTTTATTCACCATATTCAAGCATGATTTATCCCTGTGATACAAGAATGGTTCAACATACATAAATCAATAAATGTGATACACCATATTAACAAAATGAAGGACAAAAACCACATGATCATCTCAATAGTTGCAGAAAAAGCATTTAACAAAATTCAGTATCCTTTTATGATTAAAAACTCTCAACAATTAGGCATAGAAGGAATGTACCTCAACTCAATAAAAGCCATTTATGAAAAGCCCACAGATAACATCATACTTTTTTTTTTTTGAGATGGTGTCTCGCTCTGTCGCCCAGGCTGGAGTGCAGTGGTACAATCTCAGCTCGTTGCAACCTCTGCCTCCTGGGTTCAAGTGATTCTTCTGCCTCTGCCTCCCAAGTAGCTGGGATTACAGGCATGCGCCACTACACCCCAGGTAATTTTTCTACATTTAGTGGAGACGAGGTTTCACCACATTGGCCAGTCTGGTCTTGAACTCCTGGCCTCAAGTGATCTGCCCACATCAGCCTCCCAAAGTGCTGGAATTACAGGTGGGAGCCACTGCATCAGGCTGCCTTTTTTTTTTTTTTTAACGTGGGCATTTGTTGTTATAGACTTCCCTGTCACGACTGCTTTTGCTGCATCCCTCAAGTTTTGATATGTTGTGTTTCCATTTTTGTCTGTCTCAAGACATTTTAAATTTTCCTTTTAATTTCTTCTCTGACCCATTGGTTGTTCAGGAGCGTGTTGTTTAATTTCCATATATTTGTGAATTTTCCATGTTTCCTTCTATTATTGATTTCTAGTTTCATACCATGTGGTCAGAAGGGACACTTGATATGATTCAGTCTTCTTAAATTTGTTAAGACTTGTTTTGTGGACTAACTTGTGGTCTATCCTGGAGTTTGTTTCATGTATAATTGAGAAGAATTTATATTTTGTTTGCTAATAGAATCTTCTTTATGTCTAGGATTAGAAGCAATTTATTAGGCTGATGGAACTATAGGGTTTTTGTTTTAAGTTTTTAAACTTTTTATGATACAAATTGGGAGAAAAAAGCTAAGTTTTTTATAGTATTAAATGGTACACAGAGATTTTGCATTTACATTTGGAACTCTTTTAAGAATTTCAGAGTGTAAGCGTGAATGAGGCTTGTTAAAAGAAAAACCTTAGACAAATTAAATTTAACATAGTTTAATTGAACAAGGAGCTGGTTGTGAATTGGGCAGCCTCCTGAACCAGAATAGGTTCAGAGAGACTCTGGAGCTAATGGGTGGTCAAAGAAGACTGATGGACAGGAAAAGGGAATTGACATACAGAAAATGGAAATGAGGTACAGAAACAGCAGGATTGGTTATAGCTCGGTGTTTGTCTTATTTGAACACAATTTGAACAGTTGGCCTCCTGTGATTGACTGAGACTTGGTGATTGGCACAAGAGTAGGTTGTGGTCTGTTTATACATCTAGTTAGGTTACAGTTCACTCTGTATGGAGCAACCTTTAGACCAAACTTAGGATATGGAAGGAGGCAGCTTTAGGCTAAACTTAATTTAACAGGTTCTACTGATGTCATGAGATTAAAAAAAAAAAAAAAAAAAAGAGCTATGTCCCCTGTGTTCTTTTCTCATGAATATAGTTTAATATAGGCTATTAGACCATTCATTCAGAGATACTGGCTGCCTATGTGTATTGTACTTATTTTTCCAAAGGGCTCACATTGGGTACTCATTTTTGGCAGCCTCCCTCATTACAGGACATCCCTTCAAAGTTACCCATTGACCAAATTCCATTTTGGAATCTGCAGTTATAAACCGGTCTTACTAGTGTAAGGATAAACTGCATTCCAAGAAGCTGAGCCGCAGTCGTAAAGGAATCCACAGCTCTTTGTTTCCCCAGATTTTTAAATTTTCTTGGATTTCAGTGAACTCATAAATAGGATCTTTAGTTCTCCAGCAAAAAAGATTATGAAATGAAAACTATTTGTTGGCTTTAGTACCTGGGGGAGTGTGTTAGAGAGTTCAGTGTGGAGTGAATATTATCAACTCTTACAAAAATAATTATGTTGTTAATTATGGCATGAGCTTAATATCCATTGAATTTTATATCAAAATGCATTTTCCTGGCCCTGAAAGTTTTTCTGCACTGGATTTGGAATTGAAGTACAGTTGACCCTTGAACAACATGGGGATTAGGGGCATCAACCATCAACCCTCCACACATTCAGAAATCCACATAGAACTTTTGACCCCAAAAGCTTAACTACTAATAGACTACTGTGGACCGGAAGCCGTACTGGCAACATAAACTGTCACATTTTTTTTTATGTGATATGTATTATATACTGTATTCTTACAATAAAGTAAGCCGGAGGATAGAAAATGTTATTAAGAAAATCATCTGGAGCACAGTGGTTTATTATGCCTATAATCCCAGCTCTTTGGGAGGCCGAGGCAGGCAGATCACCTGAGGTCAGGAGTTCGAGACCAGCCTGGTCAATATGGTGAAACCCTGTCTCTAATAAAAACACAAAAATTAGCTGGGCGTGGTGGCGTGTGCCTGTAATCCCAGCTACACAGGAGGCTGAAGCAGGAGAATTGCTTGAACCCAGAAGGCGGAGGTTGCAGTGAGCCGAGATCGCACCACTGCACTGCAGCCTGGGCAACAAAGGGAGACTCCATCTCAAAAAGAAAAAAAAGAAAATGTTATTAAGAAAATCATAAGATAAAAATATATTTACTGTATATTAAGTGGAAGTGGATCATTATAAAGCTCTTTATCCTCCTCATCTTCATGTTGAATAGGCTGGGGAAGAGAAAAAGGAAGTGTTGGTCTTGCTGTTTGTCTCAGGGGTGGCAGAGGCAGAAGAAAATCCATGTCTAATAGACCCACGCAGATCAAACCCATATTGTTCAAAGGCCAGCTGTATGTGCTTCCTATGAGTATTTTTAATTAAGAAATTCATTTTTAAACTGGCTTACTTACGTTTTACAAATTTGCTTGCTAGAAATTTCAGCTAATAAAAATTCCACACCATACCTGCCATTACTTATTCCAAATCCTTAGCCCTGTTTGGTCTGTTTAATTTCTCTGATTTTGATTTTTAATTTCTGGGCAGATCACTTTCCCACAGTTGGCAACACACACACACACACATACACACACACACACACATTTATATATATGTGTATATATACATATATTTATGTATTAAATGTATATGTATATATTTTATATATGTATGTATATATACATATATACACATATAAATATACACACACATATATTTTTATATATTTTTTCCTGCTGCTTGAATCAGCATACAACTTACATTTTTAATGAAATATTGCACATACAGGGAAATAGGATAGCACAGTGTTCTCCTATTTTTTCATATTTGCATGGGAAATGGAGAGGGGTACATTTGCACTTTCCATATTTCCTTTTTGTCATATTTGTATGAGCTTTCTTTTTAACTACAGATACAGTTGAAGTCCTCTTTGTACCTCCTCTAATCACAGAGGCAAATATATAATCTTCCTGTCCTTGATTTTACACTTTTACTGCAAATGTATTTTGTCCCTGAACAGTTATTACAAATGCATTTTGCCCCTAAACAGTATGTAAAACTAGCCATTCACAGTGGCTCACACCTGTAATCCCAGAACTTTGGAAGGCCAAGGTGGGAGGATCACTTTAGCCCAGGAGTTTGAGACCAGCCTGGGCGACATGGCAAGACCTCATCCCTACATAAAATCCAAAAATTAGCCTGACATGGTGGTGTGTGCATATAGTCCCAGCTACCCGGGGGGCTGGGGTGGGAGGATCTCGTGGGCCCAGGATGTCCAAGCCACAGTGAACTGAGATCCTGCCACATGCCACTGCACTCCAGCCTGGGCAACAGAGCCAGACACCGTTTCCCTACCACCATCCCCCTCACCAGCCCCCTAACCCGCAGCGTCAACAAAGAAAATATGTAGAGTTGTTTGGTGTAGTTAAAAATTCTACATACACATGTATTACCTGCAACCCACTTTTTCCGTTCAATATTAAGTCCTTAAGAGTCATCTTCATCTACATGTACTTTTTTTTTTTTTTTTTTTGAGGTGGAGTTTTGCTTATTGCCCATGCTGGAGTGCAGTGGCGCGATCTTGGCTCACTGCAACCTCCGCTTCCCAGGTTCAAGCAAGTCTTCTACTTCAGCCTCCCGAGTAGCTAGGACTACAGGTGTGTACCACCACACGCAGCAAACATTTGCTTTTTTTTTGAGATGGAGTCTCACTCTGTCGCCCAGGCTGGAGTGCAGTGGTGCTCTCTGGGCTTACTGCAACCTCTGCCTCCCAGGTTCAAGCGATTCTCCCGTCTCAGCCTCCAGAGTAACTGAGATTACAGGCGCATGCCACCACGCCGGGCTAATTTTTTGTATTTTAGTAGAGACAGTGTTTCATTGTGTTGCCCAGGCTGGTCACGAACTCCTGAGCTCAGGCAATCCACCTGCCTCGACCTCCCAAAGTGCTAGGATGACAGGTGTGAGCCACCGAGCCCGGCCTAACTTTTATGTATTTTTTGTAGAGATGGGGTTTCACCATGTTGCCCAGGCTAGTCTCGAACTCCTTACCTCAAGTGATCTGCCCACCTTGGCCTCCCTAAGTGCTGGGATTACAGGCGTGAGCCACTGCTCCCAGCCCTGTATACACATTTCAATACATCATGTGATATATATATATAATTTGTATTTGTTAATTAAAAAAATAAAATTGAAAAGAACCACTGTAAAAAAGAAAAAATTATGGCTTTTGAATTTCTGCCTTCAAAGTGACATACACATTTAGAGAGACTAAGAGCTTCTTCTGAATTTGGCAGGTAGAGTAACATACATTATTTTTTTATTATACTTTAAGTTCTGGGGTACATGTGCAAAACGTGCAGGTTTGTTACGTAGGTATACATGTGCCATAGTGGTTTGCTGCACCCATCAACCCGTCATCTACATTAGGTATTTCTCCTAATGCTATCCCTCCCCTAGCCCCCCACCCCCCGACAGGCTCCAGTGTGTGATGTTCCCCTCCCTGTGTCTATGTGTTCTCATTGTTCAATTCCCACTTCTGGGTGAGAACATGCAGTGTTTGGTTTTCTGTCCTTGTGTTAGTTTGCTGAGAATGTTGGTTTCCAGCTTCATCCATGTCCCTGCAAAGGACACGAATGCATCCCTTTTTATGGCTGCATGGTATTCCATGGTGTGTATGTGCCACATTTTCTTTATCCAGTCTATAATTGATGGGCATTTGGGTTGGTTCCAATCTTTGCTATTGTGAATAGTGCCACAATAAACATATGTGTGCATGTGACTTTATAGTAGAATGATTTATCATCCTTTGGGTATATACCCCGTAATGGGATTGCTGGGTCAAATGGTGTTTCTGGTTGTAGATCCTTGAGGAATCGCCACACTGTCTTCCACAATGGTTGAACTAATTTACACTCCCACCAACAGAGTAAAAGTGTTCCTATTTCTTCACATCCTGTCCAGCATCTGTTGTTTCCTGACTTTTTAATGATCGCCATTCTAACTGGTGTGAGATGGTATCACATTGTGGTTTTGATTTGCATTTCTCTAATGACCAGTGATGATGAGCTTTTTTTCGTGTTTCTTGACTGCATAAATGTCTTCTTTTGAGAAGTGTCTGTTCATATCCTTCGCCCACTTTTTGATGGGGTTGTTTGATTTTTTCTTGTAAATTTATTTAAGTTCTTTGTAGATTCTGGATTTTAACCCTTCGTCAAATAGATAGATTGCAAAAATTTTCTCCCATTCTGTAGGTTACCTGTTCACTCTGATGATAGTTTCTTTTGCTTTGCAGAAGCTCTTTAGTTTAATTAGATCCCATTTGTCAATTTTGGCTTTTGTTGCCATTGCTTTTGGTGTTTTAGTCATGAAGTCTTTGCCCATGCCTATGTCCTGAATGGTATTGCCTAGGTTTTTTTTCTAGGGTTTTTATGATTTTAGGTTTTTTTTTTTTTTTTTGAGACGGAGTCTTGTTCTGTTGCCCAGGCTGGAGTGCAGTGGCACAATCTTGGCTCACTGCAACCTCCGTCTCCCGGGTTCACGCGATTCTCCTGCCTCAGCCTCCTGAGTAGCTGGGATTACAGGTGCACACCACCATACCCAGCTAATTTTTTTGTGTATTTTTAGTAGAGACAGGGTTTTTCACTATGTTGGCCAGACTGGTCTCGAACTCCTGACCTTGTGATCCTCCCACCTCGGCCTCCCAAAGTGCTGGGATTACAGGCATGAGCCACCGCATGCAGCAGGTTTTAGGTCTTACGTTTGAGACTTTAATCCATCTTGAGTTAATTTTTGTTTAAGGTTTAAGGAAGGGGTCCAGTTTCAGTTTTTCGTGTATGGCTAGCCAGTTTTCCCAGCACCATTTATTAAATAAGGAATCCTTTCCCCAATGCTTGTTTTTGTCAGGTTTGTCAAAGATCAGATGGTTGTAGATGTGTGGTGTTACTTCTGAGGCCTCTGTTCTGTTCCATTGATCTATATATCTGTTTTGGTACCAGTACCATGCTGTTTTGGTTACTGTAGTCTTGTAATATAGTTTGAAGTCAGGTAGCGTGATGCCTCCAGCTTTGTTTTTTTGCTTAGGATTGTCTTGGCTATACGGTCTCTTTTTTTTTGGTTCGATATGAAATTTAAAGTAGTTTTTTCTAATTCTGTGAAGAAAGTCAGTGGTAGCTTGATGGGGATAGCATTGAATCTATAAATTACTTTTGGCAGTATGGCCAGTTTCACAACATCAATTCTTCCTATCCATGAGCATGGAATGTTTTTCCATTTGTTTGTGTCCTCTCTTATTTCCTTGAGTAGTGGTTTGTTGTTCTCCCCCTTGTAAGTTGTATGCCTAGGTATTTTATTTTCTTTGTAGCAATTGTGAATGGGAGTTCACTCATGATTTGGCTCTCTGTTTATTATTGGTGTATAGGAATGCTTGTGATTTTTGCACATTGATTTTGTATTGTGAGACTTTGCTGAAGTTGCTTATCAGCTTAAGGAGATTTCAGGCTGAGACAATGGGGTTTTCTAAATATACAATCATGTCATATGCAAACAGAGACAATTTGACTTCCTCTCTTCCTGTTTGAATACCCTTTATTACTTTCTCTTGCCTGATTGCCCTGGCCAGAACTTCCAATACTATGTTGAATAGGAGTGGTGAGAGAGGGCATCCCTGTCTTGTGCTGGTTTTCAAAGCGAATGCTTCCAGTTTTTGGCCATTCAGTATGATATTGGCTGTGGGTTTGTCATAAATAGCTCTTATTATTTTGAGATACGTTCCATCAGTACCTAGTTTATTGAGAGTTTTTAGCATGAAGGGGTGTTGAATTTTGTCAAAGGCCTTTTCTGCATCTATTGAGATAATCATGTGGTTTTTGTCATTGGTGCTGTTTATATGATGGATTACATTTATTGATTTGCATATGTTGAACCAGCCTTGCATCCTAGGGATGAAGCTGCCTTGATCGTGGTGGATAAGCTTTTTGATGTGCTGCTGGATTCGGCTTGCCAGTATTTTATTGAGGATTTTCACATCGATGTTCGTCAGGGATATTGGCCCAAAATTCTCTTTTTTATGTTGTGTCTCTACCAGGCTTTGGTATCAGGATGACGCTGGCCTCATAAAATGAGTTAGAGAGGATTCCCTCTTTTTCTATTGTTTGGAATAGTTTCAGAAGGAATGGTACCTGCTCCTTTTTGTACCTCTGGTAGAATTTGGCTGTGAATCCATCTGGTCCTGGACTTTTTTTGGTTGGAAGGCTATTACTGCCTCAATTTCAGAACTTGTTATTGTTCTATTCAGGGATTCAACTTCTTCTTGGTTTGACTTGGGAGGGTGTATGTGTCCAGGAATTTATCCATTTCTTCTAGATTTTCTAGTTTATTTGCTTAGAGGTGTTTATAGTATTCTCTGACGGTAGTTTGTATTTCTGTGGGATCAGTGGTGATATCCCCTTTATCATTTTTTATTGCATCTATTTGATTCTTCTCTCTTTTTTCTTTATTAGTCTGGCTAGCAGTCTATGTTGTTGATCTTTTCAAAAAACCAGCTTCTAGAGTCATTGATTTTTTTGAAGGGTTTTTCATGTCTCTATTTCTTTCAGTTTTGCTCTGATCTTAGTTATTTCTTGTCTTCTGCTAGCTTTTGAATTTGTTTACTCTTGCTTCTCTTCTCTAGTTCTTTTTTTTTTTTTTTTTTTTTTTTTTTAACCAGTTGTCAAATGATCCTTTATTGAAATATTTTCCTTTGTGCTTAACTGGCTGGGCATTCCACAGCACCACTGTTGATGTCATCTATGATGTCATGAGGGTGGCGGCCATCAACATTACAGCCCACAGACTGGGCAGTCCCCAGGATCTCTTTAATGGTTCCAGAGAGTTCTCTGGCTAAGGATCAGTGCCGCATCTGTCAAGCAATGTTGACGATCTCATCAAAAGTGATATTCCCACTGTGTTTAATGTTTTTCTGTTTCTTTCTGTGTCTTGGTGGTTCCTTAAGAGCTTTGATGATTAGGGCAGAGGCAGAAGGCACCACTTCAGTCTGGGCCTGTCTGTTCTGAATGGTCAGTTTCACTGTAATCCTCAGGCCCTTCCAGTCACCCGTTGCCTTGGCAATGTCATCACCAACCTTTTTTGGAGACAGACCCAGGGGGCCAATCTTAGGGGCCAGGGCAGAAGTGGCACCAACTTCACCTCCAGTGCACCTCAGGTATAAGACTTTGATCTCATTGGGGTCGAACTTCGGCGGCATGGCGGAGGCGGCTGGTGGAGGCGGCTGGTGCGGAAACGACCAAAGAAAGTTGCACCTTGGCCTCCTCCAAGCCGAAAGCCGAGAGCTCTCTAGTTTTTTTAATTGTGATGTTAGGGTGTCGATTTCAGATCTTTCCTGCTTTCTCTTGTGGGCATTTAATGCTATAAATCTCCCTCTAAGACTGCTTTAGATGTGTCCCGGAGATTCTGGTACATTGTGTCTTTGTTCTCATTGGTTTCAAAGAACTTATTTGTTTCTGCTTTCATTTCGTTATTTACCCAGTGCTCATTCAGGAGCACGTTGTTCAGTTTCCATGTAGTTGTGTGGTTTTGAGTGAGTTTCTTAAGGGGATTGCTGGCGAGATGGACAAATAGGAACAGCTCTGGTCTGCAGCTCCCAGCAAGATTGATGCGGAAGGTGGGTGATTTCTGCATTTCCACCTGAGGTACCTGATTTATCTCATTGGGACTGGTTGGACAGTGGGTGCGGCCCACAGACAGCAAGCCGAAGCAGGGTGGGGCGTTGCCTTACCCGGGAAGCACCAGGGGTCGGGGAACGCCCTCCCCTCGCCAAAGGAGTCCCACTAAGGGACTGTGCCATGAGGAACACTGCACTCCAGCCCAGATACTGCGTCTTTCCCATGGTCTTCATATTTTTTTTTTTTTTTTTTTTCAAGACAGGGTCTTGTTCTTTCACCCAGGCTGGAGTGCAGTGGCACGATCTTGGCTCACTGCAACCTCTGCCTCTCAGGTTCAAGCAATTCTCCTGCCTCAGCCTCCTGAGTAGCTGGGATTATAGGTGCATGCCACCATGCCCAGCTAATTTTTGTGTTTTTAGTAGAGACGGGGTTTCACCATGTTGGCCAGGCTGGTCTTGAACTCCTGACCTTGTGATCCTCCTGCCTCGGCCTCCCAAAGTGCTGGGGTTACAGGCATGAGCCACCGTGCCTGGCCGAGTGACATACATTTTTAGCTCTACTAAGAAAGAGTTCAAGCTAAGAGTCTTTGATCTGCTAGGATTTCTAACACATGTGAACTCTGCATGCTTTCTGTAATTCTACCAGATGTAGCCAAATTGTTCATAGTGAGTCCATCAACTTATAACTAGCTTTAGTTACAGATCTCTTGCCTTCTATTATTATACAGGATGGATTTTCAGATGCAGATGTTCTTTTGATTTGTGGTTTGCCCATTTCCCTCCAAGAAGTTGTCAAAAATGGCCTGGACTGGTGGAACCTTTACCATAGTTTATGCTGAGATAGCATTATTATGCCAGTCAGTAAGTTAAACAAATGCAATACTCTGAAGACTCGGACCTAGTTAGTTTAGACTTTAGAGTGAAAAAAACCTGAAATGAAATAGAGGAAGAGTATTAAGGAAGAAGCATATAGCTTGGGGAAAAATATACCTATTTTTTCATTCTGTTTATTATATTCTCTTTTTTTTTCTCAATTTTGTTTTTTTACCTCCTCTTTGACCCATGGATTATCTAAAAGTATTTTGTTTAGTTTGGAGATTTTCCTGTTATGTTTCCATTATTGATTTCTAGTTTGATTTCATTGTGGCCACAGATTACATTTTACATAATTTCAGTTCTTTTAAATTTAAGGTTTGTTTTATGGCCCAGGATATGATCTATCTTGGTGTATGTTCTGTGGGTACTTGAAAAGAAATTGTGTTCTGTTGTTAGGTGGAGTTTTTCTAAACCTGTATGTTACTGGTTGATGTTATTGTTTAGTTCTTTTATATCATTGCTGATTTTCTGCCTAGTTGTTCTAGTAATTGTTAAGAAGGAAGTGTTGAAGTCTTCATCTGTAATTGTAGGTTTGTCTGTTTCTCCTTTCAGTTCTATCAGCTTTTGCTTCACATGTTTTGTGGCCCTAAATGCATGCACACTTCACGTTAACATTCTTGGCTGGGTGCCATCATTGCAGCACTTTGGGAGGCCGAGGCAGGTGGGTCGCTTGAGCTGAGGATTTCGAGACCAGCCTGGGTAACATGGTGAAACCCCATCTCTACCAAAAATACAAAAATTAGCCGGGCATGGTGGCATGTGCCTGTGGTCCTAGCTACTCAGGAGACTGAGGTGGGAGGGTCACCTGAATCTGGGGAGTTTGAGGCTGCAGCGAGCTGAGATTGTGCCACTGCATTCCAGCCTGGTGACAGAGTGAGACCCTGTATTTAAAAAAAAAAAAAAATCCCCTGCACTCTTATTTATTCAGCCCTCCCTACCCACAACTCATAGTTCTTGGCCAATCTCTCTCTCTCTCTTTTTTTTTTTGAGACAGTGTCTCTGTCTAGTGTCCATGTTGGAGTGCAATGACTGGTTCTCAGCTTATTGCAACCACTACTTCTTGGGTTCAAGTGATACTTCTGTCTCAGCCTCCCAAGTAGCTGGGGCCACAGGCATGAGCCACCACTCCTGGCTCATTTTTGTATTTTTTATAGAGACAGTGTTTCACCATATTTCCCAGGCTGATCTCGAACTCCTGAATTCAAATGATCCTCCTAACTCAGCTTCCCAAAGTGCTGAGATTAGAGGTGTGAGCTACTCCACCCAGCCTAGATAATGTCTTTTTTTTTTAATTTTTATTTTTAGATGGAGTCTCGCTCTGTTGCCCAGGCTGGAGTGCAGTGGCATGATCTCGGCTCACTGCAACCTCCGCCTCCCGGGTTCACGCCATTCTCCTGCCTCAGCCTCCCGAGTAGCTGGGACTACAGGTGCCTGCCACCACTCCTGGCTAATTTTTTGTATTTTTAGTAGAGATGGGGTTTCACCGTGTTAGCCAGGATGGTCTTGATCTCCTGACCTCGTGATCTGCCCACCTCAGCCTCCCAAAGTGCTGGGATTACAGGCGGGAGCCACCACGCCTGGCTTTTTTTTTTTTTTTTTGGGGAAAGAATCTCACTCTTGTTGCCCAGGCTGGAGTGCAGTAGTGTAATCTTGGCTTACTGTAGCCTCTGCCTTTGGGTTCAAGTGATTCTCCTGTCTCAGCCTCCTGAGTAGCTGGGATTACAGGTGCATGCCACCATGCCTGGCTAATTTTTGTATTTTTAGTAGAGATGGGGTTTCACCATGTTGGCCAGGCTGGTCTCGAACTCCTGACCTCAAGTGATCCACCCGCCCTGGCCTCCCAAAGTGCTGGGATTACAGGCGTGAGCCACCGCGCCTGGGCGACGGTTTTGTTTTTTAACAAAACTTGAACAGTTTGTTCCTGAAAAATATTGCGCCACTTCTTTCTCCCACCCTTTTCTAGTGTGTTGTAATTGATTTCCCCTTATAGGTAAAATGTCACTCATTTTCTGCTGGCTATTTTCAAGATTTTTTTGTCTTTAGTTTTCAGAAAATTAATTATGATGTCTTGGCATGGATTTCTTTGGGTTTATCCTCTTCAGAGTTTGCTCACCTTCTTGAATCTGTGGGTTGTCTCTTGGGGAATTTTGAGTCATTTCTTTGAGGGCTTTGTTAGTCCCACCTTTTTTCTCCTCTCCTTCGGCAACTCTGATGACATGAATGTTAGTTTTTTTTGCTGTAGTTCCCTACGGTCCTGTTCAATTTTGTTCAATCTGTTTTTTCTCCGTTGCTCAGATTGGGTAATATGTATTGTTCAGTCTTCTAGTTTACTGATTCTTTCCTCTCTCTCCTCCATTCTCCTGTTGGGTCCATCCACTGAGATTTTTTTTTGGTTACTGTGCCCTAAATTTTCCATTTGGTTCTTCTTCATAACTTCTGTATTCTGAGACTTTGTATTTCTTTGCTAAGTGCAGTAGGCAGAATGGCCCTCCAAAGATGTCCATGTCACAATCCCTGGAACTGTGAATATGTTACTCTACATGGCAAAAGAAATTTTAAAAATGTGCTTGAGGATTTGAACAGGGAGATTAGCTTGGATTTCCTGGTGGGTACAATCTAATTACATGGGTCCTTAAAATCAGAGAATCTTTCCTGCTTGTGGTTAGAGGAAAATGTGACAGAAAGGCACAGAGTTGTAATGTTGCTGGCTTTGAAGATGGAGGAAGAAGGCCACATGCCAAGGAACATGGGTAGAAGCTGGAAGGAGCGAGGAAATAGATTGTCCCTTAGGGTCTCCTCTAGAAAGTAACAGTCTTGTGGACAAATTGATTTAGCCCAGTTAAGACCCATGTCAGACGTCTAACCTACAGCTAACAAATCCGCATTAAGCTGCTGAATTTGTGATTTGTTATGGCAGCAATAGGAAACTAGTACACTGAAGCTACTTTATTTGTTTCAGGGATGTTCATAATTGCTCACTGAAGCATTTTCACCATGGCTGCTTTAAAATCTTTGTCACTTGTTCTAACATGACATTTTGGTGTTGGCATCTTTTTTTTTCATTCAGTTTCATATCTTCTTGGTTCTTGGTGTGAATGATTTTTGATTGAAATGCAGACATTTTCGTATTGTTATGAGCCTTTTATTTTTTGTTGCAAAAAAATAAAAATAAAGTCTCATAACAATATGAAAATGTCTGGGACTCAATCTGTCATTCAGGCTGGAGTGCAGTGGCTTGCTCTCAGCTCACTGCAACCCCAACCTCCCACGCTCAAGCGATTCTCCCATCTCAGCCTCCCAGGTAGCTGGGACCACAGGCATGTGCCAGTGTGCCTAGCTAATTTTTGTATTTTTTGTAGAGACAGGTTTTGCCATATTTCCCAGGCTGGTCTCGAACTCCTGGGTTTGGCCTGCTTTGGCCTCCCAAAGTGCTGGGATTACAATCATGAGCCACCATGCCCAGCCCATGATGAGACTTTATACCTTATTTAAACCTAGTTTTAGCTGGCTTTCTCTGACACCATTCTGGCAAAGAAAGCTGGGTTGCTTCCTTGTAACTGCCAGATACGAGTAGAAGTCCAAGTTCTCCTGCCAGCCTCTTTGACACCAGAAAGGGGGTGGTCCTTGCTATTGGTGGGCAGTTGTGTGAATCAGCCCCCTAGACGGTCTGTACTGACACTGGGAGGGATTGGGGGTATCTCATTTCTGCCAGCAGGGATGAAAGGCCAGGTTCCTTACTTTGCCTTTCTTGTTCCTTACTTCTCTGATACCACTCCAGTGGGTGCACTGTACCGCCTCATTTTATCCTTCTGGGGATGGAAGTGTAGACTCCCTGCTTGTTCTTTGTTGGTGTGGATATGGGTAGGGCCAGGGTTGGTTGGTTGGTTTGTTTTTTGTGGTGTTTGGCTGGGATGGTGGTTATTGTCTAGGTTTTCTGTCTTATTAGGCTGCCCCTGTCCTAGTTCTCTGGCTAGAGAGGCTTTTGTTGTGGCTCTACACTGTCTGTGCCACTTGGAATTTTCAAGTTGCCCCTTCTTTAGCGTCAAGTCTGATATATAAGTCAAAAAGAAAACCTAGGGAACTTACCACTGTCTTTCCTCTGGTCCCAAGGTCCTTTAGTCAGTCTGACTTATTGTCACCTTTCAGTCTTATTTTTATTTTATATAGAACGTCCAGGGTTTTTAGTTATACTGAGTGGGAGGAATAGGAGAGAAGATGCCTACTTCGTCTTACCAGAAATGGAAGTCTGTCTAAAGACCACTTATTTTTTTTTTTTTGAGATGGAGTATTGCTCTGTCACCCAGGCTGGAGTGCTGTGGTGCGATCTCAGCTCACTGCAACCTCTGCCTCCTGGGTTCAAGTAGCTGGGATCACACAGGCATGTGCCACCACACCCGGCTAATTTTGTATTTTTATTAGAGATGGGATTTCACCATGTTGGCCAGGCTGGTCTTGAACTCCTGACCTCAGGTGATCTGCCTGCCTCGACCGCCTAGTGCTGGGATTACAGGCGTGAGCCACCACACCCTGACCTGGGACCACGGTTTTTTTTTTTTTTTTTTGCAGTGAGCCCAGAGTAGCCAGGACCACTTTTTAAAACAGATTTTTCTCCTAGGTTTTTGGATTACATATTGGCAGATTTTTTTGCAGCTCACATTTTTAATAAAGGTATACTCCTACGTGGGTTCCAGCTTTATATGGGTTTTCATTTCAATCCTGATTTGAGTGAGCCCAAGGGCCTATCTCCTGTCTCCACATAGGTTTTAAAACCTAAGTCCCTGGAGTGTTGAGACTATCTAACTCTCCTTTATGGGCTGGCACCTGCCATTCCACAACCAGGAGAGCATCGGCTTCAGCTCATGTGACTACCAGAATAGTTTTAGTCTCTCAAGTGTACTTAGCTATGAATTTAATCAGATAAGATGCTTGTAGTATTTTACTTAGCATTTCTAGGTATTTAAAAAATTTAGGCTGGGCGCAGTGGCTCATGCCTGTAATCCCAGCACTTTGTGGGGCCGAGGCGGGCAGATCACCTGAGGTCAGGAGCTCGAGACCAACCTGGCCAACATGGTGAAACCCCGTGTCTACTAAAAATACAAAAATTAGCCGGGCATGGTGGCGGGTGCCTGTAATTCCAGCTACTCGGGAGGCTGAGGCAGGAGAACTGCTTGAACCCAGGAGGCGGAGGTTGCCGTGAGCTGAGACCGTGCCATTGTACTCCAGCCTGGGAGATAAGAACGAGACTTCGTCTCAAAAAAAAAAAAATTAATTCAGGCTGGGCATGGTGATTCATGCCTATATTCCCAGCATTTTGGAAGACTGAGGTGGGAGGACAGCTTGAAGGCAGGAGTTCAAGACCAGCCTGGGCAACATAGCAAGACCTCATCGCTACAAAGAATTTTAAAATTAGCTGGGCGTGGTGGCATGCACTTTAGTCCTAGTTACTGGGGAGAATGAGGCAGGAAGATTGTTTGAGCTCAGGAGTTTTGAGGCTGTAGTCAGCTATAATTGAGCCACTGCACTCCAGCCTGGGCAACAGAGTCTCATAAATAAATCAATACATTTACCACTTTAATAATATTTTTTTAAATATTTTTTTGACATAGGGTCTTGCTCTGTTGTCCAGGCTGGGGTACGGTGGCACTGTCACGGCTCACTGCAGCCTCAACCTCCCAGGCTCAAGCAGTTCTCTCACCTCTGCCTCCTGAGTAGCTGGGAACACAGGTGTGTGCCACACCGGGCTAATTTTTTGCAGAGACAGGGTTTCGCCATATTGCCCAGGCTGATCTCAAACTCCTGGGCTCAAGCAGTTTGCCTGCCTCAGCCTCCCAAAGTGCTAGGATTACAGGTGTGATTTAATAATCTTAAAGTGTACAATTCATTGGCATTAAGTATACATTGTTTGTGCAACTGTCATCACTATCCATTTCCAGGACTGTTCATCATCTCAAACAGAAACTCTCTTCTGGGTATTTTTAACAGGTTTTTAGGTTATTTGCTTCCTCCTGGTGAAGTGGAGGTAGAAAGACATTTCAGGCAGAAAGCACAGCAAGTGAGAGGGCATAGAGTCTTACAAAAGTCTCAATATCCAGAAACAATAGAGTCCAGTGTTCAGGAACCAATACATAGGTGATATGGTGCAAGGTGATAGATGAGGCCTACAGAACGGTGTCAGATCATACAGGACAAGATAAATCCCATTTAGGGTAATGGGGTAAAGAATTTTACAAATAAGTTGAGACCAGGTTCAGTGGCTTATGCCTGTAATCCAGCACTTTGGGAGGCCGAGGCAGGTGGATCACTTGAGGTCAGGAGTTTGAGACCAGCCTGGTCAACATGGTGAAACCTCATCTCTACTAAAAATACAAAAAATTAGCTGGGTGTCATGGTGCATGCCTCTGGTCCCAGCTACTCAGGAGGGTGAGGCAAGAGAATCCCTTGAACCTGGAGGTGGAGGTTGCAGTAAGCTGAGATTGCGCCACTGCACTCCAGCCTGGATGACAGAGTGAGACTCCGTCTCAGAAAAAAAAAAAAAGAAAAAAAAAAAGTTGAGTTGCTTGGTTTTGTTATTTAGGAAGGTGACAGGGAAATCTTGTAGTACTTAGTCTTGCTGACTATTGAGAATTGCCTGTTGTCCATAGTTAGTTATTTTGTCCAATTTTTTAGTGTTTACAGCAGGATGTCAAATCCTATCCCAATTCCTCCTTCATGGGGAAGTTCATAGGATGAGGCAAAGGAACAAATACCAGTCACAAAAAGCTAAGGGAGGGAAATATTTAAAATCAAATGCCTATCAGCTGGAAAGATGCTACACTGCCTCATCCAGTTTTAGTTTGCTACTCTTCAGATCATTAGATCAGAAACAGCTGTTATATACATGAAAAATATTACTAACATGTGAGTTAATTATAGTAGCCAAAGTATCCCAAGGAAATTATAATTTTGTACCATCTAAATGTCATTAGAAATGACTTCACATTAAAAAAAGATGTCATTTGCTAACTGGTTAAATAAATGCAAGACTGGGATATCTGAGAGAAGGGTTCCAAATGGGGTGAGACCTAGATACACTGGAGTACTGGACAGCTCAGAAATACAGGCATCCACAATACATTGCAGAATGAAAAGAGCTGTTTAACAGGATTTGTACAGCATGATCCCATTTTGCTGAAGAAAGGAATCCAGAAAATTATACTGTTTATTTCTATTTTATATATTTGTTGTTTTCTATTTTTATGGGCAATCGCCATTTATTCATTTTATAACTAGAAATAAAATTTTCATTTTACTGGGGAAAAAAGTAATATAGCTCTAACAATGGCCACAACAAAGGCTTAAATCACAATATTAAAACTTACAGAGATTTGTGCATCTATACTCAATATATTTTCTCAAAATTTTTTTATAGAATTGCTAGCTCCTAAGACAAAACGTTCACTCAGAAAAGAAAGAAATAAAGATTAGGCTGAGAGCAGTGGCTCACGCCTGTTATCTTAGAGCTGTGGGAGGCTGAGGTGGGAGGATTGCTTGAGCCTAGGAGTTTTAGGTTACAAGGTTACAGTGAGCTATGATAGTGCCACGGATTGCACGCCAGCCTGCGTAACAGAGCAAGACCCTATTTCTAAATAAATAATAGCTTGGTCATTTGCATACCAGTAAATGACTTGTATACTGATGTTCCTGTATTTTTTCCCCCTAGTCTAGAGGTTGCTTTAATGCTCTTAAAACCATAAGCTTTTTTTTTTTTTTTTTTTTCAGACAGAGTCTTGCCATCTGTCACCCAGGCTGTAGTGTGGTGGCGCAGTCTCGGCTCACTGCAACCCCTGCCTCCTGGGTTCAAGTGATTCTCCTGCCTCAGCTTCCCGAGTAGCTGGGATTACAGGTGCCTGCCACCACGCCTAATTTTTGTATTTTTAGTAGAGACAGGGTTTCACCATGTTGGCCAGGCTGGTCTTGAACTCCTGACCTCAAGTGATCTGCCTGCCTTGGCCTCCCAAAGTGCTGAGATTACAGATGTGAGCTACCATGCCTGGCCATAAGCTTTCTTGAATGGCAAGTATAAAGGGCTAATGGGATTGGTGTGGAATATAGCCTAAGCACAATATTCCTCACGTTATTACTGAAGTTAACCTAAGTACTCTGCCAAATTCTTGAAATCAAATAATGTACTCACATCTGTGCAACTAACCATATCCCATTCTCTCTCTAGAAAAAAACATAACATTTTAACATATCAAAAATGAACAAATGAGAAAATGGACTATTTTCTGGGAGGTACCCTGATATGATGCAAAGGCAGAAGTTTGATAGAACTGATGTAATTTACTCTGTGATCTTGGGCAAGTATTTAAAAAAATAAAATCCAGCCAGGTGCAGTGGCTCACACCAGTAGTCCCAGCTACTCTGGAGGCTGAGGTGGGAAGATCTCTCGAGCCCAGGAGTTCGAGTCCAGCCTGGGCAACACATTGAGACCCTGTCTTAAAAACAAAAATCCATCTGAGTCTTAACCTTAACTGAAAAATTGAGAGAAT
This sequence comes from Pongo pygmaeus, assembly GCF_028885625.2. Classification (NCBI taxonomy): domain Eukaryota; kingdom Metazoa; phylum Chordata; class Mammalia; order Primates; family Hominidae; genus Pongo; species Pongo pygmaeus. The sequence goes on from NC_072388.2 coordinate 33,074,414, forward strand.
ACCAAAATCTTACAGACCTGCCTTAACATATAAAAAAGCATTTTACATAGTTTTTGGGTACAAAAGCTATAAACTTTTACATTAAAGAGCTTGGCAACACAATGGGATATATTAATTTATTTCCCTTCTGGTACTCTGTTTTACAATTACAAATCAAGTGCTTTTAGAAATACAATTTATCTGGGTTTAGAGACTAAACTCAGTAAGAGATGCCCAGCTGATTTAAATGTCTCTGTCATCATACTGGACTCCAGTTCTCTAACTCATGTTTTTGTTTCTCTCATTCCATTATGTAGTCCTTTCTCCTTGAAGGAAAACTTGAAAGCAAAGTAGGAGTCAAATAATGCTGATTGCTTTCTTGGTCATGTTCACATTACATTCTCAGCCACTACCATATATCCCTTGTCAATCATGTTGCTGTATAAAATTTTTATTTGAGATGGAGTCTTGCTCTGCCACTCAGGCTGGAGTGCAGTGGCGCAATCTTGGCTCACTGCAACCTCCACCTCCCAGGTTCAAGTGATTCTCCTGCCTCAGCCTCCTGAGTAGTAGCTGGGATTACAGGTGACTGCCATCACGCCCAGCTAATTTTTGTATTTTTAGTAGAGACAGTTTCACCATGTTGGCCAGGTTGGTCTCGAACTCCTGACCTCAGGTGATCCGCCCACCTCAGCCTCCCAAAGTGTTGGGATTACAGGCGTGAGCCACCGTGCCTAGCCTAAAATTTTTAATTACTATAGATGTGTATTGGAATAAATGATGAATTTGGCATATAAGACAATTTGGCTGAGCAGATTGCAAGGTAATGTCTTGGCTGGTGCGGTGGCTCATGCCTGTAATCCCAGCACTATGGGAGGCTGAGGTGGGCAGATCACCTGAGGTCAGGAGTTCGAGACCAGCCTGGCCAACATGGTGAAACCCTGTCTGTATTAAAAATACAAAAATTAGCCAGGTGTGGTGGCACATGCCTGCAATCCCAGCTACTCGGGAGGCTGAGGCAGGAGAATCACTTGAAACCAGGAGGTGGAGGTTGCAGTGAGCTGAGATCATGCCACTGCACTCCAGCCTGGGTGACAGAGCCAAGACCACATCTCAAAACAACAACAACAACAAAAAAAAAGGTCTTATTTTAACTCAGTCTGAGAAATGGTAAATAAATTGCAAGTTTTATGACTGACTTGCAGATTGAATAATTCCATAATTGGTTGGAAATGGTTCCTTAGTGTTAACTGTGTAGAAGAAAAGCTAACATAAAAATTGCTTGTTATTAACATTAAAAAATGAAGAATATTGTCCAGGCACAGTGACTCACACCTGTAATCCCAGCACTTTGGGAGTTCAAGGCAGGCAGATCACTTTGAGCTCAGGAGTTCAGACTAGTCTGAGCAACACAGCAAGACCTTGTCTCTATTCTAAAAAACTAAAATTTTATTTTAAAAAAATGAAGAATATTAAGTAATCAGATAAATTACTATTAAGATGTAATTGTATTTTCAGAATTGTCTTGATATTTAAATGTTAAGTAAAATTTTCCAAGATATTTAATTATGGCATATAAAATTATACGAATTTACCAAAAGTTAGTTGTAGATACATTCATGTGAAGAATCTAGAAAACTGATAATCTCAAACTATATGAGAAAGACAGGTAAACTTCCAAGTAAATTAATTAAATAATAATGCAGTACCCTCAGGATTTTAAGGAAATAGAGGGAAGGTTCTCTCCCGCCTACCAAAAAGTCCTAGAGAATAGGGAGGACACCTGCCTTTTGCATCCTAAAAAGGAAAAGTATGCTACAAAACTGAAGCCCCTGTATGTCTTCCATACCTAAGAAATAGCTCCTTTTATGTGTATATATGCATAAAAACTTTAATTTCCAGATTCTCAACTAGGTGAGTGTATTCCACACTTTCTCTCCTCTTTTTAATGAGAATCCATGCACATCATGTTACTGTTTTTGATGAAATGAAATGGATCTTACTCCTCAAGGGTTTCGGCAGAAACAGCAGCAAATTACTGCTATAGAGACTCAGGTACAACAAAACGTTGGTTCCTATGGTCTGTATCACGTGCAAAAGTCCAAATCTGATTGTAAAAATTAGAGAATTCCAGATTACTTGAAAAAATGTTATTTTATTTGTACAGTTAAAAAGTTATACATAGAAACTTATAATACAGTTCTGTAAAGCTGAAAGAACTGTCAGGGAAAAGGGAGGGTGTTACTTTTTTTGATTGATCATTAAGGAAGTTAGAGGAATAAAAACACAGTAAAAGGTTTAAAACATTAACATTTTTCAGGTATAAATTTTATAAATACAAAACAAATTCACAAATTACTCTCAATACTAAATAAATATCTAGTTAACAAACTTGGATTTAATACCTGCAGCCAGCACTGGTACAGCACTTCAAGGATTTAAGATTGGATTCATTCATGTGTAGTGTTGAAAGAATGTACTCAAACAATTAAGACATAAACACCTTTTCTAAACTGTGCTATAGCAGAAGACTCATCCATGTAGATAACTCTCCCTTAATACCACAACTTTTAAAAAAAAATCATCAATAACAAAATAAATCATGGGTGAAAAAATATTTTCCAAGATCTCTGGACACATGAATGATCTCAAAAATGTACAAAAACCTCTGTAAACCAGTACTGTATCCAATACATCTATCAAACTTATTAGATACTGAACAAAACTGTAGCAAAGGACATCTTTCCTACATTCTCCTGAGTGCTTAATATTAAAATTGAGAATATAGTGCAGGCCACACTTTCATGTGGTCAATCAGTTGTTATTGCTTTATACAGCATGATTTAATGTTCCATTTTCGTGAACAATTTGTTTTTCTTCAAATATATCCTTTAGAAGGACAAAGTTAGATTCGTGACTTTTTCGCAGCCGGTGGTGTGCTAACTTGGTCCACATTACTGGGTGTGACGTGGAGTCCAAGCTTTTGAGCCTGAATATGAAAAAATGCTTGAAGCCTAGTTCCAGCTTTTGCTTCACTTGTGTTACGAGGGTTGTATTCAAAGCAGTTCGAAAACATTAACTCAATATCATCAATAAACTCAGCTAGAAAGGGAAAGAGAAAAAAAAGATTAGAATGAAAGTACATAAATTATAATAAATATAATTCTTGTATCATATCTGGAAATTTTATTAAGAAAATGGAAGCCCACTTTTTTCTTAGAAAGAGAAGGCTCTGGCTAGGCATGATGGCTCACATCTGTAATCTCAGCACTTGGGAGGCTGAGGCAGGAGGATCACTTGAGCTCAGGAGTTCGAGACCATCCTGGGCAATATAGCAAAACCCCATCTCTACAAAAAATACAAAAATTAGCCACTTGCAGTGGTTCAAGCCTGTAATCCCAGCACTTTGGGAGGCCGAGGCAGGAGGATCATTTGAGGTTAGGAGTTCGAGACCAGCCTGGGCAACGTGGTGAAACTGCATCTCTACAAAAAATTAGCTAGGCATGTCGGGCGTGGTAGCTCATGCCTGTAATCCCAGCACATTGGGAGGTCGAGGCAGACGGATCACCTGAGGTCAGGAGTTCGACACTAGCCTGGCCAACATGGTGAAACCCCATCTCCACTAAAAATACAAAAATAGCTGGGCGTGGTGGCGGGCATCTGTAATCCCAGCTACTCGGGAGGCTGAGGCAGGAGAATCACTTGAACCCAGGAGGCAAAGGTTGCAGTGAGCCGAGATCACGCCACTGCACTCCAGCCTGGGCCACAGAGCAAGACTCCATCTCAAAAAAAAAAATAAATAAATAAATAAAATAAAATTAGGCATGGTGGCCTGCACCTGTGGTCCCAGCTACTTGGGAGGCTGAGGTGGGAGGACAGCTTGAGCCTGTGAGGTCAAGGCTGCAGTGAACCAAAATTTTGCCTCTGCACTCCAGCCTGGGCAACAGAGTGAGACGTATCTCAAAAAAAAAAAAAAAAGAAAGAAAGAAAACAGATTCTGAAACAAGGTAGCAGAACTAAGGCTTAAAACTGTTTAACTGTAAATACTTTAAAATTGTTTTATTGAAACTATCCAATTATGTGATCATATACATTATGTGATTATAAAGAACTTCTTTGAGTAAGATCAGATCTATAAAATATCTTTAACTTACTTGATCCTAATCCATCTTTCATCCCCACATACACTAATAAGTACTTGTGGAACCTCATGGAATGCCACCTACACAACTACATCAACACACATCTTTTTAATAAGAGAAAAACAGCCTCTACCTCTTTAAACAAAAATAAATATCAAAGATGCTATAACAGAATGCCTTAGAAAAATAAATACCAAAGAAAAACATAAATTACTTACATGCTAATTTATATTCACACTTGTTCACTTTTTCACGAATTATATTTAAGGCAATGGGCTTTTTGATGATGTCATAGTAGTCTGGGACCTGTAAAATAATTCAAATATCTCTGTCCACACAGAAAACTTAACTGGAAAGAAGTGTTCAAATAACTAAAAGTTTTGCACTAAAAAGCAACTCAATATGCAACTGCAATATGGTCTTGCTCATGGCTCTCTCCTTCTCTCTATATAGATATATATATGTCTATATAGATATGTGTATATATATATATCTATATATATATCTCTCTCTATATATATATACACACCATTGTCACTTGTGACCAAAAGAAAAATTCTCCAATGAGCATTATTGCATTTGTAATAATGAATAAAATGTATGTAACAAAGTGTAATTTAGGACAAAAATTACCCAGGCAAAATGAGTCAAACAAGTCAAACTAAGATTTAATTTTTTTATGCTATTCAATATTAATCCTTCTCATTCTTGCTCTAGAAGTCTCAAAGTAGAATTCTGATGATGTCACTTCTTCATTCAGAAACCTTTACCTCACACTGGTGAGTGAGACCCTTTATAATACAGTTGTGTGTCTGAGACTTTCTAACCCAACCTCATTCAAACCATCCACCATTCACTGTATTCTCATTTCTGGGCGTCTACCGTATAGCATATTCCTTTTTCCCTGAAACATCCTTACTGCATTTCTTAGTGTTGAAATTCTATCCTCCTTCAATGACCGGTTCCAAACAGTTCTCCTTAAAAAGCGTTCTGAGTATTATTTTGTCCCTCTGAAATGCTCAATCTGTCTTCTCTACTTCTGTAATACCACGATAACTTCTATTACAATACCATAACACTGTTCTATCTTTGCTATATAACAGATCACATTCTGCCATATATATATATATATAACCTAAATACAACACCATCTCATATCCTTCAGTTTGATTAGGCCATCACTGTTACCTAATACCTATCTTTTTTTTTTTTCCTTTTCCTTTGGAGACAGGGTCTTGCTCTGTCACCCAGGATGGAGTGTGGTGGTGTTATCTCGGCTCATTGCAACCTCCAACTTCCAAGCTCAAGTGATCCTCCTGCCTCAGATTCCCAAGTAACTGAGACTGAAGTCATGCACCACCACACTCGGCTATTTTTTTTCTTTTTTTTTTTTTTTTTGTCTTTTTGTAGAGTCAAGGTTTGACCATGTTGGTTAGGCTGGTCTCAAACTCCTGGGCTCAAGCGATCCACCTGCCTCAGCCTCCCAAACTGGTTTTCTTCTTTTTTTTTTTTTTTTTGTCTCTGTCACCCAGGCTGTCACCCAGGCTGGAGTCACCCAGGCTCTGTCACCCAGGCTGGAGTGCAGTGGCACGATCTCGGCTCACTGCAAGCTCTGCCTCCCAGGTTCAAGCAATTCTCCTGCCTCAGACTCCGGAGTAGCTGGGACTACAGGTGTGTGCCACCATGCCCGGCTAATTTTTTGTGTTTTTTTTTAGTAGAGACAGGGTTTCACCGTGTTAGCCAGGATGGTCTCAATCTCCTGATCTCGTGATCCGCCCGCCTCGGCCTCCCAAAGTGGTGGGATTACAAGCATGAGCCACTGTGCCTGGCCCTAAACTATTGAGATTACAGGCGTGACACACTGCACCCAGCCAGAATACCTATTTCTTTTTTTTGAGACAGAGTCTTGCCCAGGCTGGGGTGCAATGGCGTGATCTCGACTCACTACAACCTCCGCCTCCTGGGTTCAAGCGATTCTCCTGCCTCAGCCTCCCAAGTAGCTGGGATTACAGGCATGCACCACCATGCTCAGCTAATTTTTGCATTTTTAGTAGAGATGGGGTTTTGCCATGTTGGCAAGGCTGGTCTTGAACTCCTGATCTTAGGTGATCCACCGCCTTGGCCTCCCAAAGTGTTGGGATTACAGGTGTGAGCCACTATGCCTGGCCCAGAATAACTTTTATATCAGTGTTTCCCAAAATGTGCTCTCTGGGCCAGGACCATCAGCATCATCTGGGCAATTGTCAGAAATCCAAGAGTTAGACATCATTCCAGACCTAATGAATCAAAAACTCTGGGGCTCAGGAATGCATGTTTTAGCAAGTCCTCCAGATGATTCTGAGGCATGCAGCAGTTTGAGAACCACTGCTTTACATAAGAAAAATATGATTAATGGTACTCAATTAACTCTATTCATATTAATTACATAGAACAAAAACATTGAGGTCATTGTAACACACCATCATTATTTATAAAGAATCAGTCATGGCTGGGCATGGTGGCTCACGCCTGTAATCCCAGCACTTTGGGAGGCCAAGACGCATGGATCACCTGAGGTTAGGAGTTCAAGACCAGCCTGGCCAACATGGTGAAACCCTGTCTCTACTAAAAATACAAAAATTAGCCAGGTATGGTGGCAGGTGCCTGTAATTCCAGCTACTCAGGAGGCTGAGGCAGGAGAATCGCTTGAACCCACAAGGTGGAGGTTGTAGTGAGCTGAGATCACGCCATTGCACTCCAGCCTGGACGACAAGAGCAAGACTCCATCTCAAAAAAAAAAAAAAAAAAAAAAAAAAAAAAAAAAAAGGCTGGGTGCAGTGGCCCATGCCTGTAATCTCAGCACTTTGGGAGGCCAAGGTGGGCAGATCACCTGAGGTCAGGAGTTCGAGACCAGCCTGGCCAACATGGTGAAACCCCGTCGCTAATAAAAATACAAAAATTAGCCAGGTGTGGTGGCAGGCCCCGGTAATCCCAGCTACTCGGGAGGCTGAGGCAGGAGAATGGTGTGAACCCGGGAGGTGGAGGTTGTGGTGAGCCAAGATCACGCCATTGCACTCCAGCCAGGGGACAAAAGCAAGACTTCGTCTCGAAACAAAAACAACAAAAAAAGAATCAGTCACAAAATTAGAAGGGACTGAGCTGTCTAACTAGTTTTCTTTTTTTTTTTTTTTTGAGATGGAGTTTCACTCTTGTTGCCCAGGCTGGAGTGTGGAGTGCAATGGCGCGATCTCGGCTCACTGCAACCTCTGCCTCCTGGGTTCAAGTAATTCTCCTGCCTCAGCCTCCCAAATAGCGGGGACTACAGGCGCCTGCCACCATGCCTGGCTAATTTTTTTGTATTTTTAGTAGAGACGGGGTTTCACTGTGTTAGCCAGGATGGTCTCAATCTCTTGACCTTGTGATCCGCCCGCCTCGGCCTCCCAAAGTGCTGGGATTACAGGCGTGAGCCACCGTGCCCGGCCAACTCCATCGTTTTCAACATAGGAACTGATGTTCAAGACCAGCCTGGCAATGAAGTGAGACCCTGTCTCAAAAAAAAAAAAAAAAATTAGCTGGACCTGGTGGCATGTGCCTGTAGTACCAACTACTCAAGTGGCTAAGTTGGAGGATCACTTGAGCTCAGGAGGTTGAGGCTGCAGCGAACCAAAGTATGCCACTGCACTCCAGCCTGGGTGACAGAAACCCTGTCTCCAAAAATACTAAGAAGTAGATATGGCCAGGTGCGGTGGCTCACGCCTGGAATCCCACCACTTTGGGAGGCCGAGGTGGGCAGATCACAAGGTCAGGAGATTGAGACCAGCCTGACCAACATGTTGAAACCCCGTCTCTACTAAAAATAGAAATATTAGCCAGGTGTGGTGGTGTGCGCCTGTAATCCCAGCTACTCAGGAGGCTGAGGCAGGAGAATCGCTTGAACCTGGGAGGCAGAGCTTGCAGTGAGCCGAGATCACGCCACTGCCCTCCAGCCTGGGCGACAAAGTGAGACTGTCTCAGGAAACAACAACAACAACAAAAAAACTAGACAGTGAGTAACAGGTGTTTTGACTTCAAAGTTGTCATGTAGACTAAATCAGATAATATACATGAATACATTTTATCAAGTCTAGTAATTACCTGGATTTTAGAAACAAGTTTCAAAAAAGGCCAGCTGTCGTCATGTCGTACCAATTCTACAACAAGTTGTTCAAAAGCAGACAATTCATGAACTCCTCCCTGTCGGCCAGAACTCCTTCGACCCAGTGTCATAGGTGATGGCTCTGAGTAAATAATTACAACATTTTAGGTGATAACAAAGCAAAATATTGGTTCACTACAAGCCAAACTGGATATATAAATACCAAATTCCAACAGAAAATAGACACTCCATACACTGAGATGTTAACTATTTTCTGGGAGATATGAAAATTTGACCAAAATAGGACCAAATAGTCATTATTTCCTTTTTCATCTTAAAAATGTCCAATTGCATTAAACATTCATTGGGAACAGATTTTCAGAGTGTAATGCAAAAGAAAAATCTAGAACACAAAAGTTTTTGGATTATTTTTACTCAATTTTATTAAAAACACTTTTCAGTTACAGTTTTTTTTTTTTTTTTTTTTTTTTGAGATGGAGTCTCGCTCTGTCGCCCAGGCTGGAGTGCAGGCGATCTTGGCTCACTGAAAGCTCCGCCTCCCGGGTTCACGCCATTCTCCTGTCTCAGCCTCCTGAGTAGCTGGAACTATAGGCACCCGCCACGGCGCCCGGCTAATTTTGTTTTGTATTTTTAGTAGAGACGGGGTTTCACCGTGTTAGCTAGGATGGTCTCGATCTCCTGACCTCATGATCCGCCCACCTCGGCCTCCCAAAATGCTGGGATTACAGGCGTGAGCCACTGCGCCCGGCCTTTTCAGCTACAGTTAACTGAAACTAAGCAATTCTCTAGTATTTCCTAAAGCATATCCTTCAGGAAGTAACCTCCTCAGATCTAGAAACTAGGCTTACGTATAAATTACCCTGCATAATGGAAAAGCAATTCTCACTGGTAAAGTAAAAGATTATTCTTACAGATCTTAATTTTATTTATTTATTTAATTTAATTTAATTTTTGAGACGGAGTCTTGCTTTGTCGCCTAGGCTGGAGTGCAGTGGCATGATCTTGGCTCACTGCAACCTCTGCCTCCTGGGTTCAAGCGATTCTCCTGCCTCAGTCTCCCGAGTAGCTGGGATTACAGGTGCCTGCTACAACACCCAGCTAATTGTTGTATTTTTAGTAGAGATGGGGTTTCAGTGTGTTGGCCAGGCTGGTCTCGAACTCCTCACCTCAGGTGATCCGCCCACCTAGGCCTCCCAAAGTGCTGGAATTACAGGTATGAGCCACTGCAATTGGCCACAGATTTTAATTTTACTATCTAGATAATGTTCTAAAAGCAAAATGCTTTCTCACAGACCTAAGAAAGGTATAGTATAATGAAATCTAGAGTATGTGCATTGGTAGAAGGGGCAGTATAGTCCATATATGTATTCAGATGTATAAATTCTCTCCTTGCAGTGTAGGTCCACACATTTCCCCTTTTATTTGTCCTTAGTACCAGGCTTAGCAATTTCGCAAATCAATAAAAACAAAAAATTTTTCTTCCTAGTTTTTTGAATAAAAATGTTTCAAGTGTATTATTTCTCCAAACAGCTTGGAGAATTGGGGAAAAGCAAAACAGGTAAGGGGATAGGAAAAGCTAAATTAGATCCTGACTGGTGCAAAATTATGATACTTCCCCTAAAAAACTCGACAATCTGGTGACTGCATAAACAGATTACGTGCCATTCTTTCACCAATGAATTCCTTAATCCTGCTGCGTATCCCAATAATGCAATATAACGTATCTAAAATTCTTTGAAGAACAGTGGCTTTTTTTTTTTTTTTTTTGAGAAACAGTGGCATTTTTTATGTTTAGCTTCATTTAAAAAACAACAACAAAAAAATAGGGCCAGGCCAGGTGTGGTGGCACACACCTGTAATCCCAACATTTGGGAAGCCAAGGCAAGGGAGGCAGATAACTTTGAGCTCAGGAGTGCAAGACCAACCTGGGCAACTTGGCAAGACCCCGTCTCTACAAAGAATACAAAAGTTAGCCGGGCTTGGTGGTGCATTCCTGTAGTCGCAGCTGCTTGGGAGGCTGGGGCTGGAGGATTGCTTGAGCCCGGGAAGCAGAGGTTGCAGTGAGCTCAGATTGCACCATTGCACAACGGCCTGAGTGACTGGTATAATTAATAACAATAAAATTAAAAAATCAATTTATTACCACTTACATTAAAAACAAGGGAAAGGAAGAGATTATGAATTTCTTTATGAATAAAGAAATTAGTCTATGAATAATGATTACTATAAACAAAAATGAGAATTAAAAAGACAGCTGAGGCCAGGTGCGGTGGCTCACGCCTATAATCCCAGTACTTTGGGATGCCGAGGCGGGTGGATCACCTGAGATCAGGAGTTCAAGACCAGCCTGGCCAACATGGTGAAACCAACTGTCTCTACTAAAAATAGAAAAATTAGCCGGGTGTGATGGTGCATACCTGTAATCCTGCTACTCGGGAGGCTGAGGCAGGAGAATTGCTTGAACCCGGGAGGCAGAGGTTGCAGTGAGCCAAGATCGTACCACTGCACTCCAGCCTGGCGACAGAGCTAGACTCTGTCAGTCAATCAAATAAAAAATAAAAAGACAGCTGGTCATCGCTTCCTAAAAATATTGCTGCTTCCAACTCTCTCTTTCCCCCAAATTCAGTATTTGAGATGGGAACCTTACCAAATAATCTGATGTAGCTTGTCTAGGTGATGCTGAGTATGTGCGTTTTGAGGGAGGAAAAGGTGGGAGAGAGTGAAATGTGTTATAATGTAGTATCCTGACACTGTTCAAATATTGGCCAATTAAAACAGAACGTCATTTGTAAGTTTATTACCCTGCTTCACTAGTAGAAATACTAGTAATATAATTTACCTTTATTCATTAAATAGTTGCCCCTTCAATGACTATTATGCTTCAGGTCAGATTGTTCCCTAATAACTTTGTGTATCTTAGTGACAGACTTTAAAAAATGATCCAAAGTATCTCAACATTCAATATTTCCAAATTATTCAATTTTCCTAGGGAAGGAAGAGTTTAGATTTCTTCATACCTGGAGATTGTCTTTTTCTGCATCTTCTTTTGGATTCACTCTCTTGGAGAGAAAGTTTTGAAGCAATATTTACAGATCTTGACTGTTCACTTGACTTTGTGGCAATGACTCTGAAGTTAGGGAAGTTGGGACTATTTTCTGGTGTATTATTAGCACTTTTCCTGCCTCTGCGTTTTCTACGAGGACTAAGCAATTCCACAAATACATCTGCTTGCAGTGGGCCATGACTGTGGCGAGTAGAACGACTGGCAATTCTTAAAGATTTTGTTTCTGTAGGAGGAGCAGAGTTTATCTTTCTTAGGCTTCTACCAGTTTTAGAAGAAACAGTTGTTTTGGGTGTGCTCTGCTGACTCCTTGAAGGGTATCTTCCAGGTTCTTGTCGTTGGCCACGACTTGAGAAAGAAGAGCTAAGTTTCCCTCTTGTTTTAACTGGCAATCTAACTTGTGGTCTTCCTCGTTTGGGTAGGCTATAAATATTGTTAGAAAACACAATTATTGTACAGAGCAATGATGAACATATGATTAGCTCTATTCTCCTTGTTGTATTTAGCCAATGAGTTTATATAAATTTTCTATATAACTGAGACTTATCCTAGACTCAATTCCTTAAAGAGTCAATAAGTTTTAAGTTCTCAAGGGAATCTAAAATGTGCTTTCATGTATTTCTTTGAAACGCAAAGAGATTATCTGCAAAGAGAATATTTTATTTTATTTTATTTTTTTTTTTTTTGAGACAGAGTTATCACTGTCACCCAAGCTGGAGTGCAGTAGCACGATCACGGCTCACTGCAGCCTGACCTCCCTGTGATCAGGTGCTCCTCCCATCTCAGACTCCTGAGTAGCTAGGTGTGTGCCACCATGCCTGGCTAATTTTTGTAGTTTTTTTGTAGAGATGGGGTTTTGCTATGTTGCCCAGGCTGGTCTCAAACTCCTGGACTCAGGTGATCTGCCTGCTTGGCCTCCCAAAGTGCTGGGATTACAGGCGTAAGCCACCATGCCCAGTCCACATCTTCTTGGTAACTTCAGGACATCATTATGAAAATTAAGTCCTAAATTCTGATAAATTGTAATAAAATGCTCAAGAGAACCAACAAATAGACTTAGTCAATCATGTTGGAAAACTTAAGAGTAATGAAGTAATCTTAAAATGAAATTCTTTTGTTTCCTTTTGCTACAGGAGACTACCACTTTTCATTATCATTGATACTGAGATAACCTACAGTTTTAGCCAATGGCTGCCAATGAAGTGGGCTTTGAACCCATGGTTCCTGAATACCATGCCAAGAACCTCTCTGTTGTCTTCTGATTCTGACTCTAAAACTATATTTAATCTTTTAACTGTCCTTAATTAAAAGAATGCAACACCTCCATTAACTCATTATTCCTCTCCCCATATACCTGGACTTCCAGTTTATCCCATGTACTTGCAAGAACTTTCCACATTCTTTATCATCTTTATGTCTAACATAATACTGCCCTCACAAACTACAGGGAAGACGGCTCTTCTAGCTGGTATTTCTTAAAACTTTGTTTAAAACAGATGGGGTGGCTCTATCTTAACTTCTCCAACTGTGGTCCTTTTGCACTTTTGACAGTTCTAGGTTGCCTTGCTTCATGCTCATTTTCCCGCTTCCACAAGAATGGGGTTCAAATGTTAAAAAAAAAAAAAAAAAGCCGGGGGGAGAGGGATGATAAGAACAAGGAGCACAATGACTTCCCTGATGTGACTGGCTATGGTCAGGCCTGCTGACAGAAAACCCCCAGTAGATCTGTCTAGCTTATAGCTACCAGTTAGACATAGGCACACCTCATTTTATAGTGCTTTGTGCTTCACTGCATGCTAAATTATAAATTTTTTTTTAAACAAACTGAAGGTTTGTGGCAATTCTGCATCAAGCAAGTTTATTGGCATAATTTTTCCAACAGCATGAGCTCACTTTTTGTCTCTGTCAGATGATTGTTAGCATATTTTAGCAATACATTATTTTTAAATTAAGATATAGAAATGTACTTTTCTTTTTTTAGACATAGTGCTACTGCATGCGCACTTAGGAGACTACAGTGTAATGTAAACATAATTTTTATATGCCCTGGGAAACCAAAAAAATTTGTAACTTGCTTTATTGCTGTGGTCTGGAATTGAAACGGCAGTATCTTTGAGGTAAGCCTGTATATCTACCTTGTGGATATAAAATTCTAAATATCCCTTTATTTTGGCCCTCAACCGGAGGTTCAAGTAAGGGGAGATTGCCCCAGTGCTGCCACAGAAGGAATATCCAGGCTCCACACTCATTCACTAGGCCTGAATGACACAGCATGCTAAGTTGCAGAATACTTAGTTATATGGTAGTATAGAAGCTGTTTCCAGGTGCTAATGTGGCAGAAGTATAAAAATACAGTGCATTATCACTCTCTCTGAGATTCCCCAAATTATCAATACTCCCTTGGGAATATTTTTGAATGTTTATAATATATAATAAGCAAGGGTAACTTCAGGCCACTATATGTTAGTTTCTTTTCTTTCTTTTTCTTTTTTTTTTGAGATGGAGTCTCACTCGTCATCCAAACTGGAGTGCAATGGCGTGATCCGTTACCTCACTGCAACCTCCGCCTCCCGGGTTCAAGCAGCTCTCCTACCTCAGCCTCCCGAGTAGCTGGGATTACAGGTGTCCACCAACACCTTGGCTAATTTTTCTATTTTTAGTAGAGACGGGGTTTCACCATGTTGGCCAGGCTGATCTCGAACTCCTGACCTCAGGTGATCTGCCTGCCTCGGCCTCCCAAAGTGCTGGGATTACAGGCATAAGCTACCGTGCCTGGCCTATATATTAGTTTAAACTAAGTTACAGACCCTAACTATTCCATTTGTATTTGAATAGTGGAGAAATTGGCTAACGAAGACTTACTGACTCATTTTATTGCATGTTAGGACTTACCTGACTTCTTCCTCTTCTTGAGAGTCATCTTCATCTTGTTCTACCTCATACTCTTCCTCCTCACTTTGACCTTCTTCTTCATCACCATCAACTTCATCATCCTCACCTCCCATACTGTCTTCCACATCTTCATCACTTTCCAAGGATGGTCTCTGTCTAGAGGAGAGTCTTCTAGAACGTTGTTTTGGTCGACATTCTGGACAAAACCAGTCTCCTTCAGGCACAGTCTGAATAAATCACATAAATGATCATTAATCATCTATTGCTCAAAATCTTAATGTCTCATTTCTAATCTGATAAGAAGAAAAAAATACCTTGAGCTTTGGTCGAACACAGTAGGTATGATGACCCCTTTCACAGCCATCACAAAGAACCATGTTTTCAGCATCGCCTTTCTTTCGACATATCTTGCAACGCGCATTCAGTATAGATTTAGACCATATCACGCTACGATCCAAGGTGGATAGGTGAAGAAAAACTTGGGATAGACTAGCAGAAGAAAGGAGAGACTCTCTCCAACGGTCCAGAACTGTTTTATAAGAACGCCCACTGTCACTGGCATCTTAAATGAAAAGAGAAAGTGATTACAATTTTTTGGCAAACCTAGTAAATCTTCCTAGAAATAGTTTGTTGGTAGTTTAAATATAGGTTAGATTTTACATTTCTTTTCTTCTGATACTTAACAAAAAGACCATACTGATATTAAAAACAAAAATCTCATGGAAAATATTTGCTGAGCCGCATCTCGTTTATGACATAAGGAATTACTTAAATTCATAAATCAAATGCTAAGGGATTTTAATAGCTAAAGAGAAAAATGATTCAGACAATGTGTTCTCAATCTAGTCTTTGTATCAAATCTTGAGCTAATTTTAAAAACTGGTTACATATGATTCCAAGTCTAAGTTACTATTCATTTTAATGAAGTGTTACTTCCTCATCTCATATAAAAGATGGACTGTTCTCCAACTTAAATATCTTCTATCTCTAAGAAAATAGTTTTAAAATTGTGGTAAGTAAAAACAATGTTAATACTACCAAAAAGGATTTTTCAGCACTAATATTTATATAGAAACATTTGAAACCTTCTGTCACTTAACATCACCATTCTTTATCTTCTGGGCTAAAAAATTTAATCATCTGATTGAATGCTATCAATCAATAGTCATTTTATACTGGTGTGTGATTTCCACTTCAATCTTTAATATTGTTACCACCTTAATTTCCTAAAACATTATACTTAATTCTGCAAGGTATATAAAACTCCATACATAATCTGGTTCTATAATATCATTATTTCCTACTATTATCCTCAAATAAAACCTCCTGGGCAGTAGTATAACGGTTAAGAAAATGCAGACTTTGGAGTCAGTCTGCTCTGAGGTGAGTACTGGCTCCCCCATATGAACTTGGGCAAGTTAACCCATCTGTCTCTCAGTTTCCTCAACTGTAATACATGGAGAGTATCTGCCTCTAAGGTTGCTGGAAACATTAAATGAGATAATACGCATAAGGCATATGAAGTGTCTGTCAGAGTAAATGCTAATATTACTATCGTTATTTGTGCACTGTATAGCTCCCCCTATGTGCAGCACTTTAGAAGATATGAAACTAGTCTATTCTATGGTCCCTATCTTCAAGGAATGTTTAGTACAGCTGGAAAAGTGAAGAAATACACAATGAGTTAAAACCATAAAGCAGAGACCTGTCAAGTACCAATGGACCTTGAGCTCCTGTTTGTCTGTCGGGCAGGGTGAGATTGACAGGACATGAAACTTAGGGCCCATCAAGGTGGTTAGTCCCTCTCTAAAAAGCTAGGACCCCGGAAGGCTACCTCTTCAAGTGTCAGAGTGGAAACAGGTGCTACATGAAAAAATGGAGAGCAAGAAAATTGATTCACTTGGACTTCGGTGTTGGTTAGAAAGGGAAAATAATCTCCCTGAGGATCAAGCAAAGCCTTGAACAGGTTTAAAACCCAAAAAAACATAGGCTAAGATTTTAAAGTAGTCTAGGATTGCTAGTGACCTCAAGTGAATGGCAGAAACAAGTACAAATCTTTGCAAATTCTCTCTGAAGAGATTTTCACAGATCAAATCTGAGGAATGAGAGTTAATCAAAACCACAAGGCACATGTGGAAACAAAACATTAAGTGAAAGCCAGCAGAATCAAACTCATAAAGACTTCAGATACTAGAATTAGAAACAGAATATAAAATAACTTTAATATGTTTTAAGAAGTTTAAAATATGAATAACCAGGCAGTTTGAAAAAGATCCAGTTAGAACTTTTCAAAATGATTGAGATTAAAAACAGAGGCAAAAACACAATGGATGGGTCAAATGGCTCTTGAAAGCTGAGATGGTAATGCAGTTGGGAAAATACAAAGAGATTACTTAGAATGCAGCATCAATAATATTTTTCCATCTTTATCTATGTTGTTTTGTTTTAGGTGTGTCTTTTGTAGACAGTATATAAACCAGCTAGATTTTATGTTAATATAGTCTTTTCTTCTATTTTCTTCACTTTCCCTGTCAACTATCCAAAACTGTATCTAACTTTTAATTGGAGCCACATGTGGTAGCTCACACCTGTAATCCCAGCACTTTGAAAGGCTGAGGGGAATGGATCACATGAGGCCAGGAGTTTGAGACCAGCCTGGCCAACACGGTGAAACCCCACCTCTACTAAAAATACAAAAACTAGCCAGGCGTGGTGGTAGGTGCCTGTAGTCCCAGCTACTTTGGAGGCCGAGGCAGGAGAATTGCTTGAACCCAGGAGGCAGAGGTTGCAGATTGTGCCACCGCACTCCAGCTTGGGTGACAAGAGCAAGACTCTCTCTCTCTCTCTCTATATATATATAATAATAATTGGAGAGTACAGTCCACTTAAATGCATTTATTTCTCCCCTGTCATTGTGAGTGTTTTACTTATCTTGGTTTTTAAAATATAAGCCTTCATGAAAAGTTCTGGCCTGAGCAGGGCCTCTAAGGAATGAGGTAGCAAGAATAGCTAGTTCAAAGATCATTATCTTTCTGGGTAAATCAGAGCATATTCTCACTGGTAATGGCAAGGAATAAGGTTGCAGAGGTCAATGTGAAGGAATGGGAAGAAAGACAAAGTATGAAGAACTTTTAGAATCTTGGAAATTAGTTTGAATGATTTTTTAATGCAAAGGTTGGTGAAATGCTATGGGATTTGATTAACGAGGTGGTTTAAGAAAATTAAACCAGCAGTAGCTCAAGGCCCAATTCTTATTCTAGTCCATAATGAATGTGCCTATTTTTCTATTTTTGCATAGTACTGATATAAGGATAGAAAACAGTATATACAATTGATTCCATTTTTCTGTTGTTTCCTTATCTTAAACCTTGCTTTCCCCCCAGATTACACAACTGTAAAGGGCAGAAAATGTCTTGTTTATCTTTTATCTTCCATTATGCTAGCACAGATAAATTCCTCAATAAATTATTAAAAGGATCTTACTAATATAAAATACTGGCAGTCACATAATCAAATATTATAATGGGAGACTTCATACTGTTCAATGGCCACTATACAGTAATCCATGTGACCAGGACAGGCTTCTCTAGGGGACAAAACATAAAAACTCTTGTCCTATGTCTCTCCAAGCTAGTGAAAGAAAAAAAATGCTGTGAATAAATACTTTATGTGAAACAGGTAAACATAAGTTCCATAGCCATTCATTCTTTTCACTAATAGCTAAGTATACGAAGATTCACCGGTGTCAACTTTCTATATGCCAATGTAGAAGACTGATTAGCTGAGGTGTGAAATACAGAAAGGGAAATGCTAGGAAGATACTATTTTAAGCTTACCCCCAAGTCCATTCCCTTCCAAAAAAATCAAATCCAAGGTTTTCCTTCAAAAGCTAAATATGCAAATCAGTATTCAGCCATAGAGAAAGTAAAAATCATAATTCTTTAAAAAGACAAAACATAAATTTCTTTAAAAAGTTAAAAATTTACCATCTCTCACACTAGATTGATCTTCCTCTCTCTTTTTCTTGTCCTTTTTTTTTCTATCTCCCTTTTGATCCTTATTAATTTCTGTGTTACCTAATTTCAAATTGATATAGTTAGTTGAGGATTTTTTTTTTCATAGCTTAAGGGTTTAACCATAAGTATGACTTTAAAAATAACGGAATTATCAAGCTTAAAAAACATCCTCATGTATCTTACCTAAAACAATTAAAACATGATTTTATCTTCCCCAAATGAAAAAAAGTCTACTTTTATCAGTATGATTAATCTCTAGAATAAAAGGGACATATTAGAGAGGTAGAACGTAAGTAGAATTTTTATTTTGTACATGCTTCCTCAAGAAACTGAAATGATTTCTGAAGCTAAATTGGGAAAATGCCTACTATGATTAATTTGCTATCCTGAAATATTATCAGGTGAATGGAGAATTTCGATATATATTCCATCTCAAATATTCATAAAGTAAAACCTGCTTTTCTCTCCCCAATTAATGATATTCTTGATTACTTTATTTCAGATAGCCTATCTCCCATCTCCTGCTGTCCTGTGCAAAACAGACCTTTCAAAGGCCTAAGTTATTCTAATAACTTTTTATGGAGCAGCAACAGTAGACACCCATATTATAAATGACCAACATTTGACTTCAACCAATATTTAACTTTGACACTACCAAAGTAACAAACTTTTCTTATTTCACTTATTTCTTAAGATCTTGAATTATAATTTTCTATCTTTTGGAATGAAATTAATGTTTGAAAACCACTGTATACAAACCAGCATAAGGAACAGTGTCTCTCATATAACCTTCTAGACAAGTTGTAACAACTCTCAATGTTAACCTTTTTCTTTGTCTAAATATTTAATAAGTTGTGCAGATGAAAATACAGACATACTAAACAATTTGATTTTCCCCCCTTCAACTTATAAAAAACTTTAATGAAAATTTCAGAAGTGGGAAAATGAGCAATATTGTGTCTTATCCTTTTACTCTTTTGGAATCACAGTGTTAGTAGTAACAGTATCTTACATTTATAAAACCTGCATGATTTGCAAATAATTTGAAATTTTAATTTAGCTAAGTGTGTATTAATATGTGGTTGTAATAACAGGGTGATGATCCCTTGTAACACATAACTGGATTTACACAAAGAAAATCCTAAGAAATACTGAAGACTGGGAAATAAAAGTGACATAGCAAATACCAGCTCTGCTATCTTTGGGGAGCTGTGATTATACATATTTTATTTCTTACAATTGCTACTTTCAGTGTGGCCAGTGGGTTATTAAGCTTATGGTAGGATTATCAATTTACAAAAGTGTGAATAGACTTAATGAGATACTGGCCACAACTCTTCAATTTAAAAAGTTGACAAATATATTCACATTTCAAAACTGCTCTGATTTCACTATGAAAACTTTGTTCCAATAATGAGATATCAAAAAATTATTATTTTTTTGAGACAGAGTTTCTCTCTTGTTGCCCAGGCTGGAGTGCAATGGTGCAGTCTCAGCTCACTGCAACCTCTGCCTCCCAGGTTCAAGCGATTCTCCTGCCTCAGCCTCCCAAGTAGCTGGGATTACAGGCATGCACCACCACACCCACCTAATTTTGTATTTTTAGTAGAGATGGGGTTTCACCATGTTGGTTAGGCTGGTCTCCAATTCCTGACCTCAGGTGATCCACCCGCCTCGGCCTCCCAAAGTGCTGGGATTACAGGCGTGAGCCACCACCCCCAGCTAAAACAATTATTTAAGGATTTTAGTCAATTCAAGTAGTTCTTTCAATAGGAGACCAAAAAGATAGGGTTTAAGAAAGTTATTTCTTCCATGATCCCATTACAAGAATATAAATATCTCAACATGATGAGTTATAAATTAAACATCTCAAAAAGACAACAGGGAATTAGAGACAGTTATGATATAAACATTGATTTAGAATTCTGAAACAGATATTTTCCCAAAAACATAATGGTTAGGTTCCTTGATTAGTCCCTAAAAACCCACTAATTTCCTAATTTGTCAAAAAGTGATACAGATAGTATTATTCCTCACTATAAATTATAGAGCATTTCCTCACCCGTGTTCCTTTTAACACTTGGTATTTCTGATTTAACACTTGGTATTTCTGATACAGCATGTGGGTCAGTGACTCATATCATCAAACTATGCCTCAAATGGTAAACTTTTAAGTCACTTATTTGGGGTTCTCTTTCAAATAACAGAAAAAAAAGTTACACATAATCTTTGATTATTCAAGGTCTGACTAGTTATAGGTTTTGGTGATCTTTTTTTTCTTTTAAAGAGACAGGGTCTTACTCTGTCACCTAGGCCACAGTGCAATGGTGTGGTCATAGCTCATTGTAACCTCAAATTCCTGGGCTCCTGTGATCCTCCCACCCCAGCCTCTGGGACTACAGTTGCATGCCATGATGCCTAGCTAATTTTTTTTTTTTTTTTTTTTAATTTTGTAGAGATGGGGTTCTTGCTATATGTTGCCCAGGCTGGTCTCAAACTCTTGGGCTCAAGCGATTCCACCTCAGCCTCCCAAAGTGTTGGGATTACGGGCATGAGCCACTGTGCCTAGCTGGTAATCTTTCTTTTGATGAAACTCTTCACAAAAGACTATTATTCTAAAAATAAATCTCACCTTAAAATAACTCATTTAAAAATGAAAACATCTCAAGTTTTTAAGACTTTCAATTTCATTATGTCAGCCAATAAAGTTCTATTAGTTAAAGACCAACTCAAAATTACTTACAACACAACTAATATTTTGAAATAAAAACAGATACTTACCAAGTGGAGCTTTCAGAAAGCGCCGCTCAATGCCCTGCTCTATTTGAAAGAGTGCCATCGCCAGATAATGAACCACACTGCTCACTGATTGTGGTGTACTTGCATTTGTTGATACAGTACTTGGAGTTTCTGTTTTTATCCCCAAAAGTCTACAATTAAAACAATCAAGAGTTTATGGTACTTAAAAACACTATTAGGTAAAACTTGAGTCCATTCATTGGTTCAAATGCTTATTTATACCTTTGTAAAAAATCATTTCCTCAATCTCATGGAGTTGCAGTAAACTAGTAGGGAAGGGAGACTCATTTAGAAGGACTAAGGGTAAATATTTGAAGGAGAGAGAGTAAAAGAGGGAAGGCTTATGGGAAAGGTTTTAGAGAGGTGACATTGTGATGGGCCTTAAAGCCTAAGTATTTCGGGCAGCTTATCTCTATTTCTCTTGTTTCCCTTTTTTTTTTTTTTTTGAGACAGAGTCTCGCACTGTTGCCCAGGCTGGAGTGCAGTGGTGCGATCTCAGCTCACTGCAAGCTCTGCCTCCCGGGTTCACACCATTCTCCTGCCTCAGTCTCCTGAGTAGCTGGGACTACAGGCGCCCACCACCACGCCCCGCTAATTTTTTGTATTTTTAGTAGAGACGGGGTTTCACTATGTTGGCCTGGCTGGTCTCGAATGCCTGACCTCATGATTCACCTGTCTCAGCCTCCCAAAGTGCTGGGATTACAGGTGTCAGCCACTGCGCCCGGCCTAAAATGATCATTTTAAAGTGCAAACTCATTCACTCAAAGCCTTTGTACATTGTTTTTCTTCCCAGTGTCCTATTTTTCTCAACTTTAGGGCTCAGCTTTGCAGTCACTTCCTCTTGCACTTCCTTTACTATCTCCCATGTACTACTAAGACAAGTAGCCCGCCCATGTACTTCATCTCCACTGGGTATAACCTTCTATCAGTACCCCGTTCTAGTAAATATAATGCTAGCCTCATGTTTCTCCATTGTTCCCTTCTAGATGACAAACTGCTTAAAGGCATATAATATCCAAAATAATCTTGAAAAAATAAAAGTATCTATAGATATACGGATATAGATTCTGATTAGTAATAATATTTAATACTTATATATACTTATTTAGAGATGAGGTCTCATTGTTGCTCAGGCTGGAGTGCAGTGGCACAATCATTATTAGCTCACTGCAGCTTTGAAGTCCTGGGGTACAACGATGGAATAGATGGGACTACAAGTGCATGCCGGCCAGGCGTGGTGGCTCAGGCCTGTAATCGCAGCACTTTGGGAGGCCGAGGCGGGGGATCACGAGGTCAGGAGATCAAGATCATCCTGGCCAACGTGGCGAAACCCTGTCTCTACTAAAAATACAAAAATTAGCTGGGCGTGGTGGCACGTGCCTGTAATCCCAGCTACTCAGGAGGCTGAGGCAGGAGAATTGCTTGAACCAGGGAGTAGGAGGTTGCAGTGAGCCGAGATTGTGCTACTTTGCTCCAGCCTGACAACAGAGCAAGACTCCGTCTCAAAAAATAACAACAACAAAAAAAACCAAGTGCATGCCACCATGCCCAGATAATTAAAAAAAAAGAGAGACAGGGTGTCACTATGTTGCCCAGGCTGGTCTCCAACTCCTGGCCTCAAGTGATCCTCCTGCTTCAGCCTCCCGAGTAGCTGAGACTACAGGCCCATACCATCTTGCCTGGCTCAAATAATATTCAAGTCTACCAGAATTTACTAATTTACTAAGTTTTCCTACAGAAAAGAAGAATAATAGTATAATTACTTTCCAAAATTAATAAAACCTTAAGTTCAAAGATTAAAAAAAAAAACTTTAAGAAATTATCAGTATTCGAATGAATTGTTTTTTGGTTGCATTAGTACAAAGTGGAGTAACAGAGATCCTGAGGTTTAGAAAATGATCATTCCAGTGGTTACAAATATCAAGGTCCTCACAACAAGTTTTTAAAATAAGAAAAAGCAACATATTTACTTAAAACCAAAAACCAAAAAAAAAGAAAAAAACCCTTAAAATGGCAAGGAAAAGTAATGGTTACTTTAGAAAAATCTTTTTGTACCTGTCTTTTACTATGACCTTTGTTTGTTCATCAATTTCCATCTCTTCTACGTCTTCATTCACAGTTTTAATTATCCCATTTTCCTTGTTTTCCTCACTTAACAGCTCATACCGTCCACTTTCTAATGCTGATCTCCAGATATGTCGATCTGTAACCTGTAACAAAATTCAAACTTACTAACCATGAAAAATGGAATATATTGCTTCTGAGAGGTATGAAGTTCAATATACATATAAAATCAATTCATCGATATTTTAGAAATGATTATGAATCAAAAAGGTATCCAAAAATAAGGTTACTAAGTGGCCAAACTGGAATTCATATTCTTCATAGATGAAAACCATAATGCCTTACTTTCTGTATAAATAAAGCATAAACAGTTCTAAGATTGGTCACTTGATAGCAAAAAAGTGACAGATGATGGCAAAGGCATGAACAGAATACATTATCAGCCATGAATTACAGATTTTAAAAAGGTAACAAAGAAACCAACAAACCAACCAGACTCAGCAGAGAAGGCAGGGGCTAGTCAAGGAAGAAGAAAATATCCTTACGCATTTCAACATCTGATGAAAATATCAGAAAAAATATTTTGATGCAGGGGAATAAACTTAGTTTTCATAAAAAATTTATCATTCTCTGGTGTTTATTCAAAACACATATGCCTTGTCTATGCCATATAATTAACAATATGACCAAAATTCTGGACCAAGTAGATTAGACAAACTAAAAATGGGAACAAGTACAAACCTTGATGGCTCCTAATGTTCCTTGGTAGATTCTATCTTCAATATCTAAAAGAAAATCTCTCAGCCTTAGTTCAAGTTGCTTTTCTGCACACATCTGAGATGGATCATATGCATTGGAAGATCTTCCCCGACTATATGTTGGTTTGCTATCAGGCTGAGGTTTGTCTGAAATATTAATCAAATACTTTTATTATGATTTTCTTATTAAAAACTATAATTACTCCATGTGGCTGTTATGATCTTGAAATAACAGATATAAAAGTGCTTTGTAAATCCTCAAGTGCCACGAATGAATGAATGAATGAATGAATATCATTTTATCTTATAAAGCCCTTGTACAGCTACTCAGGAGGCTGAGGCAGGATTGCTTGAGCCCAGGAGTTTGAATCTGCAGTGAACTATGATTATGCTACTGCAATCCAGCCTGGGCAACAGAGTGAGACCCTGTCTCTAAATAAATAAATAAAGCCCTTGTATCCAGAATATATAAAGAACTCTTACAGCACAATAAAAAGACAACTGAATTTAAAAATGGGCAAAGGATCTGAATAGATATTTAAGGAAGATAGACAAATGACCAATGAGCACATGAAAAGATGCTCAACATTGGCGGGGGGGTAGTGGCTCATGCCTGTAATCCCAGCACTTTGGGAGACCAAGGTGGGTGGATTAACTGAGGTCAGGAGTTTGAGACCAGCCTGGCCAACACGGTGAAACCCTATCTCTACTAAAAATACAAAAAATTAGCCGGGTGTGGTGGCAGGCGCCTGTTATCCCAGCTACTTGGGAGGCTGAGACAGGAGATGCACTTGAACCCAGGAGGCAGAGATTGCAGTGAGCCCAACAGCCTGTTTTTTGTCTCAAACAAAAAACAAAAAAACAAAAAAACCCCCAATAATTGTGATCTATAGTTTTTAATCCTGAAAAAAACTGAAGTGGTCATGGTAACATGCCCCTAAATTTAAGCAATCCTTTTTTAAATTTTGATTTAATTTAAAATGTTTTTAGCTCTATTTTCTCTCCCACAGGAAACAAGTAAGCAATTCTTTACCTAGAGAATCTAATTTATTAATATAAAAACTCACATCTAAAAATGCCTTACTGCTTTTTCTTATTTGTCATCAGTGGATGAACCATCAAGCAGGAAATGCTGCTATCCGACCTGCCCTTGCAGCCAAGCTCCAAAGAAGTGACCATTAGTGGAACTTCTTTCAGCCAAAACTCTTAATGAGTAACTTCACTCACCATAATCTGTCCAAAACTGATGGCAGCCTTAGAGTCTATTCTTGGGTTTCAGAGTCTACTTACCAAGGAATAAGGAGATCAGGGAGAATATGTATTTTGTTATACCATAGATGTGTTCCTCATAATTCAAACAGAATCCAGTGGAATTTAGAGAATCTTGTTTCTATAAAGAAATACATTCCCAAACTCTAACTTGCAAACTAAAAGGACAGCCTAAATCAAAGATAAGGTGTTGTAAATGTATTTCTAATAGGTTGCAAAAACGCTTAATCCTGAATGACCAGAGATTAGGGGGAGGAAAAAAAAGTAAAAACAATATTCATTAAAAATTTACCTGAAAAATGAAATTTCTCTTCAGAAAAACAGGCTAGCTGTGCACATATTCTGCTTTTCTCTTGTAACAAAGTTTCTTTTAAGGCACTTTCTCTATGTCCTCTAGAATTAAGAGCTTCAATAAGCTGGTCTAGCTGTTCACAAGAACTGTAAAAGCACCACCGATTTGGCTTATGCACTGGTTTTGGCAGCTGCACAGAACGGTCACATGGACCCTGGTCAATGTTGGAGGTAGATTCAGACATCAAAGGCTCTCCAGTTTTAGTGGATACCTGAGGATCTTGAGACTGTACATTATTCTGAAATGATGAAGGTCTAGGCAACAGCATGTCTTCAGTAAGACCAGAATAATCCTCTTCAATAAAGAGTCCAGGAATAGAAGGGAAAATCCAGTATCGTCTATACATGCGGTCGCGACCCAAGGGAAAGATATTGGTACAGGCTATGGCACTTTGGATTTTTTCTAAGAGCTCTTTCTCTTTTCGTTGGTGTTCCTGTTTTAAAGCTTCTTCCTCATCAGCAGTAAGAGGCTCTCTTGTTACACAGTTGATCTCTTCTTGCCTTGTAAATTCTTTAAATCCATTTTGTCCTCTTTTCCCTGTAATTAAAATAAAATGTATCATCATCATCATATTTCAAATTTCCATTAGAAAAATATGAGATACAAAGTTACCCAAGTTATTAGGTGTTATGAACTAAACTGTGTCCCCTCTCCACAACCCCAAATTCATATGTTGAAGCCCTAACCTCCAATGTGACTGTATTTGGAGATAGAACCTTTAAGGAGGTAATTAAGGTCATGAAGGTGGGGACCTAATCCAACATGATTGGTGTTCTTAGACACCACAGATCTTGTTATCTGACATGCACAGAGAAAAAGCCATGTAAGGATATAGCAAGAAGGCACTGTCCGCAAGCCAAGAAAAAGCCTCTTCAGACACCAACCCTGCTTGATCTTGGACTTCCAGACTCCAGAACTGTGAGAAAACAAATTTCTGAAATTTCTGTTGTTTAACCCACCCCAGTCTGTGGTATTTCGTTATGGCAGCCCAAGCAGACTAATACACTATGTTAGTAAGAAATCAATACACTTAAATCTAAAGGGGCATGCAAAATCTGTCATTTCCATACTGGAGAGTGCAGTAGAGTATGTCAGTTCTCCAGTAGTCATCCCAGTCCTTCCTCTAAGGGAGGAATAACAGCAAACTACTTCTGGAGAAGACTACCTTATAAATATTTGTCTTTGTGGATCTTATGGTCTTCGTAGCTATTCAATTCCACTCTTGTGGCCCAAAAGCAATCACAGGCGACATGCAGACAATGAGCATGGCTGTGGTTCAATATAACTATTTATGGACAGTGAAATCTGAATTTCATATAATTTTCACTTATCACAAAGTATCATTCTTTTTTGCAGCCATTTAAATTGTAAAAATCCAGCTGGTGCGGTGGCTCACGCCTGTAATCCCAGAACTTTGGGAGGCCAAGGTGGGCGGATCACCTGACATCAGGAGTTCTTAACCAGCCTGGCCAACATGGTGAAATCCCGTCTCTACTAAAAATACAAAAATTAGCTGGGCATGGTAGCAAGCACCTGTAATCCCAGCTACTCAGGAGGCTGAGGCATGAGAATCGCTTGAACCCAGGAGGGGGAGGTTGCAGTGGGCCAAGATCACGCCACTGTACTCCACCCTGGGGGATAGAGTGAGACTCTGTCTCCAAAAAAAAAAGGGAAAATTCCTTTTTAGCTTATGAGTTATACAAAAACAGGGCAGGGCCAGGCACAGTGGCTCACATCTGTAATCCCAACACTTTGGGAGGCCAAGGTGGCTGGATCACTTGAGGCCAGGAGTTTGAAACCAGCCTGGCCAACATGGCAAAACCCATCACTACTAAAAATACAAAAATCAGCCAGGTGTGGTGGTGTGCACCTGTAATCCCAGCTACTCGGGAGGCTAAGGCAGGAGAATCGCTTGAACCCAGAAGGCGGAGGTTGCAGTGAGCCGAGATGGTGCCACTGCACACCCCAGCCTGGGTGACAGAGCGAGACTCCACCTCAAAAAACAGTAACAAAAAAAATGGGGCCGGCCAGATATGGCATACAAACTGTTATTTACTAACCACTGGTTGAAGGTAACAGAACCACTAGTTTTTAGCTGGGCACTTAGCAACCCAAAAGAAGGACAACATTTCCCATAGTAGGCACAACTAAATGAAAAACTTTTGTTCAAAGAGATAGGATCAGAAGCACTGTGTGTACCCTCTGGACTGTGCTTCCCTTTCCTCCTTCCCATTTCCAACTAGCTAGAATGCAGACATGGTGATAAATCATTTTGGAACATGAGAATGGCAGCAAAACCCTAAGGATGGCAGTACCAACAAGATAGAAAGAGCTTGGACCCCTGATAATCTGCCTTGACTTTGACAGTATGTTGGAATTAAATTTCTCTGTTGTTTCAGTTGCTGTCAAATTGCTTTGATAGTTGGGAAGTATTTTTTCATTCTATTTCTTTTGCTTGAAAGAGTTTGTGTAAGATTGGAATTATCTGCTTTTTAAAAAATTTGGCAGAATTCACCTATAAAGTTGTCTAGGACTGATGTTTTCTCTGCAGAAAGATTTTAGTACTGATTCAAGTTCTTTAATGGTTTAAGACCATCTACATTAACAAATTGCTTCACATATCCATTTTGATGATTTGTATTTTCTAGAATTTTTGCATACATTTTCAAATTCGTCAAAAATTGTGTGTATCTCCTTATCTTTAAATTTCTACTCTATCCATAGTTATGTTGCTCCCCTTTCGTCTTAACTTTATTATGATCGCCCTCTTTATAGAAATCAATTTCAACAAAGGTTTGTCCAGTTTGTGTCTTTCTCAGACGAACACACTTTTGGATTTGTTGTTGTTCTTTACTATATTTTTATTTTTTTGAGAAAGGGTCTTGCTCTGTTGCCCAGGCTGGAATGCAGTGGCGCAATCAGGGCGCACTGCAGCCTTGATCTCCCAAGCTCAAATGACCCTCCCACCTTAGCCTACTGAGTAGCTGGGACTACAGGTGCATGCCACCATGCCCAGCTTGCTTTCTGGGTACTTTTTGTAGCGATGGGGTTTCACCAAGGCTGATTTTGAACTCCTGGGCTTAAGCAATCCACCTACCTTGGCCTCTCAGAGTGCTGGGATTACAGGCATGAGCCACTGCACCTGGCCCTACTATATTTTTATTTTCTATTAATTTCTACTCTAATGTATTATTTCCTTCAGATTTGGGGGGATTATTCTTTTTCCCCCACCATCTTCTTAAATAAATGTCTAGCTCAGTTTGTGTTTCTTCTTTTCTAGTATGTATTAAAGCTATACATTTTCCCCTAAGTAGAGGGGCTGTATTTAACATGTGTTAATATTCAGTAATGATTAGTTTGATTCGTTTTAAATATTTTTTAGTTTCCATTATGGTTTCTCTTTTGACCCAGTATTTAGAAGTATGTTTTAAAAGCTCTGATCATATTAGGTTTGCTTTAGATGTTGAAATCAATTGCATTGTAATCAGACAATACAGCTTCCATGATACAGGAAATTTTCTAACTACTTAGAGTAACCATTTAAAAAAAATACAGAAAAAAAGATCCCATCCAAATTATAGGCACAGAATTAATTAAGGATTTCTTTTGATAGTCATTAAATAAATACACAAGAAATTTGTATTAACAACTTTTAAAAGATGTATTCGCTTTGATCTAGCAATTTATGAAATAATTTTAAGGCAGGAGAGATTACCATTTTCATCAATATGATATAAATTATGAGCATTATTGATCTTTATATCTCTAGCACATAGGAGGCATCCAATGCATGCTGAATGAGTACGTTATAGAATACAAATTTCTATTTGGCCCAAATAAAGTAGTAAATGTAAAAATTCAATGAAACTTGCTGACTAACCAAAAGTTGAAGTTATGAGAAACTGTCCTATTAACGACATAGGAATATTGTATCTTCTTTCTAAAGTATAGATGATGTGTGAATAATGACCCAATCATAAATGTACTAATAGGACTTTGTAACACATTTTTACAACTCATCATAGCTATGAGGTGGGCATTTAAAAAGACAAACACAGCCTGGAATCACAAACGAAAGCAATCAATATATTTCAGAGGAGCTGAATTAATAAAGTGCTTTATCAGTTACAAACAAATACACAAGAATGCCCTTAAGAAATTTCAGTATTACCCCTTCTGCCTCTTTTATGTGATCCTGGGTCATCTTCATCTTCAGTGACCATATCTTGATCTAATTCCTTTTGCTCTGTGTCTTTGCTCTCAATGCTAGTATCAAAATCTTCCCTTTCTTCCTCTCTTTAGGATAAAAACAAAGATGACATTTACTAATGAATATATAATTCCATTTATGAAATATTTATTGCTTGCTTATGAAGTACCAGGCATTATAGGCTTAGGAAGTAGTGAACAACATGACACAGTTTATGGTCTTGCAGCGAAAACAGATAATTACACAAATCATTTAAAAAATATGTAATAAGTACTAAAACAAGAAAAGTTCAAGCTACTGTGAAAACATTTCAAGGAGAACGAAACTGACTCAAAGGGATCAAAAAGGCTGGCTTGAAGAAGTGATATTTTACAATGTGAGACCAGGGAGATGGGGAGGAGTGTGTGCTACAGAGGAATAACATACACAATGGCACAGAGCTCATGAGAAATGGGAGGAGCTTATAATTTTGAGAAAAGTGTAAAGGAGAAAGCAGTAATCCAAGAGGTACATGAGAGAAAAAGGCAGGGTGAGATTAGGCTGGGCCTTGTAAGGCCTTATCCAAAAACAATAGGAAAAAACCAGAAGAATTTAGAAAAGGGAAATGATATTACAAAGTGCTGTAGCCACTGTGTGAAAAATTACCTGGGAAAGAAAGTAGATGAGGGGAGATCAGTAAAGAAGCCAGTAATAATAGTAACAGATCAGTAGTGGTCTAGGTGGCTGGCTAGGCGGTGATGGTGGCTTAGAGTAGGAAGGAGAGAAAATGATAAATAGTGGAGGAGAGAAATTCAGAAATAGTAAACAGGCAGAATGAACACAATATAGTTGTTTAATTCATTATATTATCCAAATTAAAACTAAAATTATATGAACCTTGAAATAAATTACACCATTATGTTCTAAATCCAAAGTTGGGTTTTGCAAGCTCTAATGTAAGGAGAGCAAAGGAAAATGTAAATGAGTGGGGCTGAATAAATATTTTAAAAATATGAAGACGTGAAATCCATACAGTGTTACTTTTCTTTTTTAAAAAATTGAGCTTACATACCATAACAATCACCATTTTAAAGTGTACAATTTAGTGGTCTTAATGTATTCACAAGGTTATGCAATCATTACCACTGTCAATTCCAGAACACTTTCATCACACCAAAAGGAAACGCCATATCCATTAGTAGTCATTTCCCATTTCCTCTTTCCTGCTGCCCCTGGCAACCAACATCTACTCTCTACTGATTTGCTTATTCTGGACATTTCATGTAAATGGAGTCATACAACATGTGATCTTTTGTCACTAGCTGCTTTTTTTTTTTTTTTTTTTTTGAGACAGACTCTCACTCTGCTGCCCAGGCTGGAGCACAATCTCAGCTCACTGCAACCTCCGTCTCCAGGGCTCAAGCAATTCTCCTGCCTTTACAGGTGTGTGCCACCATGCCTGGCTAATTTTTTGTATTTTTAGTAGAGATGGGGTTTCACCATGTTGGCCAGGTTGGTCTCAAACTCCTGACCTCAGGTGATCCGGCCGCCTCAGCCTCCCAGAGTGCTAGGATTACAGGCGTGAGCCACCGCACTTGGCCGTGAGTAGCTTCTTTAGCATATATTTTCAAAGTTCATCCACATTATAGCCTGCATTAGAACTCCATTCCTTTTTATTGTTGAATAATATTCTCCTGTATGGACATACCACGGAAGAGATATACCTTTGTTTATCCATTCATCAATTGATGGACATTTGGGTTGTTATCACTTCTGGCTATTAAGAATAATGCTGCTACGAACATTTGTGTATACATTTTTGGGTGAAGGTATGCTTTTAATTCTCTTAGGTATATATCTAGGAGTGCAACTGCTGGGTCATACAGTAACAAATGGTTTAATTGTTGGGTCATACAGTAACAAATTGTTTAATTGTTTGAAGAACTGCCAAACTGTTTTCCAAAGTAACTGCATCATTTACACTCCCACAAGCAATGTATGAGAGTCCTGATTTCTCAACTCCTTATCAAAACTTGTTATTGTTTGTCAATTTGATTATAGCCAGCCTACTGGGTATGAAGTGGTATCTTACTGTGGTTTTGATGTACATTTCCCAGATGATTAATGACATTGAGCATCTTCTCATGTACTTATTGCATATCTTCTTTGGAGAAATGTCTATTCAAATCCATTGCTCACTTTTTAATTAGGTTGTTTTTAAAAATTTTTTTTTATTATTTCTTCTTTTTTTTTTTGACATTTAAAAAATTAACTCCCTATTCTGAATCTTTCCATTTTTTATTGTTGAGTTGTAAGAATTCTTTTATATTCTGGATACAAGTCCCTTATCAGATATATGATTTGCAAATATTTTCTTCTATTGCAAGTTTGTGACCTAAGATCTTAAGGCTTATTAATGGGTATTTTTACACACAAGTATTAAAAAGTCAAAGTCAATATACTAATTTTGGAATATTGAGTTTTTTCAGAACTTTCCTTTGCAGATTTCATTAAAAAAGAAAAAAGATGATTTCTGTCAAATTACTACTTGTTTTCATAGACAATCCTATCTCAAATATTCTAAAATGCAATAAAATACTTGGGTATCTCTAAATTACTTAAGGTGCTGTCATCCTCTCTCTATATCATCTACCAAAAAACATCCAGTCTCAACCCTGTTCCTCTATACGGCACAGAATAACTCTGTGAAATACAGTGTACACCTGTGATATTGGTGGAGGGGAGAGAGAAATACATTATTGGTTAAAAATAGCCTATTGAGTGTTTTTCTGGGAAATTATCATGTACCTATAATAAAAAGACAACTTTTCTAAAAATGTGAAAGCATTTTTAGAGTTTAAGGTGTCTGGTTTTTATTCTTCATGTATGGTAAAGCAGGTGAACAGTGTGATTTAAACCATACCCAATAGATATATCTGCCGTTGAATTTCTTTGCTCATCTTCTTTCAGTTTTTCTTGTTTCTCTTTCATTTTTTGTTCTTGCTCCTTAAGTTTTTCTTCCTTCCTTTTACGAATTCTAAAAGTTAAAATGAAATATGGTAGTCTATCTGATGCACATATACTTTTCACTTTTAGTATCTTGTCTTTAATCAAATGATGGAAAGTACTCCAAACATTATTATAAAACTATAATGTAGTAATCATTTATAAGCTTTTTTTTTTTTTTTTTTTTTTGAGACAAAGTTTCACTCTTCTGCCCAGGCTGATCCTGCTTCCCAGGATCAAGTGATTCTCGTGCCTCAACCTCCCGAGTAGCTGGGATTACAGGCATGCGCCACCATGCCCAGTTAATTTTTGTATTTTTAGTAGACACGGGGTTTGGCCATGTTGGCCAGGCTAGTCTCCAACTCCTGACCTCAAGTAATCCGCCCTCCCAAAGTGCTGGGATTGCAGGCATGAGCCACCACGCCTGGCCTCATTCACAAGCTCTTAGCAAAGCCATCAAACATCAGTATAATGAATGCCACATTATAGCACCATGTGAAATATGGTTTTAAATGAAAGAAATAAACAGCTTTCATTAACACAACTATTACAATTATCTCTCTTACCTGGCAGCTGCTTCTTCCCTCTCTTTTCGATGTTGTTCTGCTTTTAATTCCCGGAACTCCTGCTTCGCCTGTCGTAATATATCAACATAATCTTCAATGAAATCCCTAGTTGAAACTAGGGTCAGTAGCTTTCCACAGAGAGCATGGAGTATCTTCATTTTTTCTCCTGTCAAAAATTGGTAAATACTTCTGTATTATCAATCACAACAAATGAACTGTGCTTGAACTTTTTAAATTTGTGGCTCAATGTGAAAATGCCTAATAAAGAATACGGAGTAGTCTCTCAAACATGTCAATGACATGTCTTCAGAAAAAAGCAATTATGGGCCAGGTGCACTGGCTCACACCTGTAATCCCACACTTTGGGAGGCCGAGGCGGGCAGATCACCTGAGGTCAGGAGTTCGAGACCAGCCTGGCCAACATGGTGAAACCCCATCTCTACTAAAAATACAAAAATAGCTGGATGTGGTGGTATGTGCCTGTAGTCCCAGCTACTTGGGAGGCCGAGGCTGGAGAATCGCTTGAACCCGGGAGGCGGAGGTTGTGTTGCACCGAGATCACACCCCTGCACTCCAGCCTGGGCGACTGAGTGAGACTCTGTCTCAATAAAAAAAAAGACAACTTTGAATCCAATTTACAGCTATTGATGTATGAGGCACTTCAAATGTCTATCTTGTATACTAGTTAAGTAAACATGAGAAATTTTGTAATTACAAATTGTTTTTCAAGTTTTATTTTACTTATTTGAGACGGAGTCTTGCTCTGTCGCCTAGGCTGAAGTACAGTGGCACCATCTGGGCTCGCAGCAACCTCTGCCTCCTGGGTTCAAGTGATTCTCCTGCCTCTGCCTCCGAGTAGCTGGGACTACAGGCGCACAGCACCACGCCCAGCTAATTTTTGTATTTTTAGTAAAGATGGTGTTTCACCATGTTGGCCAGGCTGGTCTCGAATGCCTGACCTCAGGTGATCTGCCCACTTTGACCTCCCAAGGTGCTGGGATTACAGGCATGAGCCACTGTGCCCAGCCCTCAAGTTTTAATTTTTTGGCTGAAGTTCAAAATCAATACTAAATTATAATCACATGAATTAAAAAAAGACAATGGTAAATTACTACTTCTAAAAGACTGCACAAAAAAACCACGATAAATTATAAAGACTGCAAATGTTAGGAAGTAAGGTATTCTACTTTACTGTATGTTCTCTAAAGTATACTAAATTAAACTCTTGTACATGCAATTTTTAAAAAAAAAGGAAGTGAAAAATAGCTTCATCTTAACCTCATATACTGTTTCTCATACCTCAAACACTTATTCAAGTGAATGGCAGTATTTAGCAGCCATTTAGATTTAAACTTCTGATACACTAGTGAATACAAGAGAAAGTTAATTTTCTAGCTAATTCTCACCCTTTTAAACTCAGTAGATGTAGTAGACTAATCATACATTTAAAAATATTAGAAAATCCAAATAAAAAAAGACAATCATAAATAAAGTTAATATGAATAATAACAATAGTTTGCTTTCTCTTTTTCTCTTTTAATACTGATTTATTGTAAAATTTCTCATCAGCTCCTTAGTTTTCTGGGCATAAGAGGGAGGAAGTGGGAAGGTTATGCAAATTCCAACTTGCAAAGCTTACCTGGTGTCAAATCATACACTGAGGTGCTTGACAGTTTCTTCACTAGACTGGGATTGCTCAAACGAAGCTCCATACAAGCATCATCTGTAGCATCAAATCCTCCTCGTTTTTGATATCTATACTTTGCATTTGCTGATGTTACATCAGCACCTGAAGCTAAGATGTGCAGTCTGAGGATTTCTGAAAGAGTGCAGCTATCAAGATCCAAACTTTTCAAACTGCAGCCTATAGTTGTTAAAAAGGAAATAGTCATTTAGAATATAAACAATAAATACACAGCAATGTAAATGTGCCTTTATAAAATTAAAAATAAAAAGCCAAACAAAAAAAAAAAAAACAAAACCCACACATACCCTGGTGTAACTGTGGCCATGCAGCTGCCAAAGATGCAACTGCAGACAGTGCAGATTTTGTGGGGTCTGCATCTTCATCCAAAGCCTCTGTTAAATCTTTAAGGAAATAAATACTTTATTCTAGTGCAAATCAAAGCTTGAATATTTGGGAATAATGCCCATTTTAAATGATGAAAGAAACAGCAAACGCCTTAACATTCAGAACTCAAAAGAACAAACCCTAGGTACAAGCAATATTCACATTCTGCTTCATCACCACCTACAGCTATAAATCCTAAACCATGCACTACACACTGACATTTTCGTAACAGAAAAGACAATTTCCAAATTACCAATGAGACGCACATAAACATTCCCCCAAAAGATAAAATGCACTTTAGAATTAAAAACAAATCTCCTCACTCAATATAACCTTAGAAAAGTCTACCTTGAAAACTGGAATCTATTTAAAGATACTCCAATCTTTTATGGTTTTTTTGTTGTTGTTTTTTTTGTTTTTGAGACGTAGTCTTGCTCTGTTACCCAGGCTGGAGTGCAGTGGCACGATCTCGGCTCACTGCAACCTCCACCTCCTAGGTTCAAGCAATTCTCCTGTCTCAGCCTCCCGAGTAGCTGGGACTACAGGCTAATTTTTGTATTTTTAGTAGAGACGGGTTTTCACCTTGTTGGTCAGGCTGGTCTCGAACTCCTGACCTCAGGTGATCCACCCGCCTCGGCCTCCCAAAATGCTGGGATTACAGGCGTGAACCATGGTGACCAGCCCTTTTATGGATATTTTAAGATTAAGTCATAACAAAGTATAGATTGTAGCCATCACAAAATCATGACAGAAAATGAGCTAAAAAAAGTTAAAGATGGCACTACTGTAGTTTAACTATTGAAATATCTTCATTAAAATTTCACATTTTTATTTTGAAAAATTTTCCAGACCAAGTGCGGTGGCTCATGCCTGTAATCCCAGCACTTTGGGAGGCTGAGGTAGGCGGATCACGAGGTCAAGAGATTGAGACCATCCTGGCCAACATGGTGAAACCCCGTCTCTACTAAAAATACAAAAATTAGCTGGGCGTGGTGGTGCGCGCCTGTAGTCCCAGCTACTCAGGAGGCTGAGGCAGGAGAACCACTTGAACCTGGGAGGCGGAGGGTGCAGTGAGCCAAGATTGTGCCACTGCACTCCAGCCTGGTGACAGAGCGAGACTATGTCTCAAAAAAAAAAAAAAAAAAGAAAAAGAAAAGTTTCTAATCCTAAAACCAATAGGGGCCGGGCGTGGTGGCTCGTGCCTGTAATCTCAGCACTTTGGGAGGCCAAGGCGGGTGGATCATCTGAGGTCAGAGTTTGAGACCAACCTGGCCAACATGGTGAAACCCCGTCTCTTCTAAAATACAAAAATTAGCTGGGCGTGGTGGTGCATGTCTGTAATCCCAGCTACTTGGGAGGCTGAGGCATGAGAATCGCTTGAACCTGGGAGGCACAGGTTGCAGTGAGCTGAGATCACACCACTGCACTCCAACCTGGGCGACAGAGTTAGACTCCATCTCAAAAAAACAAAACAAAACAAAAAACACAATAGGAAGATTTCCCTGAATTTTCTAAATAAACTGCTTTAGCTTTAAAACAGTGCTTAGCTTACAAGTAGAACTAAACAGCAAATCTACTGGTACAAATGTATGTAAAACATTAGTATATCCAATTATTCCTAATTATAATACATAGATTGATCAAAATGTCAAGCTATGAAAAACCCTTCTGTTACATCATAGTACAGTGTATACAGATTCAGACTAAGAGTCAGATAATGTATATTCTAGTATTAGCTATGCTAGTGCCTAGTAATGTGCCATTGAGACAAGTCACTTAAATCTGGGGTTCATTTTTCTTTTTTTTTTTTTTGAAGGTGGAGTCTCACTCTGTCACCCAGGCTGGAATGCAGTGGCGCAATCTTGGCTCACTACAACCTCCGCCTCCCAGGTTTAAGCAATTCTCTGCCTCAGCCTCCCAAGTACCTGGGATTACAGGCACCCGCCACCATGCCCGGCTAATTTTTGTATTTTTAGTAGAGACAGGGTTTCACCATCTTGGCCAGGCTGACCTTGTGATCCACCCACCTCGGTCTCCCAAAGTGCTGGGATTACAGGCGTGAGCCACCATGCTCAGCCTCATTTTTCTTTTTCTTTTTGAGACAGGGTTTGAATCTGTTGCCCGGGCTGGAGTGCAGTGCTGTGATCTCAGCTCACTACAACCTCTGCCTTCCGGGCTCAAGTCATCCTCCCACCTCGGCCTCCCCAGTAGCTGGGACTACAGGTGCATGCCACCACGCCCACCTAGTTTTTGTATTTTTTGTAGAGGCGGGGTTTTGCCACATTGCCCAGGCTGGTCTCACATTCCTGAGCTCAACTGATCCATCTGCCCTGGCTTCCCAAAGTGCTGGGATTACAGGTGTGAGCCACCATGCCCGGCCCATTTTCTTAAAGGAATGACTCTAGATCAGCAGCTTTCAAAGTCTTCCAAAACAAAAAAAAAATTTCTTGAAAACTCAATATAAAAGAGATAAAAGATGCTCTTCCTAAAGTGAGATATGGAGATGAGAATTCTGCCTTTTCATCTTTCCAACTCTCCTGCAGTGGCACTGAAGAATTTCTGAACAACTTGTAGGGTGCCTTGGGTTAGAGTTTGAAAATCACTAGGCTAATCTTCTGTGGTTCTTTAGCCTTCTACTATATGACTCCCCTACCAAAGTTCAAAGCCTGACAAAATTAACCTTAGAGAACAGTCCCTTACTAAAGGAAAAAGGCAGCTCTGGGATTGTATCTGATTATAATCATCGACAATTTCATGGCATTTACAGCATACATAGGGCCACACAGGAGAAGCTATCTATAAAATTTGCATATATGCCAAAAGTCATTCCTACCAGACCTAATCTAGCCCAAATGACAAATCATATTCTTCTGTCACAGAAAAATACTAGACCTAAAATTTCCTCAATGTTCATTTTACATATAAAGCCAAACAAATTTAATTAATGAGCACTCCAAAATTAACACCAGTCCTAGATACAAAGTTGTAAAAGGTGTTGGCTCTCATTCTGCAGCAATCACCACATTCAACCTACACCATCTATAGAAAGTTATAATTTCCTAAGACAAAGGCTATAAAAAGGCCTTTAGGAAATGAAAAACCAATGAAATGTATTTTTAATTGTGTTAAATAAAGTAATATGCTAAAATATATTCTTTAACTCTTTATCTATCATATGTCATTCTTAAGAAACTGTAAATATCATTCTAGGATTTGCTTAGTGATAGTCACTTGGGTACATCACAACCAAGAGAATATAGCTGAATTATATCCAGTATTTTATGACTACCTGCAACAGATATATTTATTGTCATGATAATCTAGAATTAGGTGCATACAACTCTAACACTAGACAGTGATCCAACAAATACACAAAACTGTTCTATATAAAGAGGATGCTCTTGTTCCCATACTTTGAAGGGCTTTTTAGTTCATGATATAAGACTAAAGAGAGGAACTGATGTATTAAATGTAAGATTTTTTAAATTGGTAGTCAAAATCTCTCAGGTTTGATATAAAAACAGGGAGACCAAGGGCCAAAGAAATTAGATCTTCTCAAAGACAAATAATTTTACAGGCAATGCCAGAGAAAGAAATATTCAAAATTTCAACTTCTTTACCGTATTATGAAACAACATAGCACAATTGTAATGAGTATCTAGATCAGACTGCTTGAGCTTGTATCCCATCAATTCCTTATTAGCCATGTTTCTTCAAACTAAGCCTCAGTTTCTTTATATGTAAAATGCAAAAAATAATATCTACCTCAAAAGAGTAGTATGAGAATTTAATGAAACAATGCGTAGTCTCTTACATCACTTATTAGCTATGTGATCTTCAGTAACCATGTAAAATGTGGCCAATAATAAGTAACAGGGAAGTGAGAAAAGAGTGAAAAATGCCAGACATTTTTTTTTCCTCCCTAACATTTAAATAAATATTTTCTTTTTTTTTTTTTTTTTCCTTTGAAACAGGGTCTTACTCTGTCCCAGGATGGCATGAAGTGGCACGATCACAGATCACTGCAGCCTCAAACTCCCAGGGTCAAACAATCCTCCCACTTCAGCCTCCCAAGTAGCTGGGGCTATAGGCATGCACCACTACACCTGGCTAATTTTGATTTATTTATTTATTTATTTGAGACACAGAGTCTCCACTGCCTAGGCTGGAGTGCAGTGTCGTAATCTCAGATCACTGCAACCTCTGCCTCCTGGGTTCAAGGGATTATGGTGCCTTAGCTTCTCAAGTAGCTGGGATTACAGGCATGCGCCACCATGCCTGGCTGATTTTTGTATTTTTAGTAGAGATGGGGTTTCACCATGTTGGTCAGGCTGGTCTTGAACTCCTGACCTTAAGTGATCCGCCCACCTCAGCCTCCCAAAATATTGGGATTACAGGCATGAGCCACCACACCCAGCCTTGTTTTATTTTTTGTAGAGACAGGGGTCTCACTATGTCACCCAGGCTAAATATTTTCAAACAGAGCATTAAAACTTTTATTTAGTGGCCAATACTTATTTAGAGAGAGATACATCTTATATTAATACACAGTCCTATATAGGGAACAGTTATTTAAAAAACTCATAGATCAATAATGAAAGTGTAATGGCAGCTGGGCGCGGTGGCTCAAGCCTGT
Organism: Pongo pygmaeus; assembly: GCF_028885625.2. Taxonomy (NCBI): domain Eukaryota; kingdom Metazoa; phylum Chordata; class Mammalia; order Primates; family Hominidae; genus Pongo; species Pongo pygmaeus. The sequence goes on from NC_072388.2 coordinate 33,114,349, forward strand.
AATCCCAGCACTTTGGGAGGCCGAGGCGGGCAGACCCTGAGGTCGGGAGTTCGAGACCAGCCTCACCAACATGGAGAAACCCTGTCTCTACTAAAAATACAATATTAGCTGGGCATGGTGGCGCATACCTGTAATCCCAGCTACTCAGGAGGCTGAGGCAGGAGAATCGCTTGAACCCAGGAGGCGGAGGTCACGGTGAGTCAAGATTGTGCCATTGCACTCCAGCCTGGGCAACAAGAGCGAAACTCCGTCTCAAAAAAGAAAAGAGAAAAGAGAAGAGAAGAGAAGAGGAGTAGTAATGGCAATTCAAACACCAACCATTGCTTAATATATATTTTTCCTTAATATATATTTTTCCTTTATACTGATTTTCCCATACTATTTCCTTTTTACCACACTTTTGTTTTCCACCATGACTTCCAAAACTACAAAATTCAAATCTGGAATTAAATACAGCTTTATGTCTTGTATTGTTAGAATTTGATCAATAACCCTATAATGCTGTTGGGCACTAATAAATATAATAGCTAAAAGAATTATCATTTAATTGACTAAATTATCTGAGATGACAATAGGGGTCATATTGCTTAAAATGGTCTTAATAAGGGACCTATGGTGGTTAGCACTCAAGCTAGATATAAATATATTTTTGCTTGAACACAGGCTGTAAAATCAAAAGGCAACAAACATCAATGCACACTCATCAATATCCTGTTGCTTCAGAGACCAGGCATGAAGGAAGATGATCCTGAATTATCTAAGGTCAACAAAACTATCTGACTAGAGGAATGTCCCATCTTTCTGTACCAATATTCTGATATCGTCTCCTAACAGTTCTTTTTTACTGTGAATTTTTATGCAACACACTCGAGTATTGTTTAATCAAGTTTCTGGTCCTAAATCTCATATATGGCAAAGCTCAAGGTATTATTCAGGAGGCCAAATCAATCTCTTATTAGAAATGCTTAACATCTCCTCTGACTGAGGTAAATCCTAAACAAAATAGTGAACATACTGTTTTAAAAATATGAAAGGGTTTGCCTCAAGAATTATTCCTACATTAACCCGTACCATACACTGACTCCAGATATTTAAGCGTGCAGAACTTAAAGGGCAAAGTATCTAGTTCAGACTCAGAAGTAAAATTTTACTTAACTCTGATGTGAAAACTGTCAGATCTAAAATGAAATCAGCAGTAGTATTTCCATTTTAAAGTATTAATTACAATTAAAGTATTTCCTGGCCAGGCGCAGTGGCTCACGCCTGTAATCCCAGCACTTTGGGAGGCCAAGGTGGGTGGATCACCTGAGGTCAGAAGTTCGAGACCAGCCTGGCCAACACAGTGAAACCCCGTCTCTATTTAAAAAATACAAAAATTAGCTGGGCACGGTGGCGGGCGTCTGTATCCCAGCTACTCCGGAGGCTGAGGCAGGAGAATCGCTCGAACCTGGGAGGCAGAGGTTGTGGTGAGCCAAGATCACACCAAGGCACTCCAGCCTGGCAACAGAGCAAAACTCCGTCTCAAAAAAAAAAAAAAAAAAAGTATTTCCTTAATTGAGGGCCAAAAAAATACCCCCAAAAAACAAAGAAACAGTGCTAGAGTACTAGTTAGCAGAATCTCTTGGAATTACAGATACTGGTCAATGAAATCTGTAATGCTCCTAAATCATAGGAAAAGTCTAAAGGAATAAAAGCAAGATAGACTGAGGGAAAATATCTTTAAGGCTGTCAGACACAGGTGATATCAAAACAAAATTTTTATAACATAATCCATTTGTTGTTAGCATATGATTCAACATCAGGTAACCTGAACAACTATATTTTATAAGCATAAAAGCCAATTTAATTTAAAATTAGCCTTCAAAAATTAGTTTCGCTACAAAACTACTATGGTTCAATCAGCAATAATGTTGAACTCTGACCTTTGGTGTCAGCATCAGTTAGTTGCTCTTTGGCTACTTCCTCTTCTTCTTCAGCTATTGCCTGGAAGATTGCAGTCAGGAAGAAAAAAAGCAATTCACACAGTGGGCCTTCACTGTCATTTCCTACAAGAGCTTCCTCTAATACTTCTGTGAATAAAATGTTTAAAATGAATTTAAAGTTCTGTTCATGTACTGAAAAAACAACTCCACTGGAATAAACATGTAATCAACAATAGTATGTGCAACTATTTTCTTAAGCATCAATTTATGAAAGTATAACCAAGTATTATCCAAGCCAAAATAAGAAACAATTTATAATGATTACAATAAAATACAATAAAATTGTAAGCCAAAGTCACGTCATTCAAGTAAGTCAAAATAGCCTCAATAGATCAACATATTTCATTTAAATTTAAGGCACAAATTAAGGCACATTTTAAAAATTACAATTTTATTCTAATCTGAACAATGTAAATATTTGTTATTGTGCCACTGTTCTTGAGGGCTATGTATGTGCAAATAGGGCATAGGAGAGGTCATTATCCGCATTAGGTTTTAAGAGTGGCATTATAGGACAGGCGCGGTGGCTCATGCCTGTAATCCCAGCACTCTGCGAGGCCAAAGCGGGCGGATCACGAGGTCAGGAGATCGAGACCATCCTGGCTAACGTGGTGAAACCTCGTCTCCACTAAAAATACAAAAAAATTGGGCCAGGTGCGGTGGCTCACGCCTGTAATCCCAGCACTTTGGGACGCCGAGGCAGGCAGATCACAAGGGTCAGGAGTTCAAGACCAGCCTGGCCAAAATGGAACCACTAAAAATACAAAAATTAGCTGGGCATGGTGGTGGGCACCTGTAATCACAGCTACTCGGGAGACTGAGGCAGTGAATTGCTTGAACCCCGGAGGTGGAGGTTGCAGTGAGCCGAGATCACGCCACTGCACTCCAGCCTGGGCGACAGAGTGAGACTCCATCTCAAAAAGAAAAAAAAGAAAAAAAGAAAAAAAAAGAAAGAAAAAAATTAGCTGGGCATGGTGGCGGGTGCCTGTAGTCCCAGCTACTTGGGAGGCTGAGGCAGGAGAATCGCTTGAACCCTGGAGGTGGAGCTTGCAGTGAGCCGAGATCGTGCCACTGCACTCTAGCCTAGATGACAGAGCAAGACTCTGTCTCAAGAAAAAAAAAATGAGTGGCATTACAATTCTCTATTTCAAAGTCTCTACATGGATTTTAAGAAAATTATTTTACCATGTGACAGCCAAAAATTTAAAATTTGATCCAAATCTTTCCTTATACTAAACTCATTATAAATGTTTATACAAAGTAAAAGTATGTAAGTACACAGGCCAAAGAGAATTACAAATTAAAGGTAGGCAATAACCTGTCTGCAAACACCCATATACCACTCCCTGCTCAAGAAGTGGAGTCTATTCCACAATCCTGTTGAATCCCACGGTGGCCTCTCACTGCTCTGACCAATGGAATGTGGCAGAAGTAAGGCTGTGCCAATTCCAGGCCTAGGCTTTTAACAGGGCTAGCAATTTCTGCTTCCTGCTTCTTAGAGCCCCCAGGTGCCACATAATAAGTATGACATACTCTGATGAAATGAAAGGCCACATGAAGAGGACCGAGGCACCAGACCTGTGTGAGAAGAAGCCATTTTGAACATCTAGCCAGACCAGAGAGATCCCAACTCCAGTGCCCCCACAGAACTTTACAAGATGGCTTTTTTTTTTTTTTTAAAGCCACTCATTTTAGGATGAACTATAATGTAGCAATAGATAACTAAAGCACTTGCCTAGGGTTACTCCATCAGGAAACTCATCTTGAAGATCAAAAAGTTCCCCAAATGCATTAAGGAACTCCAAAACCATCAGAGCATCACCAAAGATTTCAGGAGGTAGTCTAGTTTTCACTGGTGTTGGTTCTGGAAGTTCCTGAAAGATTAAACAATTTATATAACTATTTGAACCAAGAACAGGAAAACTTAAAAGGTAGAGATGACATACTTTTTACCTAACTATTAAGAAGTATTCTTTGTAAGCTACTGGTTCTCAACCCTTGCTGTTGATCACAATCACCTTTGAAACTTCTAAAATTATAGATGTCCTGAACTTGTTCCAACTTTACTAAATCACACTTCCTGAGAAGGGACTGGGAGAAAGGAACATTTTCTTCCTTATACTAAGAACGTAACTTTAGGCTGAGTGTATTTCTGACTATATTTCCTAGTAAGAGTCTCTTAACCCACATTCTGAAGTCAAATCAGCTGTGAAATACTACCTTCAATGTAGTATCTCCTTATGATCTGGAACATAATTAATCTACCATCTACTGATTTTGATTTACTGAAATTGTTCTTTATAAGCCAAGTTGAATGAGTTTGATTTGGACACTCTGACCATTTCTGGAAATAGGCAGAATCCTTACCTAGCAATCAAGCCAAATGCATGCCTGGCTACAGTGGTTTTTGGATTATTAAGGATCACACAAACTGACCTATTATTTCTACAGAATAAGAATCATTATCAAAGCTGATTATAAAACACTAACAATGCTACCTTGGAATTCTAAGTGTGAACATTTGCTTAACTAGCTATTTCCTCTCAGTTAAATATAAAGAAAAGAGGCTGCTATTAAATAAAAGAATGATTTCATCAGCAAAGCCACATAGGGCATTTAAAACCTATGTGTGCCAAACATCACATAACATGTTTATACCTTAAGGTCATCACATTCCATATCTTCTCTAGGTTTACTCCACTGTTTTAAGTATTCCACATATTTTCGCTTTTCTTCACGTAACTTCTCTCTTTCCTAAAAATTTTTAAAAGTTAATAACAATTCATGTAAGAAATTTATATGGCAGCATCGGCATCTCCTGAGAACTTGTTAGAAATGCAAATACTTGGACCTTACCCCATACCTACTGAAGCAGTAACTCTGAGGTTAGGACTTAGCAACTGGTGTTCTAGCAAGCCCTTCTGGTGGTTTTTAATACACGCTAAAGTTTTAGAACCACTGATCAAAATAATACCTATCAAAATAATGCTATGAAGACTGAAAATGGGCCGAGTGCAGTGGCTCACACATGTAATCCCAGCACTTTGGGAGTCAGAGTCAGGTGGATTACTTGAGGTCAGAAGTTTGAGACCAGCCTGGCCAAAATGGCGAAACTCCATCTCTACTAAAAATACAAACATATATATATATGCTGGGTGTGGTGGCACACACCTGTTGTTCCAGCTACTCAGGAGGCTGAGGCACAAGAAGCGCTTGAACCCTGGAGGAGAGGGTTGGGGTGAACTGAGATCACACCACTGCACTCCAGCCTAGGCAGCTCTTGAATAAATATTAACTTAATCTGACTTGATCTATATCTTTCCCTCTACTTCCTATCAATAAGATCCTAGGCAAAATAAATTATTAGACTGCCTAAAATGAAACTTCCCCTTATATTTGTAATACATTTGTCATTTTCAAGATTCATTTGAATCTGGTAACAGCCTAGAGACACAAAGAGGGAACAATAATTAAAAGCAACAATATTAGAATAGATGGACTTCTTTCTTGTAATTCAGGCTATTTCTCTTACTCACTCGGTCTTTTGAAACCCTTACTTTTTGATTCTGGTGTTTGAAATTGCAAGATAAATATTAACTGCTAAATGTCTCTAATAAAGCAGTGTAAATAAAATATTTTACTATTTTTTCCAGTAAGTATATTTAATATGTTATTATATTATTCTCTTCTTTGAAATTTAGGAAGAACAGAGATAAACAGATGTGCACTTATCAAATTTTCAACATAAAATGCCTAGCTAGTTACGGAACTTGCTGTAACTTGAATAGTCTGCTTAAATAAATTATCCACCCCCAACCTCAGAAATAATTCTTATAGGATCAAATAAGGTTAACATTCTAATTCATTGTTGCTAACAGTGTAAATAAGCACATGCTCGGGAAATACTTAGTGATATATATGTATAGAAAGTTTTAAAAATATTCTTACCCTTTGATTTATTCTATTTCTACAAATTTATCCTGGGACATAGTCCAAAAAAAAAGAAGACTTTATTCAGAAATTTGAACACAGCAGTATTATTTAAAGCACTTAGCTATGACTATTTAATGAGTTATGCAGTCATTAAAAATTCCACTTAAGATTATTTAATAACATGAAAGAATGTTTATGATCATGTTAGATAAAAAAACATATAAAACTTTAAATGGTGAGTGATCTGTTTTTTTAAGGCAGAGGATAAAGACTAGAAATAAACAAATCAAAGTGTTAATTCTCTCTGGCCAGGTGCGGTGGCTCATGCCTGTAATCCTAGCACTTTGGGAGGTCGAGGCGGGCAGATCACTTGAGGTCAGGAGTTCGAGACCAACCTGGCCAACATGGTGAAACCCCATCTCTACTAAAAATACAAAAATTAGCCAGGCGTGGTGGTGGGCACTTCTAATCCCAGCCATTCGGGAAGCTGAGGCAGGAGAACTGCTTGAATCTGGGAGGCAGAGGTTGCAGTGAACCCAGATCAAGCCACTGCACTTCAGCCTGAGCAACAGAGTGACACTCCGCCTCAAAAAAAAAAAGTGTTAATTCTATCTCTAAATGTTACCATCAGATTTCTGGTGATTTTTCTGTCCTCTATGTTTTCTGGAGTAAACTTATGTTAGACCTCCTACACCACCTCAATGGCCTATTTGACAAACATTTGGTTTCCGTTCCAAGATGGCCGAATAGGAACAGCTCCAGTCTGCAGCTCCCAGCGTGATCAATGCAGAAGACGGTGATTTCTGCATTTCCAACTGAGGTACCTGGTTCATCTCATTGGGACTGGTGCCCATGGAGGGCAAGCCGAAGCAGGGCGGCCGAAGCAGGGTGGGCATCACCTCACCCGGGAAGTGCAAGGGGTCAGGGGATTTCCCTTTCCTAGCCAAGGGGAGCCTTGACAGACTGCACCTGGAAAATCCAGACACTCCTGCCCAAATACTGTGCTTTTCCAACAGTCTTAGCAAAGGGCACACCAGCAGATTATATCCTGCGCCTGGCTCAGCAGGTCCCATGCCCACAGAGCCTTGCTCACTGCTAGCGCAGCAGTCTGAGATCGACCTGCGAGGCAGTAGCCTGGCAGAGGGAGGGGGCGTCCGCCATTGCTGAGGCTTGAGTAGGTAAACAAAGCTGCCGGGGAAGCTCAAACTGGGCAGAGCCCACCGCAGCTCCGAAAGGCTGGCTGCCTCCATAGACCACACCTCTGGGGGCAGGGTGTAGCTGAACAAAAGGCAGCAGAAACTTCTACAGACTTAAACATCCCTGTCTGGCAGCTCCTAGCACGGTTTTTGAGCTCTGAGAACAGAGAGACTGTCTCCTCAAGTGGGTCCCTGACCCCTGTGTAGCCTAACTGGGAGAAACCTCCCAGTAGGGGCCAGCTGACACCTCATACAGGTAGGTGCCCCTCTGGGATGAAGCTTCCAGAGGAAGGATAAGGCAGCAATATTTGCTGTTCTGCAGGCTCCACTGGTGATACCCAGACAAAGACACATGAAAAAATGCTCATCACTAGTCATCAAAGAAATGCAAATCAAAACCACAATGAGATACCATCTCACACCAGTTAGAATGGCAATCATTAAAAAGTCAGGAAACAACAGATGCTGGAGAGGATGTAGAGAAATAGGAATGCTTTTACACCGTTGGTGGGAGTGTAAACTAGTTCAACCATTGTGGAAGACAGTGTGGCGATTCCTCAAGGATCTAGAACTAGAAATACCATTTGACCCAGCGATCCCATTACTAGGTATATACTGAAAGGTTATAAATCATGCTGCTATAAAGACACATGCACACATATGTTTATTGCTGCACTATTCACAATAGCAAAGACTTGGAACCAACCCAAATGTCCACCAATGATAGACTGAATTAAGAAAATGTGGCACATATACACCATGGAATACTATGCAGCCATAAAAAAGGATGAGTTCATGTCCTTTGTAGGGACATGGATGAAGCTGGAAACCATTATTCTCAGCAAACTGTCACAAGGACAGAAAACCAAACACCACATGTTCTCACTCATAGGTGGGACTTGAACAGTGAGAACACTTGGACACAGGGTGGGGAATATCACACACCAGGGCCTGTTGTGGGGTGGGGGAAGGGGGGAGGGATAGCATTAAGAGAAATACCTAATGTAAATGACGAGTTAATGGGTGCAGCAAACCAACATGGCACATGTATACCTATGTAATAAACCTGCACGTTGTGCACAGGTACCCTAGAACTTAAAGTATAATTAAAAAAAAAAAATTCAAGGGAGACTATAGACAACTAAAATGAGCACAGAGCATGTAATATGATCCTCTAAGGCTACTTATGAATATCCCAAGAAATCTCTGAAAATGACTGACTTTGGAGGAAACCAGATATAGAATTCTCTAAGGAATATGTATTACTGAAGACCACAATCAAAGATTTGCTGAAACACTATTATTACACCTTATTTTTCAAGTAGGATAAGAACATCATTCTTTTTTTTTTTTTTTTTTTTGAGACGGAGTCTTGTTCTGTCGCCCAGGCTGGCGGTGCAGTGGTGTGATCTTGGCGATTCTCCTGCCTCAGCCTCCTTCATAGTTGGGATTACAGGTGCATACTACCATGCCCGGCTAAGTTTTGTATTTTTAGTAGAGATGGGGTTTCACCATCCTGGCCAGGCTGGTCTCAAATTCCTGACCTCATGATCCGCCTTGCCTTGGCCTCCCAAAGTGCTGGGATTACAGGCGTGAGCCACTGTGTCCGGCCTATTTTAGTTTTCAAATTACGTATTTTACCTCTTAAAGTTTTACATATAAACTTTTACATATATCATCTTCCCTAAATTTGGAAGTCTAAACAATGAAATCATTTAGAACTGCATTCTAAAAGAGGTTTTAAGTGATGTGTAAAGGCATGTTAAATTTTCCAAAGCAAAAGGGAGATAAACCAATCAACTTTCTATGCACATTCATAAATGTGAATGAAAGTAGTAAAAGCATTTAAAAATCAACCATGGATGTAGATATGTAAAGTAGTATTACTATATGTAGAGAGTATAGCTAATATACTCAAATGAATACCTTTTCTCTTTCTACTTTAAGCCTCTCTTTTTCTTCTTTTTTCTTTAGTCTCTCCTCTTCAACAATTTTTTTCAATTCTTCCCTCTTTTTCTCTTTATCTTCTTTTTCTTTTTTCTTCGCTTCTAGGGCATCTGCTTTTTCTCTTTTTAATTTAGCCTTTTCAAAAGCTGTGAAGAAAAATCAAACTTAGAACTATAGACAAAATAACACTTGGCAATTTTTTTGATGTAACAATAGAATCCTTGAAATAATTTAAAGTTAAATGAGATTAGTAGAGACTCTTAAAATTCCTACAGGGAGCCAGCAGGTTATTAAAACAGGAAAAGCAAATTGGCTAAGTTTATGACAAACTACAGTATTGGGACAAACATATCTGTGCCTTTGAAAGCCCTAATACCCAAAGTGTGATCTGAAGCCCAGCAGCAAGGTTATCATCACCTTGTTAAAAAATGCAGAATCTCATTCCCCCACCAGACCTAATTTAGAATCTTCATTTTAACAAGATCCCCAAGTGATTCATACATATATTCAAGTTCGGGAAGCAATGTTTTAAAAGGTTGTGTGAATCAAACAAAATAGCCCCAGTTTCCACTAAGCCCTGGAAACTCAAACTTCTGCTTAATCTGGCACTAAGCAATTTAATAGGGAATATGCAAGACCATGAAATTTTAAGAGATGAAGCGGTCTTATTTATAAAACAAGCAAACAAACAAATAAACAATAGTTCTCTGATAGAAAAAATAACTGCATTTCAAAACAACCAGAAACATGCCATTTCGGAAACATCCCCCACTCAGGCACAGAGAAATATTCTTTCTTATTCCTAATCAGCTTTTGGAAAGAATGTTAAAACTCACCCAGTGACTTCATTTCTTCTTGTTTCAAAAGTTTATCTCTTTCTTTAGTAGCTTTGTTCCTACAACTTGCAAGAGTCTGTTTATTAGCAACATTGTCCTCCTAAAAAACAAACCAAAATAGTATGCCTGGTTCTTATAGTAAGAATAAAAGGCAAAAAATTTAAAACTCTCACCAATTATGCTTTCTTTATACTAAAATGATTTTTTTTTTTTTTTGAGAAAGTCTCGCTCTGTCCCCCAGGTTGGAGTGCAGTGGTGTGATCTCGGCTCACTGCAACCTCTGCCTCCTGGGCTCAAGTGATTCTTCTCCCTCAGCCTCTCGAGTAGCTGGGATTACAGGCATGTGCCACCACACCTGGCTACATTTTTTTGTATTTTTAGTAGATACAGGGTTTTGCCATGTTGGCCAGGCTGGTCTTGAACTCCTGACCTCAAGTGGGCTACTCACCTCAGCCTCCCAAAGTGCTGGGATTACAGGTGTGAGCCACTGTGCCCAGTCTAAAATGAGTTTTTATTCTAAAGTACAATTGGTCCGGGCACGGTGGCTCATGCCTGTAATCCTAGCATTTTGGGAAGCCAAGGAGGGTAGAATACTTGAGGTCAGGCGTTTGATAGCAGCCTGGCCAACATGGTGAAACCCCATCTCTACTAAAAATGCAAAAATTAGCTAGGTGTGGTGGCATGCACCTGCAGCCCCAGCTACTCAGGAGGCTGAGGCAGAACTGCTTGAACCCAGGAGGTGGAGGTTGCAGTGAGCCAAGATCGTGCCACTGCACTCCAGCATGGGTGACAGAGTGAGACTCCATCTCAAAAAAAAAAAAAAAAAAAAAAAAAAAGTGTAACTGAACTGTTAATAACGCTAATCTTAGTAATAAACAGAACATGAGTTAACTCTGTAGCTCTATAAATTATTACAAGAATATCTCAGGAAAAACTGGTAATATATAGAAAGAGCCTTAAAAATGCATTAGAAAAACAAACTTTCAGCTTACTTTATAAAATAGATGGTGTAAATATCAAATATAAAAGATGCAGAAAAAAGACATACCAGAAAAATTCTTGTGGCCAATGTCAAATTTTATTTTTATTTTATTTCTTCTAAGAATGTTTCTAACCTAATTAATTTGTGTAGGTTTTTTTTTGTTTTGTTTGTTTTTTTTTTTTTTAAGACGGAGTCTTGGCTTTGTTGTCCAGGCTAAAGTACAATGTGGCATGATCTGGGCTCACAGCAACCTCAGCCTGTTTGCCTCCCGGGTTTGAGCAATTCTCGTGCCTCAGGCTCCTGTATTTTTAGTAGAGACAGAGTTTTGCCATGTTGGCCAGGCTAGTCTAGAACTCCTAGACTCAAATATCCACCCACCTCAGCCTCCCAAAGTACTGAGATTACAGGCAAGAGCCACTGTGCCCAGCTGCATTATTGCTTTTTTAAAGCCCCATATAACTTCTTCCTGTCAGAATTTATTGCTCTTTATTTTACACTTCAATCCCATAGTTTATTCCCTGCTTTACATTTCAGTAATTGCTTATGTGCTTGCTTCCACTTTGGTATAAAATCCTTGTGGTATGAAAGTCATATCTAATTCACACCTGAAACTTCTCCAAGCCTCATTGCTGAGCAGTTATCAACATACAGTACACACTCACATACTTTTTGGTGAGGTCATGAGTTTCTTCCTCTAGGCTATGGATGTGAGAGGAGACAAACATACTTCTTGATTCTGAATACTGTTTTACTAACAGTGAAAATGTAGTTTTAATCAATTCTCTACTTACTTGACTAATAGGTATTCGTTTGGGAGGTCTCCCTCTTCGTCTGTTAGCAGGACTGAAGATAAATGTGGGTGGATCATCAGGGAAGAAATAAGAAAAATCTTGTTCTGCTATTTTATACGTTGAAAGAGATGATGCCTTAATAAAACAAAGACATAGGGTACAATAATAACACATTAGTATACAACATACAGATATGCCCTAACATGTCATAAGGCCACTATTAATGCTGTTAAAAGATCAGGATAGGCTGGGCACAGTGGCTCATGCCTGTAATCCCAGCACTTTGGGAGGCTGAGGCAGGCGGATCATGAGGTCAAAAGATTGAGACCATCCTGCCCAACATGGTGAAACCCCATCTCTACTAAAAATACAAAAATAAGCTGGGTGTGGTGGCACACGTCTGTAGTCCCAGGTACTCGGGAGGCTGAGGCAGGAGAATCACTTGAATCTGGGAGGTGGAGGTTACAGTGAGCAGAGATTGTGCCACTGCACTCCAGCCTGGTGACAGAGTAAGACTCTGTCTCAGGAAAAAAAAAAAAAAAAAGATAAGAATAAAAACATTAGAATTTTATGCATTATTATGTAGTAAAATACATTTTAGTTGGTTTAACCAATCCTTTTTCCACTATATAATTAATTAGCCTTACCAGAAAGAAAACCACAATTCAAAGATTACTTTACAATAAAATACCTCAAGAATGGTTGTACAGTTTCTTGTACTTCAAAATCACATATATATTATACAATAATTTGTTTTGCTTTGGCAAATTTTGTGAGATTTTCTACATAAATGAATAATCAATCTATGTAAATGAATAATCAATCCATATATTTAACATTAAAAATCCACTGTATTAACCTGATAAATTTTTCTTAACCATTTGCCAACTGCTGAACATTTATTTAGATTTTCCTCCCAGGGTAGAGTAATAACTTAAATACTTAATGTATCAAATTTCCCATTACATCCCTCTAGTCTTGATAAAAAAAGCAGAAATACTTGCAAATTCCTATAAAGTTTAAACAAAGAATTTAAGTTCAGAAGTTAACCTTATTCTTGCCAGAAATGGTGTGGTTCTAGAATAATTACTAAATCCAAGAGTTTATCTCCTTTTACCTTGTATCTAGAATTTGTTTGCCTTTTAAAGTTTTTTTATTTTAATTTTATTTAATATTTATTTATTTTGAGACAGAATCTTGCTCTGTCACCCTGGCTGGAGTGTAGTGGCATGATCTTGGCTCACTGCAACCTCTGCCTCCTAGGTTCAAGTGATTCTCCTGCCTCAGTCTCCTGAGTAGCTGAGATTACAGGTGTGTGCCACCACATCTGGCTAATTTTTGTATTTTTAGTAGAGACAGGGTCTCACCATGTTGGCCATGCTGGTCTCGAACTCCTGACCTCAAGTGATCTGCCCGCCTTGGCCTCCCAAAGTGCTGGGATTATAGGCATAAGCCACTGCGCCCAGTCTTGCTTACCTTTTATCCATGTGCAACCCTAGACTTTTTGTTATTTTTGACCTAATGGCCAAGCTCATCATTCTTCCTCTCAAACAAGCAAACGAAAACAAGTGCCATTTACAGAAATACCTTTCAGGAAATGTGAGAGAAAATAATGACACAAAATACAAAAAGTTAACAAAACAGAAAGGTGTATTTTGTGTATAATTATTTTTGTAGGTAGAGCACAGCTTTAAACACCTAGAATTCAACCAGTTCTGGCCATGACAATAAATCAAGAATCTATCAAAATCTCCCATTAAAGAAGATTTCATTAAAATGATCATATTCCATCCCACATAACCTCTGAATTATGTGGGATAACAGGATTATCTACAGAATAGAATTATGTAATTATCTACAGAATAGAATTATGTAATTGTCTACAGAATTGCACCTTAAATATGAATATAAAGCACATGGGTGGTTTCTTCTCAAATATACACACTCATAAAGGCCAAAATACATTGTAGTACGTTAATTGCCAAAGTTCCTTATTCATACACACAATACACAAAACCTACATCTTTGTGTACTTGTAGGTACTCCTAACAGCAGTCTATGCTCACCAAAACTGGTTATCAAACTTTGTGTGCTTGCTCACAAAGTGCTGTGCTGATATAATTTGGCTCTGTGTCCCCACCCAGATCTCATGTGGAATTGTACTCCCCAGTGTTAAAGGGCAGGCCTGGTAGGAGGTGACTGAATCATGGAGTGGGCTTCCCCCTTGCTGTTCATGAGATCTGGTTGTTTGAAAGTGCATAGCACCTCCCACTTCACACTCTCTCCTGCCAGCCATGTGAAGATGTGCTTGCTTTCCCTTTGCTTTCCACCATGATTGTAGGTTTCCTGAGGCCTCCCCAGAAGCAGAAGCCTGTACAGCCCACAGAACTGTGAGCCGATTAAACTTCTTTTCCTTATAAATTACCCAGTCTCAGGTATGTCTTTATAGCAGTGTGAGAATGGATTAATACACCAGCATATCCGTTAATAATCTTCTATTACACTCTAAGTGAAAAATGTTTATTGTGACCTTAATTCCCATTTATTTATTAAGTAAAGTTGAGCTTCTTTCCATGTTCATTGACTTTTTCCTTGGTGAAATATTTGCTGATGTCTTTTATCACCATTTTCCAATTGGGTCATCTTTGCTCACTGATGTGTAAGAAATCTTTGTAAATTAGAGGAATTGGCCAACTGGCTGTTTACAATATATATATACAACTATTCACATATCGATTGCTTACCAAGTGTCAGGCACTGTTCTAGCCATTTATCGCAAGTATCTAAATCATTAAAACTTTTTGTAAGCATCATTTAATATGGCTGCCTGATAATGCTATAGACAGAGCATAATTGAATCTTATCAAGGCAGATACATAAATATGCTCACATTTTTTAAAAAATTATTTTTCAGATGACACTATCTTACATTTTCAAGTTTTTATATTTCATCCATTGTGAATTTTAGTCATATCTATTTGACCATTTTCCTACTGGGGTGCTTATGTTTCTCTAGTTAATTTGCATTCTTCATTGTATTTACTCAAGGTATTTTTCCCCCAGCGCTTGCCCTTGAAATCTACGCATGACTTTTTTTTTTTTTCCCTTAGACGGAGTCTCCTGTTGCCCAGGCTGGAGTGCAGTGGCGCGATCTTGGCTCACTTATTCATGACATTTTAAAACCTATGTTTATGCTCAATCTCATCCTTGGTATTTTTTTTTCCTATTTCTCCTAAGTACCTCATCATGTTTAACATTAAAATTTATTTCTTTTGAGTTAGATTTAACTTTATTATTCCAATAGTTAACCAAGTGTCCATTTTTATTTATCAATCTTGCCTCTAGAGACCTGAAATGTTAACTTTTCGCATAAACTCATTCTTTTTTTAAAGTCTCTTCTTTTTAAACATTTATATACAGTGAAATGCACAAATCTAACACATGCAGGAGCTGATTTGTGACAAATGCATACATCTCTCTAACCCATTCTACTGCCTTTTTAAACTTTTATTTTAAGTTCAGGGGTGCATTTGCAGGTTTGTTACATAGTTAACATGTGTCATGGGGGTTTTGTTGTGCAGATTACTTTATCACCCAGGTTTTAAGCAAGTACCCATTAGTTATTTTTCCCCATCCTCTCCCTCCTCCCACCTTCTGATAGGCTGAAATCCCAGGCTCAAGTGATCCTCCCACCTCAGCCTTCGGAGTAGCTGGGACTATAGGCA
Organism: Pongo pygmaeus; assembly: GCF_028885625.2. NCBI lineage: Eukaryota > Metazoa > Chordata > Mammalia > Primates > Hominidae > Pongo > Pongo pygmaeus. The sequence continues at coordinate 33,129,741 of NC_072388.2, forward strand.
TGAGGCTCCATTCTATTGCTTTTTTCACTTAGTGTGTCTTTATCCCAATAAAAGTTGAATATTTTGCATTTTAAAAAATTACTTTGAGTTTTACCATTTAACTTTTTATTTAGTGTGCAATGTGAAATCTCTAAAACTTGACTTTTTCCTCTCTTAATGGTTATTGACAAAATATAATCTGTCTGCTTAGTATTAGCATGATACTTTTTATTTTTATTTTTTATTATTATTATTATATTATTTTGAGACAGGGTCTCACTCTGTTGTCCAGGCTGGAGTGCAGTGATACAATCACAGCTCACAGCAGCCTTGACCTCTCCAGGCTCAGGTGATCCTTTTACCTCAGCTTCCTAAGTAGCTGGGACTACAATTACCCACCACCACACCCAGCTAATTTTTGTAGATATAGGGTTTGCCATGTTTCTCAGGCTGGTCTCCAGGCTGGTCTCCTGGGCTCAAGCAGTATGTACACTCTGGCCTCCTAAAGTGCAAGGATTACAGGAGTAAGCCATGGTGCCCAGCCAATGCTCTTTTTATTATACATTGTTCTCTTACCTAGCAGGCTCTGTTTAGCATTGTTCTTTGAATCTGTCTATCCTTCGTAAGCCAGAACCACACTATAGGTATTAGGAAGCTATCGTTGCCCCACCTGATAACTTTTCTTTTTCCAAATTTTCTATTTTCACCTGTCCTTGTTGATCTTTTTTATAAGTGGTAGTAAATGAACCACCTAGCAATTCTAGCAATTTTAGAAATAGTAATGAATCCAATAAATATTTTTCAAAAGTACTAAAAATTGCCTCCAGATTAAAAGAGAACAATCTTTAATCATCTTTGAAATAACATTTCAGCAATGTTATAACTTTATAACACTACTCATCTTGTTTTCTGTCTTCCAACAAATAATTTCATTATTTGATTACCTTTATTTTAATGACTCCATCTTGTGGTTCACAGTGTTGCTTCAGAAAAAGCTTTAGTTTATCACGAGAAAATAGGTGTTTTCTCCGGCTACAGGAGGCAAGGAAGTCAAAGAGAGGTAGTGTTAGCATCAGAGTTCAACCCCAACTCCACAATCTCTGTAAATTTGTAACCTGAATTTCAAGCCTAGGAATCAAAGGACACTTCATCTTCTAATAGTATTTATGTAGAAGTTACAAGAAACTTTTACAGAGGTATTTATGTAGGAAGTTATAAGATCTACATGAGTGAATCTATTACAAAAACAGCAATATACATTTGTCATTTAGGAGCCACTGAGAAAACAAACTTCAAGGGCCGGGCGCAGTGGCTCACGCCTGTAATCCCAGCACTTTGGGAGGCTGAGGCGGGTGGATGACGAGGTCAGGAGATTGAGACAATCCTGGCTAACACGGTGAAACCCTGTCTCTACTAAAAATACAAAAAATTAGCCAGGTGTGGTGGCGGGTGCCTGTAGTCCCAGCTACTCGGGAGGCTGAGGCAGGAGAATGGCATAAACGCAGGAGGCAGTGAGCCGAGATCACACCACTGCACTCCAGCCTGGGCAACAGCGCAAGACTCTGTCTCAAAAAAAAAAAAAGAAAAGAAAAGAAAAAAGAAAAACTTTAAGGAAAATATGCTACAGAGACTAAATCAAATTTTATAAAATTAGATTACCCCTACAAGTATAACCATTAAAATTCTCTTAAAAATTAAAATCAGGCCAGGCACAGTGGCTCACGCCTGTAATCCCAGCACTTTGGGAGCTGAGGGTGGATCACTTGAGGTCAGGAGTTCGAGACCAGCCTGGCCAACATGGTGAAACCCCATCTCTACTAAAAATACAAAAAAATTAGCTGGGCGGTAGTGGCACATGCCTGTAATCCCAGCTACTCAGGAGGCTTAGGGTGGAGAATCGCTTGGGTCTGGGAGGCCGAGGGTGCAGTGAGCCGAGATCACGCTGCTGCACTCTAGTCTTGGAGACAGAGTGAGACTCTGTCTCAAAAAAACAAAGCAAAACAAAACAAAAAAAATTAAAATCAGTAGACTACCAGAAATCATATTAAGTGCTGCAAATCAATATTCAAGTGGACACTGTAAACAAAGTTGAACACAGCTTGTATAAAATTTTAAAACATTTTGTATTTAAATCTCATGACAACCAACAAATTAGTGGGATGAAAATTAAAAGAGGCTTAAAATTAATATTCTAATTTTATTCTCCCTTGCCCCCCAATTAAAAACAACCACAAGAGTACCAAACACCACCACAAGCAAAACAAAATAAAACCAATAGAAAAGAAATAGAAGTATTTTTGGGAAAAAGTAAATGTTTTAATTGAGTTCAATGTATTCCTTTCAAGAAAAAGCCGTTAAAAGCTCCTATTAGTGAATAAATATATGATTTTTAAGTAGTGGCCTCCCCAAAAATGTGTACAGTTAGCCCTCCATGTCCTTAGATCAAAAGTATTCGGAGAAAATAAAAACTGCATCTGTACTAAACATGTGCAGACTTTTTTTATTGTCAGTATTCCCTAAACAATACAGTATAACAATGATTTATACTTCATTTACATTGTATTAAGTATTATAAGTAATCTGGAGATGATTTAAAGTATATGGGAAGATGTGTGTACGTTAAATGCAAATACTACACCATTTTATGAAACTTGAACATCCAAAGATTTCCCTCTCACACAGATAACCAAGGATGACTATATTCTCTTCCTAGACTTAAAGCTCCATGAGAACAAGGACTCTGCTATATCTCTGCAAGCTGGTAAAGAGAAGGTAATTACTTGTTGACTACTGAAGAAACTAGTCCTCAAGGACTTCATTAGTTTACATGGTAGCTACTAGCCATATATTGTTTATTTATAAATAAAATTAAAAACTCAGTTCCCTCATTCTTTCTAGCTACATTTCAAATGCTCAATAGTGACACATGGCTGTTGGACAGCATACATGTAACATTTCCATTATAAAAGAAAGTTCTACTTGTCAATGCTACTCTAGCATATCAAGTCTTCTTCTTTATTAGAGGAATATCACCATCTCTTTATTTAAACAAAAAGTATTATACTATTTTTTGATGCTAACAAAGAGCTATAAGTCACTTAAGTCTTATGAAGTATAACTTTCTCACCTTGTAATTCTTTGGCTTACCAATTAGGAAGAAAACGAGCTAACCAAGACTGTAACCATGGTCTAGCAGAATAATTATATTTAAAGTATAAGTCAAAAAGTAAATAGAAAAATGAAAAATATTAAATAGGGAATTACATTATGTAAATAACATATCCTAAACTAAAGGCAAAAGAAAAAAACTCAACTGTGAATAAGGAAAATATCTGTAGTCTCAACAATGCTATTCATTAGCCCATAAACTAAACAAATTTTTAAAAGTTTGAATAATCAAACGTTAGTTTTAGAATATTATTTTTGAATATAAAGTAAAATGTAGAATGCTCTAGAGATCTTAAACTAACGATGAGCCCCCCAAAACCAACCAACCAACAAACCACACACACACACACACACACACACACACAACAAACCACAATACAACCACAGAAAGTGATATATCTATCTCAGGATTCTCTTAACACTTATATTATTATCACTTTTGTTTGGATACATGAATATATATGGAAGGGATGAGAACATAAGCAAAAATTATTTTACATTAAATGAAATACAAGACTGACTCCTAGGTGGCAGGTTGATAGCTGGCTGATATCATCTTGCTTTCAGATGACTAAGAGCCTAAACCCAACAGGCAACAATAGGGATTTTCCTAAAATATATCTGTATAACCTAAAGCCAGTTCTTTTATGTATTAACTACTCACTAAAGCAACTTCTTACATTAACTTCTGTCTCCTTTGATTAGGCCTCAAACAGGAAGTTTTTAAAGATACTCATTTTTTATGATTTAACTTTCTTAATGAATAGGAAAAAACTGATCAAATGTTTATCTAATGAATACTACAAATGTGACGTTTATAAGCAACTTTATTAACATTAAAAATTGAGTTACCTCATGAAAAGTACTTCATAAATAGGACTCTTTTTAATTCTTTAGATAGAAGACTATTTGGGGTTTAGTCATCTAAACAAAGGGCTCAATAAGTCCATTAGGATTTTTTTTTTTTAATAGAGACAGGGTCTTGCCACGTAGTCCAGGCTGGTCTTGAACTCCTGGCCTCAAGTGATCCTCCTGGCTTGGCCTGTCAAAGTGCTAGGATTACAGACATAAGCTACTGTGCCTGGCCTCCATCAGGATTCTTAGGATTTATTTTAATCAGTCTATGAACATATAAATGTACATTTATTTTTAAAAAGGAAAGCAATCACAGTACTTCCCATTTGTTCTACATCAGACCTTCTTAATCTAACATACATAATTATTCTACTTTAAACTACTATTGAGAAGATAGTGAGTTTTACCTGATTTGCGTTGCTTTAACAATAGCAGACTCATATAATTCTTTTTTAGTGGGTTGCACTTTATACTTGAATAGTAAGGGATCAATTGTATCTTTTTTCTTCCTAAAAAGAAGAGGGAAAAGACAGAAATCAGTTAATAATTTGGAAAATGAAATTTTAAATGAAAACCTAGTTTCGAAGAATATACTATAATAAAATCACATATTTCAAAATTTTTGTTTTTGAGATGGAGTCTCTCTTGTTGCCCAGGCTGGAATGCAATGGCCCAGTCTCAGCTCACTGCAACCTCCGCCTCCTGGGTTCAAACTATTCTCCTGCCTCAACCTCTTATGTAACTGGGATACAGGCATGCACCACCATGCCCAGTTAATTTTGTATTTTTGGTAGAGGTAGCGTTTCACCATTGGTCAGGCTGGTCTCGAACTCCTGACCTCAGGTGATCCTCCTACCTCGGCTTCCCAAAGTGCAGGGATTACAGGCGTGAGACACTGTGCTTGGCCACATATTTCAAAATTTTTAAATTTTATTTTTTTTTTAAGAGACAGAGTCTCGCCCTGTCACCCAGGCTGGAGTGCAATGGCATCATCAAAGCTGAGTGCAGCCTCAAATTCCTGGCCCCCAGAGATCCTCCTACCTTGGCGTCCCAAAGTGTTGGCATTACAGGCATGAGCCACTGTACATGGCCATGCATTTTTACTTTAACTGGGGTTTTATAAGTTACTGATCCCTGCCTCCACCATTCTATTAGCCAAAACAGAAAAAAGCACTATTTTATTTTAGGTAGGTATTTTAGCTACTCATTCAATACATTTTCTTTGGGTGAAGAAAGTAACTAGAGATGAAGCATAGAGTACCCAGTTTAAAGAGTAAAAAATAAAAATTAAAAAAAAAAGTTCTTGGATTTGCTTTTAAACTTTATTTACAGCTATATAATCCAAGAATAAAAATGGAGACAATGCAGTTTAATTGACCAGGAGACTACACATTTAATCCTTACCCCCCATAACTTCACATCTTTTCTTCCCTTTCAGGGTGTATTCATTCACTTATTCAATAGTTAAGAGCCCGCAATGTGCCAGAAACTACTCTAAATAGTGAAGATCCAGCAGTCAACAAAATAGAAACAGTGAGGAGATACAGGCAAACAAAAACATACACAACAGGAGAAGTGATAAGTGCTATGAAGAGAACAGAGTGCAGGGTGGGGGAGCCACTATTTTATATAGATAGTGATCTCTGATAAGTTGACCGAGTATGCCTTCAAAGAGGTTGATATTTAAGCAGAGATCTTGGGGGGGGGGGAGGGGGGAAGGAGCAACTCATGAAAAACTTGGGGAAATGTATTTTTTAAAAAAGAGAAAAGAAGTAAAAACCCTGAGGTGGAAGGAGGCATGCACAATTTAGACAAGTAGCAGAATGAATAAGGAAAATGAAAGAAGATTCAGAGATGTAGCAGCAGTGCCAGATTACGAGGCTTTGGATATTACTCTGAGTAAAGTCACTAGAGGATTTTTAATAATAAGGTGATAATGACTTAACTTACACTTCAGAAGGATCACTCTGGCTGCTATGTGGAAAAGACACTCTAGGGAAGACACTCTGGGGCAAGAGTGTAAACAGGAACACCAGTTAGAAAGCTACTGAGAACTGACTGCAGCATGGACTTAAATGGAAGTAACAGCAACAGAGAGAAGAGGTAGGACTCTGAAAATGCCACCTCTGTGAATGTAAAGAGGATGTAAGTGGGGGTTATAGAGAAGAGCAGAAAATGATATGGTAAGATGATTAAGAGAAGCATTGGCAATGAGAATAAGATATAAAGTTACATAAATATAGCACGCACAAAGCAGGGAAAGTGTTTAACACAAAAGGGATATGACACAATTAAACTTAAACAAGTAAAACTAGAGTATTTACCTACAATAGCATTAAATTCTAAGTTGGAAGGCCAAGTATCTTTACACTAAGACTCAGTATATACATAAATCAGTAGATGTATTTAAATATGCACCTGTACTATATGGAGTATCTAGTATTTTCTATTCTATTAAAGTTCATTACCAAGTTAATTTCACAACCTACATGGGGCCATAACAACCTGTGGTATGAAAAGCACTGTTCCAAGAGAACAGATCAAAGAGAGAATTCTAAATGTAAAGAAAGAAGCACTGCTGGCCGGGTGTGATGGCTCACACTTGTAATCGCAGCACTTTGTGAGGCCAAGGCTTATGGATCAGTTTAGCTGAGGAGTTTGAGACCAACCTGGGCAACATGGGGAAACCTATAAAACACACACACACACACACACACACACAAAAAATCTAGTTGGATATGGGGGCATGCATATGTGGTCCCAGCTACTTTGGAGGCTGAGATGGGAGGACCACTTGAGCCTCACTAGAGGCTTCAGTGAGTTGTCATTGTGTCACTGCACTCCAGCCTGGGTGACAGAGCAAGACCCTGTCTCAAAAAACAAACAGGCCGGGTACAGTGGCTCACGCCTGTAATCCCAGCACCTTGGGAGGCCGAGGTGGGTGGATCACCTGAGGTCAGGAGTTGGAGACCAGCCTGGCTAACATGGTGAAACCCCGTTTCTACTAAAAATACAAAAAGTTAGCCAGGTGTGGTGGTGAGTGCCCGTAATCCGAGCTACTCAGGAGGCTGAGGCAGGAGAATCGCTTGAACTGGGAGGCAGAGGTTGCAGTGAGCCGAGATCATGCCATTGCATTCCAGCTTGGGCAACAAGAGCAAAACTCCGTCTTCAAAATAATAATAATAACATGATAAAATAAAAAACAAACGAAGCAACGAGAGGAGTTCTCAGTAACAAAATTTCAGCCAGGTGTGGTGGCTCACACCTGTAATCCCAGCACCTTGGGAGGCTGAGGCAGGCAGATCATGAGGTCATTAGTTTGCGACTAGCCTGGCCAACATGGTGAAACCTCGTCTCTACTGGAAATACAAAAATTAGCCGGCCTTGGTGGCCTGCGTCTGTAGCCCCAGCTATTTAGGAGGCTGAGGCAGGAGAATTGCTTGAACCCGGAAGGCAGAGGTTGCAGTGAGCTGAGATCGTGCCACTGTACTCCAGCCTAGGCAACAGAGCAAGAATCTGTACCAAAAAAAAAAAAAAGAAAGAAAGAAAGGAAATAAAGAAAAGGAAAAACAAATGAGTTTAATGAATTAGCAGCAGTTTAAGAACAAGAGAATTAAGTTATCTTAATACTTTTTGAATAGGTCTCAACTTAGCAACTAACCACTACCATTTTATAAATATAAGAGATTGATCAAGTATATTAAGTTGTACTTAAAATTATTATCAGTATATATATTATCAGGCTATATCTAATTATAAATGTTATAAATATATATTTTACTATGCATTATATATTAACATATAAATATATTTTATATAACCAATTAAATAGACAAAAAATCTTATTTCCCCCACATTTTAGTAAATTATAAAATAATTAATATACTAACAGGAGAGAAAACCAAGATGTGAGTAGTAATTCCTAAAAATTTAGATTCTGAGTATTCAGATATTGGTATACAGTCTAGAAAACTTGTATATGGACCTTTTTTGGGGGAGACAGGGTCTCACTCGGTGGTCCAGGCTGGAATACAGTGGCGCAATTACGGCTCACTGCTGCCTCAACCTCCCAGGCTCAAGTGATCCTATCTCAATCTCCTGGGTAGCTGGGTCTGCAGGCATGTGCCATCCACGCCCAGCTAATTTTTTGTATTTTTTTTGTAGAGACAGGGTTTCTCCACGTTGCCCAGGCTGGTTTAGAACTCCAGCGCTCAAGCAATGCTCCCACCTCAGCCTCCCAAAGTGCTGGGAGTACAGGTGTGAGCCACCGTACCAGACCTTACCTTTTTTTTTTTTTTTTTTTTGAGACAGTTTTGCTCTTGTTGCCCAGGATGGAGTGCAATGGTGCGGTCTTGGCTCACTGCAACCTCCGTTTCATGGGTTCAAGCGATTCTCCTGCCTCAGCCTCCCGAGTAGCTGGGATTACAAGGTCCCCGCCACCACACCCAGCTAATTTTATGTATTTTTAGTAGAGACAGGGTTTCACTATGTTGGCCAGGCTGGTCTCAAACTCCTGACCTCAGGTAATCCACCCACCTTGGCCTCCCAAAGTGCTGGGATTACAGGCGTGAGCCACTGCGCCTGGCCACAGACTATATCTTAATGGATTTAAGGCTGTAAAATGTGCGAGTTTATATGTGCAAAGAATTATCTTTTACTTTTCTTGCTGTACCATGAAATTCATTTGTGAAGATAAATAGAAATTTTTTTCTAATCAGTGAAAATATTCTTACTGGGGCTTTGCTGTCTATAATACTAATGCAAAATTCTATATAAAATAAAATCCTAATTGCATTCTTCCCAAAGAAGCACAATTACTGGAGATCAAGAAAAACTGCTTCTTATAATATGAATTCACCTATAAGATAGAAACTACAAGGATAATATTTTAAAAACCTTACATTTTAATCATTTTTCTTGCTACCCAAAGCCTTGGCCTAAATAGTTGAATCAAGTTGAATTTAGTGATCTCAATTATGATGGTGATTCACCATTTTATTACCAACAAGTGTAGACCTGTGTTTAGCTCTACAACAAGCAAACATCAAATATTGTACTAATAAAATCAGAACACCATTCCGATTATTCATTCACAACAAAATTTCACAAATGTTTATTTCAATATGCCTAGTTATATATGTAAATCTTAATTCTACTTTGATTTTGCCATAATGGGAGTTGTTTTTCCTATTATGAACACTTGACAACAAAGTTATAAAAAATTAAACAATTTTCTGTATCAGTGCCACAGAAATGACCAAAAAAACTTGTATACTTTCAACATAAAGGTTTCTTTTAAGAGAAATCATCAAATTGTGTTCACAACTATTCTACAATGACAACCCACTAAATGATTAGGCACAGGTGGTTACTTATGGTGAGAGAGAGATATATATATATATATAAAATGCTAATGTTATTTCTCACACATTAAGTTTCCATCCGTAGAACTACAAATAGCAAAATAATTAGGTCTGCTTCTTTAAAAATAACATTCAGATTCCATTTATCTTACTAACAATTAGTCAAGTTATAATGACAGCTAGACTATACTGCATGAAAGTACATATAATATTTTGAAGCTAGATACATATTATTCCAGACTTTTTTTTTTTTTTTTTTTTGAGATAAGTGTCTCGCTCTGTCGCCCAGGCTAGAGTGCAGTGGTGCAACCTCAGCTCACTGCAACCTTCGACTCCTGGGTTCCAGTGATTCTCCTGCCTCAGCCTCCCAAGTAGCTGGGACTACAGGCACGTGCCACCACGCCTGGCTAATTTTTTGTATTTTTAGTAGAGATGGGGTTTCACCGTGTTAGACAGAAGGGGCTCGATCTCCTGACCTCGTGATCCATCTGCCTTGGCCTCCCAAAGTGCTGAGATTTATAGGCGTGAGCCACCACGCCCAGCGCCAGATGTTTCTAAAATAGTTGTCCTTGTGCTCCTGCAAATCACCATCAGGACGGGATAGGTAACCAAAAGTGTACTCATGTATTCATGTACTATTTTCAGGTCACGCTAAAGGATTTTTTATAACGTACTTCAACTTTTGTTATGTGTTTAGAGACGGTTCCATAAAACTTGATCCATTGTAAAAAATAAGCAGCAGCCTGATAGCTTTAAATCACAATAACAGATTATATTATTAGAAAGCATCATTCACATACTAATCTGAGCTGCTACAAATACCATATTTGGTTTCTTTTATAAATTCTAAAAGCAACTACACAAACTCACTTATTACCTGGCACATCTGGCTACTGAAATCAGATGGTAAACTAGTGACTGTTTGAGTCAGGACTGTCTATCAATTTAGTTCAGATTCCAGAGAATTTGTGACTGTAGATGAACTTCATTATTTGGCTGTTAACAGGGGAAACATGTATCAAGTAATTACACACAAGGTGGTCTCACCAAATTGTAAGGACAGTTACATATAACTTTTCTTTAAAAACCTATTAGTAATTTTTGAGTGAAAGAAACAATAGCGGACAATATAACATTACTGGGCCAATTCTTGAATGGCAAACATTAAGAGTAAAAAAAAAAATTATTGAAAGCAGACACAATACTTATGTAGAATTTCAGAGACAAAGACTAGGAGATAAAATCCTAATCCTCTTTACCTCAATCTTACATAACAAAATATTGTTTCCAAAATGCAGTCCAAACTCTTATCCAGTCCTACTAATAGCCAAGAAGTCAATTTTTAAATAAAATTTACTTTTACTTATAAATATAAATCAATATGCCCCCCCAAATATATCAAGATATTTTTAAAATTCTGGTGGTCAGAATATATTATTTAAAAACCCTGTAACTTAGGCTGGGCACAGTGGCTCATGCCTGTAATCTCAGCACTTTGAGATGCTGAGGTGGGCAGATTACTTGAGGCCAAGAGTTTGAGACCAGCCTGGCCAACATGGCAAAACCCCATCCCTACTAAAAATACAAAAATTAGCTGGAGGTGTTGGCGCACACTTGTAATCCCAGCTACTCAGGAGGCTGAGGCATGAGAATCTCTTGCACCTGGGAGGCGGAGGTTGCAGTGAGCCGAGATTGCACTGTTGCGTGACAGCCTGGCAACAGAGCCAGAGTCTGTCTCAAAACAAAACAAAACAACAAAAAAACACAACTCTGTAACTCAACAACAAAAACCACCCAATTTAAAAATAGACAAAGAACTTGAATGGGTATTTCTGCAAAAAAATATACAAATGGCCAATAAGCACATGAAACGATATTCAACATCATTAGTCATTAGGGAAATGTAAATCAAAACCATGAGATACCATTTGACATCCGATAAGGATGACTATAATTTTTAAAAACCAGAGTATAACAACTGATGGCAAGTGTATGGTGAAATTGGAACCCTCTGATACTGCAGGTGAGAATGTAAAGTGGCACAGCTGCTGGGAACAGCAGTTTGGCAGTTCCTCAAAAAGTTAAGCATAGATTACCATATGACCCAGTAATCCACTTCTAGGCATATACCTGCATGAATTTCAAACAGGGACTCAAGCAGATCCCTATATGCCAATATTCAATGCAGCATTATTTACAGTAACCAAAAGCTGGAAACAATACAAATACCTATCAATAGATGAATGGACAAACAAAATGTGATATACACATACAATGGATTATTCAGCCATAAAAAGGAATGAAGTTCCTGATTGTGCTACAATATGGATGAACCCTGAAAACATGCTAAGTGAAATAAGCCAGATGCAAAAAGGCAAACATAACCTATTTCTACCTACACAAAATATCTAGAATAGGAAAATTCAAAGAGACAAAGTAGATCAGAGGTTCGTAGGGGCTGGGAGGAGGGAGACACACAAAGTTATAGCTTAATGGATACAAAATTTCTATTTCAAAGTAAATAGTGGTGATAGTTGTACAACACTGTGAATGTAATTGATGCCACTGAGTTGCACATTTAAAAATAGTTAAAAGGGCATTAAATACACATTTTTTAAATTACTAAACTTTACTGACACATAACTATCACCCAAAGTCAACAGTTTAATGTTCACTCTCAGTGTTACACATTCTATGGGTTTTCACAAATGTATATAATGACAGGTATCCTCTTGTGGTTTGAAAACATTAAAGAAAAAAATTCCAGAAATAAAAAATTCGTAAGTTTTAAATTGCATGCCGTCCTGCCCCATTCCACCCAGGACATGAATCTTCCATTTGTCCTACATATCCACACTGTATACACCATGTATATGCCAAAGAGAAGCCATAAAGTGCTTCCTTTAAGTGAAAAGGTAAAATTTCTGGACTTAATAAGGAATAAAAAATTGTATGCTGAGATTGCTAAATTAATCTATGATAAGAATGAATCTTCGCCCAGGCGCGGTGGCTCAAGCCTGTAATCCCAGCACTTTGGGAGGCCGAGGAGGTGGATCACAAGGTCAGGAGATCGAGACCATCCTGGCTAATCCGGTGAAACCCCGTCTCTACTAAAAATACAAAAAATTAGCCGGGCGTGGTGGCAGGCGCCTGTAGTCCCAGCTACTCGGGAGGCTGAGGCAGGAGAATGGCATGGACCCGGGGCAGCAGAGCTTGCAGTGAGCTGAGATCAGGCCACTGCACTCCAACCTGGGCGACAGAGCAAGACTCCATCTCAAAAAAAAAAAAAAAAAAAAAAAAGAATGAATCTTCTATTCATGAAATTGTGAAGGAGGAAAATGAAATTTGTGCATAGGGTATATAGTTTGGTACTATCTGTGGTTTCAGGAATCCACTGAAGGTCTTGGAACGTATCCCCCATAGATATGGGAGCACTACTGTATTGCTTTGTCTCAATGCCCCAGAAATCCTCTGTGCTCTGAGTATTCATCCCTCCCTCTCTAAAATCCCTGGCAACCACTTATCCTTTTACTGTCTCCATAGCTGTGCCTTTTCCAGAATGTCATAGTTGGAATCATACAGTATGTAGCCTTTTCGGATTGTATAATGTATATAGGCATATACCCACGTGAGTTTAAGTATATAGTACATTTCTTTCAGTTAGTACATATGCATTTAAATTTCTTTCAGTTAGTACATGTGCATTTAAATTTCCTCCATATTTTTTCATGGTTTAATAGCTAATTTCTTTTTAGTGCTGAATAATATTCCATTGTCTTTATGTACCACAGTTTATCCACTCATCTACTGAAGGACATCTGAGTTGCTTCAATGTTTTGGAGGTTACAGATAACGCTACTATAAACATCCATGTGCAGGTTTTTGTGTGAATATAAGTTTCCAATTCATTTGAGTAAATACCAAAGCATGCAATTGCTACATCATATAAAAGTATGTTTGGTACTGTAAGAAACTGCCAAACTGTCCTCCTAAGTGGCTATGCCAGTTTTCATTTCCACCAGCAATAAATGGAGTTCCTGTTGCTCCACACGCTCACTAGCATTTGGTGTTGTCAGTGTTCTGGATTTGGTCATTCTAATAAGTACACAGTCATATCTCATTGTTGTTTTAATTTACAATCCCCTAATGACATATGATGTTGAACATCTTTTCATATGCTTACTTGCCATCTATATGGCTTCTTTGGTGAGGTATCTGTTCAGATCTTTTGCCATTTTTTAATTGGGTTTCTCATTTTGTTGTTTTTTTATTTTTTATTTTTTGGTTTTTTTTGTTTGTTTGTTTTTTTGAGACAGGGTCTGGCTCTGTCACCCAGGCTGGAGTGCAGTGGCTCAACCAGCTCACTGCAACCTCCACCTCCTGGGTTCAAGCCATCCTCCCACCTCAGCCTCCCGAGTAGCTGGGACTACAGGCACGCGCTACAATACCCGGCTAATTTTTTTGTGTGGTTTTTTGTAGAGATGGGGGTTTCACTATGTTGCCCACACTGGTCTCAAACTCCTGAGCTCAAGCAATCCACCCCACTCGGCCTCCCGAAGTGTTGGGATTACAGGCGTGAGCCATGGTGCCCAGCCCTCATTGTCTTAATATTGAGATTTAAGAGTTATTTGTATATTTTGGATAATAATCCTTCATCAGATTATCTTTTGCACAACACTCTGTGGCTTGACTTCTCATTCTCTTGACAATGTCTTTTGCAGAGTAAAAGTGTTTATAATTTTAATGAAGTCCAGTTTATCAGTTACTTCTTTCATGGGTTATGCCTTTTGTGTTATATCTAAAAAATTATCGCCATATCCAAGGTCATCTAGCTTTTCTTCTATGTTTTCTAGGGGTTTTACACTTAGGTCTACAAACCATTTTGAGTTAATTTTTGTAAAAAGCATAAAGTCTATGTCTAAGATTTTTTTTTTTACATGTAGATATCCAGGTTTTTCTAGCACTACTGATTGAAAAGACTATCTTTACTGTTTTGTCTTTGCTGCTTTGTCAAAGGTCAGTTGATTACATTTATGTGGGTCTATTTCAGAAGTCTTTATTCTGATTCATTGATCAATCTTTCTATACTTTTGCCAATACCACACTTTATGGATTACTGTAGTTTCAGAGTAAGTCTTGAAGCTGGGTAGTGTCAGTTCTCTGACTTTGTTCTTCAATATTGTGTTGGCTATTCTGGGTCTCCCATCTCTCCATATAAACTTTATAATCAGTTTGCTGATATCCACAAAATAACTTGCTGGGATTTTGATTGGGAATGCATTGAACCTACAAATTAAGTAGGGATAAACCTATAGATCAAGATGAGAAGAACTGACATCTTGACAACACTGTGTATATCTTGTAGACATAATGAGCTATGTGATGCTGGGCAAATTTCCTCATTCCGAACTTCCATTTCTACTAAGTGATATGAGGATATGTCTATCTACCATTACAGAATGATTCTAAGAAACAAAACAATTTATGTGAGTGTTGTTATAAGCGTAACATGAAAAAATGTTAATCAATAAATGAATAAAAATAAATGAATAAATATTTGTTCCCTTCCCTTTTCTTTAAACAACCTACTAAAACATGAGAAAATCCAGATTATGTTTTGATGGCAGGGAAAATTACCTGGAAGTCAATTTATTACTCAAATTAGAGAACTTTTAAAAATTAGGGAATTAATTTAGAAATAATAAGGTCCAAAGACAGCTATGTTTCACCCTTCCTGTGGTATCTGATGATGTCTAGATACAGCAGTAGCAATCCACAAACAAGTAGGTATTTTATGATATTGATGTATAGTGAAGGCTGAGATTCTTTAATCATAGACAAATTAGTAAAAAATAATTGTGAGCCAGGCGGGGTGGCTCACGCCTGTAATCCCAGCACTTTGCGAAGCCAAGGCGGGCAGATCACCTGAGGTTGGGAGTTCGCGACCAGCCTGACCAACATGGAGAAACCCCATTTCTACTAAAAATACAAAATTAGCCGGGTGTGGTGGCACATGCCTGTAATCCCAGCTACTCGGGAGGCTGAGGCAGGAGAAGCGCTTGAACCCGGAAGGCAGAGGTTGCGGTAAGCCGAGATCGTGCCATTGCACTCCAGCCTGCCCAACAAGAGCAAAACCCCATCTCAAAATAAAAATAATAATAAAAATACCTGTGAATAGGCAGGGTGTGGTGGCTCACACCTGTAATCCCAGCACTTTGGGAGGCCAAGGCGGGTGGATCACCTGAGGTCAGGAGTTTGAGACCAGCCTGTCCAACATGGCAAAACCCTGTCTCTACTAAAAATACAAAAATTAGCTGGGTGTGGTGGCATGCACCTGTAATCCCAGCTATTTGGGAGGCTGAGGTGGGAGAATCACTTAAACCAGGGAGGTGGAGTTTGCAGTGAGCTGAGATTCACCACTGCGTTCCAGCCTGGGCGACAGAGTGAGACTCTGTCTCAAAAAAACAAAACAAAACAAAACAAATCTGTGAATAAATAATTGACTAGGCCAGGCGTGGGGGCTCACGCCTGTAATCCCAACACTTTAGGAGGTTGAGGTGGGTGAATTACTTGAGCTTAGGAATACCAAACCAGCCTGAGCAACATGATGAAACCCCAACTCTACAAAAAATACAAAAAATTAGCTGGGCATGGGTGGTGTGCACCTGTAGTCCCAGTCACTAGGAAAGCTGGCTTGAGCCCAGGAGGTCAAGGCTGCAGTGAACTGAGATCACGCCATTGCACATTCCAGCCTGGGTGACAGGGTGAGACCCTGTCTCAAAAACAGAAACAAAAAAAAAAATCATCAGCTTATTCACTTTTCTCATATCAAGGGTCTATTCCAAGTATCCATACACAAAGGATATGGCACAGTCTATTTAGTCAGGAAATTATGACTGACTGCTCCTATGGGCAAATTCAATCATACTTTGTAGTAAACTTCCTATAAATGTCACAAGTAGGATTCACCAATGGAAGTCTTCTTCAAAATGCTACCTTATAACAGGCAAATATTTACTAATACTAATTGAAATTTTGAATTAATGTGCCTTGTATTCAAAGTAACAAATTAGCCACAAAATATGCAGGCTCATGTTCAAATCTAAAAAAGAAGGGACATTCATGAACTGTTATTCATAACAGCATGCTGACCCCCAGAATCTATACAGTCCTCATCTCAGATCACCTCACAGCACCTAAAAGAATTAGAAAAGTATATGAAAAGTTACTACATGGGGCTCGGCACGGTGGCTCACGCCTGTAATCCCAGCACTTTGGGAGGCGATACGGGCAGATCAACTGAGGTAAGGAGTTCAAGACCTGCCTGGCCATCATGGTGAAATCCAGTCTCTACTAAAAAATACAAAACCTAGCTGGGAGTGGTGGCACATGCCTGTAGTCTCAGCTACTCAGGAGGCTAAGGCGGGAGATCACTTGAATCCAGGAAGCAGAGGTTGCAGTGGGCCGAGACTGCGCCACTGCACTCCAGCCTAGGCGATAGAGTGAGACTCTGTCTCAAAAAAAAAAAAAAAGTTAGTACATGGGTCGGGTGCAGTGGTTCACACCTGTAATCCCAGCACTTTGGGAGGCCAAGGTGGGCGGATCACTTGAGGTCAGGAGTTAGAGACCAGCCTGGCCAACCTGGAGAAACCTCGTCTCTACTAAAAATACAAAAATTAGCTGGGCGTGGTGGCACATGCCTTTAATCCCAGCTACTAGAGGGGCTGAGGCAGGAGAATCACTTGAACCCGAGAGACAGGGGGGTTCCAGTGAGCCAAGATTGTGCCATTGTACTCCAGCCTGGGCAACAAGAGCGAAACTCCATCTCAAAAAAAAAAAAAAAAATTCAGATAAATAAATGCTTACCATATTTAAACATGAATTTTAAAAATACCTTTCATATACAAAATCTGTGTTCTATCCTTTAAGACTGGGCTTAGTTTTTTTATCTTGAATTAAAATTTTCAAGAGGCATTCCAATAAATTAGAGACTTTATTTGTATTTATTATTATTAATGAATAATAATTGCATGTTTACTTATATTTGTACCTATGTATACACTCATCTGATTTATAACTAACTCCATTTAAAGGCTACAATCTTTGACATAGTCCAAACAAAATATATGAACTACTGTCAGACATGCTAAAGGACATACATTTACTACTATAAATCCCACAAATTTTGCATCCCAAACCCTATATTTAATGGAAGACATGGACAAGTAATACAGTAATTTATTTTTCTGGTTAATAGTAGAGCAAGTTGGCCGGGCACAGTGGCTCCTGCCTGTAATCCCAGCACTTCAAGAGACTGAGGTGGGAAGCCAGGAGTTTGACACCAGCCTGGGCAATATAGCAAGACCGTGTCTCTACTTTAAAAAAAAAAAATTAAAAATTAGCCAGGCATGGTAGCACGCACCTGTAGTCCTAGCTACTTGGGAGGATGAAGCAGGAGGACTGCTTAAGCCCAGAAGTCTGAAGCTGCAGTGAGCTATGATCTCACCACTGCACTCCAGCCTAGACAACAGAACAGGACTCCATCTCTTAAAAAAAAAAAAAAAAAGCAGCAACTCAAAAAAAAAAAAAAAAAGGGAGATGTATCAAAAGACTTAAAAGACTTATACAGGACCATGTCATGCTTCATTCACTCACCTAAAAATTATTCTGTCAGGCAATGTGCTAGTTAGATGATCTTGTACAAAGCCAATCAACCTTCCTAAGTCTCAGGTTTTTCCTCGTTAAATTAGAATTACAACACTCTTCCAGAACTGACCAAAATGCATACAAAGCACTTAGCACAGTGCCTGATCACAGTCAATTCTCAAATGCTAGTTATAGCTATAATAGTTAATGTCAGGCAAAATGAGAACTTGAACTAAAAGTTTCTGAAAGATAGAACTTATCGACACTGGTATTTCAGGAGCAAAGTAATTAAGAGAAGTAGGTAAGAGTGATCTCAGGTTTCTTTTTTAAACATTATGGTACTATTCACTAAAAATAGGAAACCAAGAAAGACACAAGACAGGCGGGAGAAAGCATTTTGAAGTTTGAGATGCCTAAAAGGGACCAGAATGGAGAAATAACGATTTAGAATAGTCATTGTGGAGAACAGAAGGGGTTGCTGAGCTAAAACATGTAAAAGAGCTTTTAATTGGTTGCAGACTCAGCTGAGATTTTAAATTCCTAGCTACATGTTTGTGTGATTTTTCTCCAACAGCACCCAGCTGACACAGACCATCAATTGTCTGAATTTTAGGTGGTTACAGCATTTCTTTATTATGTGCGCCAAAGAGAATGACTGTTAAAGTACAGAATGGATTTTTTCAAGTAAACAAAAGTAGGGGCCAGATGCGGTGGCTCATGCCTGTAATCCCAACACTTTGGGAGGCCAAGATGGGTCAATCACCTGAGGTCAGGAGTTCAAGACCAGCCTGACCAACATGGTGAAACCCTGTCACTACTAAAAATACAAAATTAGCCGGGTGTGGTGGTGCATGCCTGTAATCCCAGCTACTTGGGAGGCTGAGGCAGGAGAATCGCTTGAACCCAGGAGACTTCAGTGAGCCGAGATTGCACCATTGCACTCCAGCCTAGGCAACAAGAGGGAAACTCTGTCTCAAAAAAAAAAAAAAAAAAAAAAGAGGGCGGGGGAGATGTATAAATGACTGAATGAGAGTTGGTGTCCATGGCTCTTCAACAGCTGAGTAGCATTAACTAGAAAAATTTCAATTTTGAAAATTCTAACATCATTGTTGAACTAGATTGTTTAGATGTGTACTATACCACAGTATGACTAGCAGGAAAAAAGGAAAGGATGAAAGAAAAGTTATTTCAGCTGGGTGCGGTGGCTCATGCCTGTAATCCCAGCACTTTGAGGGGCCGAGGCAGGAGGATCACCTGAGGTCAGGAGTTTGAGACCAGCCTGGCCAACATGGTGAAACCCTGTCTCTACCAAAGATACAAAAATTAGCTGGGCATGGGGGCGGGTGCCTGTAATCCCAGCTACTCAGGAGGCTGAGGCAGGAGAATCACTTGAACCTGGGAGGTGGAGGTTGCAGTGAGCTGAGATCGAGCCACTGTACTCCAGCCTGGGCAAGAGAGCGAAACTCTATCTCAAAAAAAAAAAAAAAAGTTATTTCAATGGAATATCATTAGGCAATCTGCCAAATAATTTAAAAATTAATAAAAATCACTTACCCATTTTGAAAAGAACAGCTTTGTGTTTCTGAATCATCACTATCACTGATGATAATAGTTTCTCCATCCACACTGTTAACATGTCCATTAGCAAAACCATTTTGATGTGATGGAGGGAGGACTTCCAAAATCCTACACTGCAACCTGAAATAAAATGATACATTTAAAAATGCAAATCATTTCATATTTTACAGCCAAACATGTCAGAGCAATCGAATTGTTTTGAACTAGTTATTTTGTTTTGCAGAGGCTATAGCTGATTGATTTAAACAATTTAATTAAAAAGAAAATCTGTAACATCTAAGCAAATATTAGATATAATTTAAAGCTGTAAAACTATTTTAAAACACAATTTATCAAGATTATACAAAATTATATTATTTCCTTCCTTCTGTTAGCTCCGGATTGTTTGTTCTTCTTCTAGTTCCTTAGGTTGTAAAGTTAGGTTGCTGATGTGAGATCTTTCTTGTGTTTTAATGTAAGGATTTATAGCTACAAACTCCCCTCTTAGCACTGCTTTTGCTGTATCCCATAAATTTGGTATATTTTTGTTTTCATTCATCTCTAAGTTATTTTCTAATTTTCCTTAGGATTTCTTCTTTGCTCCACTGGTTGTTTAAGAGTGTGTTTTAAATTTTCACAAATTTGTGAATTTTCTAGTTTTCCTTTGTTAATGATTGCTAAGTTCATGTTGTTGTGGTCAGAGAAGATACTTTGTATGAGATTGTGATGCTTAATTTTAGGTGTCAACTTGACTGCATTAAGGCAAAAGCAGATAGTGGCTAAAGTATTATTGCTAAGTGTGTCTATTAGGGTGTTTCCAGAGAAGAGTGGTGTGTGAGTCAGTGGACTGAGTCAGGGAAGATTCTCCCTCAATGTAAGCAGGCACCATCCAATTAACTGGGGGCCCAGACAGAACAAAAAGGCAGGGAAAAGACAAATTCATTCTGATTCCTGGAACTGGGACACCTCTCTTCTCCTGCCTTTGGACATCAGCAACTCCAGATCCTCCAGCCTTTGGATTTTGGGACTTGCACCAGTGTCCCCTCCTCTATACTCTCTCCCCATCCCTTCTCCTATCTCTCTCTCTCTCGATATATATCTCCTATTCATTCTGTCTCTCTGGAAAACTCTAATACAGATATCTACCTTCTAAAAATCCAGTGAGACTAAATTTGTGACCTAGCATAAGGTTTATCCTGGAGAATATCCCATGTGCGCTTGAGAAGAATGTGTATTGTTGGGTTGAGTGTTCTGTTTATGTCTGTTACATCTAGTTGATTTATTGTGTTGCTCAGATCCTCTATTTCTTAACTTCTGCCGGGTTGTTCCATCCATTATGGAAGGTGGAGTACTGAAGTCTCCAGCTATTATTGTGAAAATGTCTGTTTCTCTCAAAAGTTATATTCCTAACTAAAGTTAACTGTTTAGAAAGTCATATATTGGCACAATATCTTATTTTACAGATTTGGGGCCTTATAATTTTTGAAAGCATCCAATATTTTAAATTCTAAAATT
This sequence comes from Pongo pygmaeus, assembly GCF_028885625.2. Classification (NCBI taxonomy): domain Eukaryota; kingdom Metazoa; phylum Chordata; class Mammalia; order Primates; family Hominidae; genus Pongo; species Pongo pygmaeus. The sequence goes on from NC_072388.2 coordinate 33,150,824, forward strand.
TTTCAGACTATTACCTTTTTATTCTCACAACTTTTGTTGTGATTTCTGATCTCTGGAAAGCTTCCTATTCACTAACTCTATCACCCCTATTCTGGCTTCCTTTACTCTGCATACTGTATCTGGATTTTATGGGCCATGATTTTAGACTCATCCAACCACAATTAAAATATTCCTTAATCGGCCGGGCACGGTGGCTCACACCTGTAATCCCAGCACTTTGGGATGCCGAGGCGGGCGGATCACCTGAGGTCCGGAGTTCGAGACCAGCCTGACCAACATGGAAAAACCCCGTCTCTACTAAAAAGAATACAAAATTAGCCGGGCGTGGTGGCACATGCCTGTAATCCCAGCTACTCCGGAGGCTGAGGCAGGAGAATGGCTTGAACCCAGGAGGCGGAGGTTGCTTTGAGCCAAGATTGCACCATTGCACTCCAGCCTGGGCAACAAGAGAGAAACTCCGTCTCAAAAAAGAAAACAAAAACTCCTTAATCCCATCTCTATTGTGCCAATTTTCAATGCTAGAAAAGACAGCACCTGTTTTCCCTCCACACTCTCTCGTTCCAAATTCTTTACTTCCTGCCTTGAAACCATGAGTCTACTATGAATTCAAGGTTAGGATCTTACTGTTGAGATAACTTTTGTTGGTTCTCAAAACAGATTTCCAAAACTTTCTCCTTTCCTCAAGTCCCAGTCTCACTGCTTTAACATTAAAAAATGAAAGAAGAGATCTTCACTTAGGCTCTTTGACTTCCTTCTCAGCATCAAATGTCCATATCCTTCATAACTGTTCATATTCTTATGTCAGAAGGGTTCTCTTCCAGCCCGTAACCTCTTCTCTTATCCCGTTGCATTGTATTTCTCCTCCTGTGTATCTTCAGTTTTCCTCTGCTAAAAGACATACTCTTCAATATCCTGGAAAGCTTTTATCTATCTCTAGCTTTCTAGAGACTCCAGGATATGGTCTCTTCTTCTCATTCCAGAGAGGGACCTGGCATTGCTGAAGCCAAAGTAGATTCCAAGAACAAAAACAATCCAATTTTTATAAATATCCCCTTATATGGAAGCATAGTGATTGCCAAAGCAAGGGGAAGGCCAAGCAAAGATAATCTGCATCTGTACCTGCTCTGTAGACATTTTGCTTCTTGTAAAGACCGTTTGCATGCCTGTAATCCCAGCACTTTGAGAGGGTGAGAAAGGCGGATCAATTGCTTGAGGCCAGGAGTTCAAGACCAGCTTGGCCAACATGGTGAAACCCCATCTCTACTGAAAATACAAAAATTAGCTGGGTGTAGTGGCACGCACCTGTAATCCCAGCTACTTGAGAGGCTGAGGCACAAGAATTGCTTGAACCCGGAAGGTGGAAGTTGCAGTGAGCCATGATCGTGCCACTGCACTCCAGCCTGGGCAACAGAGACTCTGTCTCCAAAAAAAAAAAAAAGCCAGGCAGGCACGGTGGTGCTGCACACCTGTAATTCCAGCTATTCAGATCCTGCAACTGCATGCACCCCAGCTTGGGTGACTGAGACTATCTAAAAAATAAATAAATAAATAAAAATAAAAATAAAAAAAGACCATTTCATTGGCTAAAAAATAAATTAATAGCAACTTCCTATCAATTTATAATCTGCTCTTTAATGTACCCTCTTCTCTCAGGACTTATTCATCCATCAGTGAAGTCTCCTCTCCTTCCATTTACTGTCAGGTGGTTCAAAAGTGTGACTTATATTTTGTCTCTCCACTTCCCTACCATTCTTACAATTTTGGTCATCACATACAAAACGTGTCCCAAGAAAGTCACAATAATCTAACTATTGGTCAACAAATCCAAAGTCTTGTATTAGTTGTCTTAATCTTCTGTAAACCATTATCCAGCCCCTCACTAAAAAATTCCACCTCTATTTTTATGGTTCAAAATCTTACCTATTCATCATCTAACCTACCTCCCTGACCACACTTTTTCTCTCTTTGCCTGCTTCTTGATCTCCTCATACTACCAAAATATATAGTGATTCCCCCAAAGTGCTACTGCATATCTTTTGGTTGATATATACTTTCCCTTGGTGTTTCATCTCAGCTCTAGATAACTGATTGACTCTCAACGTCTAGAAATGTGGTCAAAAATATCCATTTCTTCTCTAGAGGGAGTTTATGTAACCAATGAGGCTTCATTTCTATTGAGACAGTCACAATAATAGCGTTGGTGAGGATGTAGAACCACCTTGAAAAACAGTGTGACAACTTCTCAAAGATTTACCATATGACCCTGTAATTCTGCTTTTAGCTATATACCTGAGAGACATAAAACATATGTCCACACAAACTTGTACATAAATGTTCAAAACAGTATTATTCATAAGAGCCAAAAATTATAAACAATCCAAATATCCATCAACTGATCATTAAAATGTGGTATATACCATACAACAAAATATTATCCAGCAAAAAAAAAGGAATGAAGTACTGATACATGCTATAATATTTATGAATCTTGAAAACATTATGCTAATGAAAGGGGCCAGACACAGAAGACCGCCTATCGTAGGATTCCATTTATATGAAATATCCAGAAATCTGGATATTTATATTTCATATAAAATCTAGGCAAATCTCTAGAGAGAAAACAGACAAAGTAGGTACCAGAAACTTGGCGGCGGGGGATGGCGGTGGCAGTGTAAGGGGACAGGAGAGCCATGGGCAGTGACTGCTAATGGGCAAAGCTTGCTTTCTGAGATTTTGAAAATGTTATAAAATTAAAACTATACATTTTAAATGGGTGAATTTTATGGTATGTGAAATATATCTCAATAAAGTCATTAAAAAAAGAGTTGCAAGATATAGCAGGGAGTAAATATAAAGGAGAGAGAGCATTGCTGGAATTATATTTACAGTATATCTCTACAACTCCTTTTTTTTTTTTTGAGTCTCGCTCTGTCCCCCAGGCAGTGTGCAATCTCAGCTCACTGCAACTTCTGCCTCCCGGGTTCAACTGATTCTCTCACCTCAGCATCCCAAGTAGCTGGGACTACAGGCACGTGCCACCACGCCCTAATATTTTGTATTTTTAGTAGAGATGGGGTTTCTCCATGTTGGTCAGGCTGCAGCCTCTAAAACTCTTATGCAATCCTGGGGAAGGTTTTATTAACTACAAATATTCTAAGCACATAAATACCTACTGTTGGGCTAAATCTCTATTCTCTGAGAAAAAGTGGTTCAAGATTAGATATTCTGCTGACTATATCATTCATTTGGTTATACCATACCATCAACAAATTTTGATATACCGTTTGATATCCTGTCTCATTTACCAGCTCTATTCTCCTAGGAACTTTATTCTTCCCAAGTTCTATCCTCTTCCTATGGCTATTAATAGAGCTGCCATGTTCTCCCAAAATAATGGCCAGATTTAGCTGATACAGGGTAGGCACTACTTTGCTGAGCTCATATATCTTTTCTAAGATTTTTAAACTTGGAATCTAGAAGGTAAAAATCAGTCCTTGTCTCCCACCATGAAATCTGTAAGATAAAATTCTGGTGCTGTCGGCAGCCATATATCCTGCTACATGGAGGAGACAGTGTGCAGTGAAAGGTGGTAAAATCTGTAAGACAGAAGAGATGGCAAGGATACTAGAGGCAATTAGTTCTTTTATTCCTGTTCTTCCTCAGATTTAGCTGCACCTTGCCCATTCCAGGCTTAGCTGTTTAATCTTTCCTTCCATTTAACAAACAAATAATTCTACACCCAAACAAAAGAAAACATAACTGGTTCCAAAGCACCCTAAGGCTTAAGAATCAACAAAATGTGTACTATATGGGTCAACCCAAAGTCCTCAAAGCATCTTATCTTCTACCTTCTACTCATTTCCCCTCTTGGAGATTTACATAAGTTCAATTAAATTTAAACATCCTAGTCTTGGTCCTTTTCAAGCTGCTCTTTTTAAAAAATTGAAGAAAAAAAAAAAGACTCAAACTACTAAAATCAGAAGTGAAAGTGAGAATATTATTGCTGATTTTACAGAAATAAAAAAGGTTATAAGAGAATACTGGCTGGGTGCGATAGCTCACACCTAATCCCAGCACTTTGGCAGGCTGAGGAAGGGAGACGGCTTGAGCCCAGGAGTTCAAGACCAGCTTGGGCAACATGAAGAAACCCTGCCTCTACAAAAATACAAAAATTAGCCAGGGATAGTGGTGTGCAGTTGCAGTCCCAGCTACTCGGGAGGCTGAGGTTGGAGAATCATTGAGTCCAGGAGGCAGAAGCTGTCTCAGAAAATGTATGTATGTATGTATATGTATATATGTGTATACACGTATACGTATATATGTGTATATACACGTATACGTATATATGTGTATATACACGTATACGTATATATGTGTATATACACGTATACGTATATATGTGTATATACACGTATACGTATATATGTGATATACACGTATACGTATATATGTGATATACACGTATACGTATATATGTGATATATACGTATACATATATGTGATATATACATATGTGTATATGTGATATATACATATGTGTATATGTGATATATACATATGTGTATATGTTATATATGTATATATGTGTATATATATGTGTATATGTGTATATATGTATATATGTATATATATAGTATATATGTATATACGTATATATATGTATATATGTATATTTCCTAACAAAGAAAAGCCCAAGAACAGATGGCTTCACTGGGGAATTCTATTCAACCCTTAAGAAGCATTAACATACATTATCTCAAAATCTTCCAAAAAACTAAAGAAGAGGGAATGCTTCCTAATTCATTCTGTAAGGCCAGCATTACCCTGATACCTAGGTGACAAAGAGATGGCAGAATATATGAAGAACTCTCACAACAACAACAAAAAAACCCAAACCACTCAATTCAAAGATGGGCAAAAGACTTGAATAGACATTTCTCCAAGAAGATACAAACAGCAATAAACACGTGGAAGATGCTCAGCATCATTTGTCATAAGGAAAATACAAAATCAAAACTACAATGAGATACCACTTCACACTCACTAAGATGGTTATATATTTTTTCTTTTTTTTTAAACACAGAAATTCACAAGTGTTAATGAGAATGTAGAGAAACTGGAACGCTAGTGCATTGCTGGTAGGAATGTAAAATGGTACAACTGCTATAGAGAACAGTTTGGCAACTCCTCAAAAAATTAAACATACAATCATCATAAAGCCCAGCAATTCCACTTCCAGGTATATACCCAAAAGAACTGAAAACAAGAACTCAAGATACTCATACACCAATGCTCATAGCAGTATTATTCACAATAGCTAAAAGGTGGAATCAACCCAAGTGTCCATCAACAGATGGATGGATAAGCAAAATGTAGTATATACATATAATGGAACATTCCACCATAAAAAGGAATAAAATTCTGATACATGCTACAATGTGGATGAACCTTGAAAACATGTTCATAGGCTGGGCAACAGAGTGAGACCCCCAATTCTACAAAAAAAAAAAAAAAATTAAAAATTAGCCAGGTGTGGTGGTGCACATCAGTAGTCCCAGCTGCCAGGGAGGCTGTGGTGGGAAGATTGCTTGAGCCTGGGAAGTTGAGCCTGCAGTGCACCACTACACTTCAGCCTGGGCGACAGTGTAAGACATTGTCTCAAAGAAAAACAAACAAAAAAACCCCCAAGCTTGGCTGGGCGTGGTGGCTCACGCCTGTAACCCCAGCACTTTGGGAGACCGAGGCGGGTGGATCACGAGGTCAGGAGTTTGAGACCAGCCTGACCAAACATGGTGAAGTCCCGTCTCTACTAAAGATACAAAAATTAGCCGGGCGTGGTGGTGCGCGCCTATAATCCCAGCTACTAGGGAGGCTGAGACAGGAGAATCATTTGAACCCAAGAGGCGGAGGTTGCAGTGAGCAGAGATCGCACCACTGCACTCCAGCTTGGGTGACAGAGCGAGACTCCATCTCACAAAACAAAACAAAAACCCTAAGCAAACAAAAAAGAAAACATTATATTCAGTGAAATGAGCCACAAAAGGACAAATATATGATTCCACTTACATGAAGTATCCAGAATAGGCAAATTCATAGAGAAAGAACATAGAATAAAGGTTACCAGAAGCTGGGGGAAGAATAGAATGGGGAGTTATTGCTTAATAGGTACAGAGTTTCTGTTTGGGATGATGAAAAAGTTCTGGAAATAGTGGTGATATTTACACAATACTGTGTACAACATTAAGTACACTGTGAATGTACTTAATGCCACTGAACTGCACACTTAAAATGATAAAAATAGTAAAAATTTTGTTTATTTTACTAAAATGAAAAAAAAAAACAACTTTTTTTATTCTAAGAGAAAAGCTTGAGAAGAGGCTCAATTACCAATCCTATATTGGTAGCAAACGGAAATGATGTCTAAAGAACTGCAGGATGACTTTCACCACTGACTGGTAGAAATAAACCAGTGTTTCTCAAGAGGAACAACCACAGGAAATCATATCAAAACCTATTAGGTAATTATGTAGCCTATTGATAAAAAGGATCTGTACTTTAGTAACTTGAGCTATAAAAAATATGAAAGAAATCAAATGGATCTGCCTTTGAAGGGCTTAGATATCAGATCTATCAGGGCTCATAATATTACTAAGGCTTCTGGGAAGTAATGAAGGAAGCTTTTCAGGGACCCTGTGACAAGGTTTCCCAAGTTAGAAACACAGATGATCTTTGCTGGCAGAGCCCAGGTGAATGCCCCTTAAGTGGTAACAGCGGTGGTGGTCATGAGGCAAATACAGGGTAAATGAGTCTACTCTGAACCCAAGTACAGTTGATGTGAGGCCTAAAGTGGTCTGACAGTCATCAGTGGGAACAACTGACCACAGCAGGTCCCACAGGGCTACAATAATTTGAGGACTAATATATTTAAAACCAACAGAAAGAAATACAATTCCCTGACAGAGGAATTAGGGAGAAGGAAACCAGTGCAACACAGGGACATTGCCCAGAAGTAAATTATATAAATTGTAGTAATTATTGTCAATGCTACTATTGACTTTGTAGCACACCCAAACCACCCGTAGCATTCCTTGCCAATCTAATCAAGGCTAGCCCTTCCCATAGGTACTTAGCTAAACTTATGTTACTCGAGATACCAAGTCAACACCTTCTAATAGATTTCTAGAGACTTAGTCTATGTCTTTCACAGCTACTTGCTACCATTTCTTGATTCTAGGGAGTTCAAAGAAGTTTACAGGGGTGTATGTAAAAAACAGAGAATCATGAATTAAGACCCAGCTAGAGGATCTTCAAGAGCATAGAAACTATTTGAATTAAAGTTATGCTCCATTATTTGAGAATACAGTGGAAGTTAATGATTAAGAGTCCTTATCATTAGCATTCATGTGTGCCAGATTAAATATGTAATTTACATATATGTCTCTCCTCATATATCAATCAACTCCATAAGTTATACATTTTCTGGAAGATGAAATTCCGGCTCAGATTTTTTTTTTCCTTTTTTTTTTTTTTTTTTTCTGAGATGGAGTCTCGCTCTTTGCCCAGGCTGAAATGCAGTGGTACGATCTCAGCTCACTGCAACCTCCGCCTCCCGGGTTCAAGCAATTATCCTGCCTCAGCCTCCCCAGTAGCTGGGATTACAAGCACGTGCCACCATGCCCAACTAATTTTTGTACTTTTAGTGGAGACAGGGTTTCACTATGTTGGCCAGGCTGACCTCAAACTCCTGACCTCAAGTGATCCGCTCGCCTTGGCTTCTCAAAGTGCTAGGATTACAGACATGAGCCACTGCACCCTGCCCAGGGATTTAAGTAATTTGCTTTCAGTCACACAACCAGTAATGGTACAGCCAAAACTTTAACTGTGTGACTCTTAAGCCCATATACTTTCTAATTTTCCATTCTATTACTAGAGTTGAAGGGAATGGAAGCATTATATTGACCCAAGGGCATTTCACAACTTTAAGCCCAGGCAATGTGAGGCTCCTTAAAGTGCTAACAACTTAAACATATTTCAGAGTGAAAGCAAGACTATGGAACAGGAGCAAGTACAGTATAAGGGCACAACATTAATTAGTCATAAATCTGTAATAAGCTGAACATGGAAATAGCTTTTTTTTTTTTTTTTTTTCCCTGAGACAGTTTCACTCTTGTTGCCAGGCTGGAGTGCAATGGCGCGATCTTGGCTCACTGCAACCTCTGCCTCCTGGGTTCAAGCAATTCTCCTGCCTCAGCCTCCCGAGTAGCTGGGATTACAGGCATGCGCCACCACGCCCAGCTAATTTCATATTTTTAGTAGAGACGGGGTTTCTCCATGTTGGTCAGGCTGGTCTCGTACTTCTGACCTCGGGTGATCTGCCCGCCTCAGCCTCCCAAAGTGTTGGATTACAGGCGTGAGCCACTGCGCCCAGCTGGAAATAGCTTTTTATGAGGACAGTCTGGAATGTATATACCTTCCCCTAAAAAGCTATTTTTAGTAGCCATTTAAATTTATATCTCAAAAATTCAATGGAAAAAAAGCAAATTATAAAACTTTCTATAACTGAGACATATGCAGAATTTCTACAGGGTATTTGGGGTAGAAGGTAAATAGTTAACAGCAAAGGGAAAGAAGATCTAGAAGCCTGGGAAGACCTACTTGAAATAAGAGACCGACCCTCTGTTTGGGTCTCTAAAAATTGAATATGCTGAATCTATAGCATACTTCACAACTGCTCCCCATTCTGCCTCATTAACCTTTATTTTCTAGTAATACAGGTGCAAGAATATTTATAAAAAACACTATGCTTGGACAATTAAGTCAATATTTTCCAACAGTGATTAATTTGAAGTTTAGAGTTAAAAAACAAAAACCTTAAATTAAGGTTATGTGATATCTCATTTTAAGTGGAAGAAACCAGAGCATTTGAGCAAGTCAGCTATTCACACAAAAAGACTGAATTACGTTGATTACTTGTCAATGAGAAAAAAGGAAAAGATTGCTTTGTTTATAATTCCTTTTTTAGAGAAATATGTCAATGTAGCTCAAAGAATGTTTCCTTTTAAAAAATGTATTATTTTTAGTAGACACATGGTCTTGCTATACTGCCCAGGCTGGCCTCAAACTCCTGGGTTCAAGCAATCCCTCCACCTCGGCCTCCCAAAGTGCTGGGATTACAGGCATGAGTAACCATGCCTGGCCTAAAAGAATGTTTCATTTTTAGCTGTTCTGAGACCCTTTATGGACTACAGAACCAGACCTTATTATTTCTCCAACTGACATTTGACCTATTATAAGTCTAAATATCACAAGATAATAATCACTAGATTCTTACTGAAGACTAAATCCATTATTAAAAGATATATATAATACTAATAAGTCTCTTTTTTTCTTTTTTGATACAGGGTCTCTGTTGCCCAGGCTGGAGTGCAGTGGTGTGATCTTAGTTCACTGCCATTTCCGCCTCCCAGTCTCAAGCAATCCTCTAACCTCAGCCTCCTAAGTAGCTGGGACTACATGCGAATACCACCACCCCAGCTAATTTTTTTTTTTTTGTAGAGATGGGTTTTTGCCATGTTGCTCGGGCTTGTTTTGAACTCCTGGCCTCAAATAATCCTCCTGCCTCAGTCTTTCCAAGTGCTGGGATTACAGGCATGAGCCACTGGGTCCAGCCACAAAAATCTTTAGAAAGAAAATCCTAGACACAAAATCCATGGATTAAACTCTACATATTTCTAATTAGTTTCCAAATATCTGGATATTATTAATATGCTGCTTAACCTCTTTAGTATTCAAAAGTATCTTATTAAAGCCTTATTAATTAGTGTGGCTGCAGAATCAACCAAATTAATTAAAACTACCAAAAACTTTAAAATTCTAAGTAGTATATTCAAATAAATAGGTATTCAATTGTTTGTGGGCTCAGCTTTATGCCGGCCAGCATATTGGCACAAACATGTAAGATACTCTTGCCTCCTTGCAGCAAGGTTAACATTTTAAGATCAGAGACAACACATTAAATATGAAAAGCCACCACAGATTTGACAAGTGATCTTCTGTTTCAACATAGTAACAGTATTTTCAAACTAACTGGCCTCAATGTGAAAAATGCATAGGAAAAGGCTTCTTGTCTTTCCTCTATTTTGAGCCACCCTGAACAATGAAAACGATTGTTATAACAGGATGATGAAGCAGAAAACAAATAAAAGCCTGAGTTCCTGACAACTTTGTGGACCTATCACACCAGCCCTACACTACACACTTCTGGACTCATTTTACACAAGACAAAAACTTCCATTTTGTTTATGCCATTAAACACTTTTCCATTATATGCATCCAAGGCAAATCCTGCTGTCAAGGAAAGGCAATCTATTAGGTGTGCTAGATATTTATTAAACACTGATCACTTTATAAACATTTGTGTATGTTAAACTCACTTCATGAATCACAGAACCTGAATAAGGTTTTTAAATTTGAAAGTTACTGGCAATATAGATTTCAAGTCATATTTGTTTCAGAAAATTGAAAATCTGAAGAGAAACAGCAATATGAGGGAGCCCAGTAGTGACAGAAATGTTCTGTACTATAACTATATCAATGTCAATATTCTGGTTGTGATACTGTACTATAATTTTGCAAGATAACATCATGGGGGAAACTATTTTTTTCTTTTTTTTTTGAGACAGAGTCTCCCTCTGTTACCCAGGCTGGAGTTCAGTGGCGCAATCTCGGCTCACTGCAATCTCCTCCGCCTCCCAGGTTTAAGCGATTCTCCTGCCTCAGCCTCCCAAGTTGCTGGAATTACAGGCGCCCACCTCCATGCCTGGCTACTTTTTGTATTTTTAGTAGAGGCGGGGTTTCACCATGTTGACCAGGCTGGTCTTGAACTCCTGACCTCAGGTGATCCACCCACCTTGGCCTCCCAAAGTGCTGGGATTACAGGCATGAGCCACCACTTCTGGCCAGGAAACAATTATTTTACAACTACACGTGAACCTACAGTAGTCGCAAAAAAGGTTTAATTTTAAAATACTAATGATAAACATTAACAAAATATTAACTCCAATTAGAAGTATTCATTCCATGAGAGAAATAAATAAATACACAATGAAAGTAATAAATACTACAAAAAGCTACAGTAATGATGACACTGTAGTGCTGGTGAAAGGATTGCCAAACAGATCAATGGAAGAGAATAAAGTCCAGAAATAGGCTATAATTCAATTTATATTTTATTCTGGAAAAGGCAAACTTTTGAGGACAGAAAACAGATCAGTGGTTTGTCAAAGGCTAGAAGGTGAAGCAAGGGTTAACTACAAAGGGGCAGAAATAAATTTTGTGGAGGTTCATAGAAATGCTGTATGTCCTGATTGTGGTGAGTCACATGACCATGTCAAATTTCAGAACTTGGCCGGGCGCAGTGGTGCACGCCTGTAATCCCAGCACTTTGGGAGGCTGAGGCAGGTGGATTGCTTGAGCTCAGGAGTTCAAGACCAGCAACATGGTGAAACTCTATGTCTACAAAAAATACAGAATTTAGCAGGTGTGGTAGTGTGCACCTGTAGTCCCAGTTACTTAGGAGGCTGAGGCGAGAGGATGGCTTTAGCCCAGAAGGCAGAGGTTGAAGTGAGCTGAGATCACATCACTAAACTCCAGCCTGGGCGACTAAGCCAGAACCTATCTTTCAAAAAAAAAAAAAAAAAAAAAAAAATGTAGGTCAGGTGTGGTGGCTCACACCTGAAAGCCCAGCACTTTGGGAGGCCGAGGTGGGCGGATTATGAGGTCAGGAGAACTAGACCATCCTGGCTAACACAGTGAAACCCCGTCTCTACTAAAAATACAAAAAATTAGCTGGGCGTGGTGGCGGGTGCCTGTAGTCCCAGCTACTTGGGAGGCTGAGGCAGAATGGCATGAACCTGGGAAGCGGAGCTTGCAGTGAGCCCAGATCACGCCACTGCACTCCAGCCTGGGCAACAAAGCGAGCCTCTGTTTCAAAAAAAAAAAAAAAAAAATGAAAAATGAGCATTTGCTAGTTTTAAAATTAATTTTTTAAAAAAGAAAAGAACAATTAAAAAAATTTTTTTTAAGTTAGAACTCTACCAAAAAGGGTGAATTTTAGCTTAGGCAAATTCTATAAAACTGATTTTTAAAATAAGAGTGAAAGTAACACATTTAGCAAAGTTTTATTAGTTTAAACTACTTAGAATAAAAGCTTATCTGAATACAAGTTTTTATTTGATTTAAATTATTCTTTAACTTAAAAGAAAAATAATTACTGCTTTTCTAAAAACCTGGCTAACTGAGGTAGGTCTACTTGTTAGATCTCATTGAAGTATAGATTGGTCCTGCCTATACTTATTAGAAGAAAAGCCACAGAGTTTTGTGTAATGCAAAAAATATGTAAAGGGAGTCCTAAAATTTGTCTCCATCTCAACCATAAGCATATAAAAATCAATCTTAAAAATCCCTGTTTTTTCAGAAAGAAGCATTACACTGGTGTTTTCTCTCTTATAACCTGAGTCAGTCAAATCAAAGTCAGGTGATTTATGTACATCAAAATAAAGTACATAAAAACAACTGAAAGAATTTACAATGAAATTATTATATGCACAACTACCCAAGATGATAAAATTAGGTTGGGCAAGGTGGCTCACACCTGCTATCCCAGCACTTTGGGAGGCCGAGGCGGGTGGGTCACCTGAGGTCAGAAATTCGAGACTAGACTGACCAACGTGGTGAAATCTCGTTTCTACTAAAAATACAAAAATTAGCCTGGCATGGTGGTGGGCCCCTGTAATCCCAGCTACTCGGGACACTAAGGTGGAGAATCGCTTGAACCCAGGAGGCGGAGGTTGTGGTGAGCCAAGATTGCACCACTGCACTCCAGCCTGGGCGACAGAGTGAGACTCTGTCTCCCAAAAAAAAAAAAAAAACAAAAAAAAACCACACAACTTAGACTTATTACTCCCTTCTCAAATTCTTCTAGCTGGTATTTTCTAGCTATACCACCTACTTGTAGACCCCTTTTGGGGAGCTCAAACATAACCTTTTTTGTTTGTTTGTTTAACCATCTTTAGGGTACATTTATAACAACAAAATCAATATATATTTTTTTGAGATGGAGTTTCGCTCTTGTTGCCCAGGACAGAGTGCAATGGCGCAATCTTGGCTCACTGCAACCTCCGCCTCCTGAGTTCAAGCAATTCTTCTGCCTCAGCCTCCCAAGTAGGTGGGATTATAGGCACCCACCATCATGCCCTACTAATTTTGTGTTTTTAGTAGAGATGGGGTTTCACCATGATGGTCAGAATGGTCTCAAACTCCTCAAAATCAGTATTGTTAACTGACTCACTAACTGGAAGGAGATGAAGGAAATCGCAAGCATATCTTTGGAGAGAAAACTAAAATGTAAATATCAGCCCATTCTGATTGCCAATCATAGCAAATTATTAATGCAGGGCTAAATTATTTGGTACTACAATGCCCTTTATTCATTCTATTTGAATATTAGTAACATAATCACTAGCCAAATAAGACTTACCTATGTTTTCTTTTTTTTGGAGAAAGAGTCTCGCTTTGTCACCCAGGCTGGAGTGCAATGGCACAATCTTGGCTCACTTGCAACCTCCGCCTCCTGGGTTCAAGCGATTCCCACCTCAGCCTCTCAAGTAGCTGGGATTACAGGCATGTGCCAACATGCCCAGCTAATTTTTGTATTTTTAGTAGAGACAGGGTTTCACCACGTTGGCCAGGCTGGTCTCAAACTCCTAACCTCAACACACCTGCCTCGGCCTTGCAAAGTGCTGGGATTACAGGTGGTGAGCCACCGTGCCCAGCCTTATTTATATTTCCTTAATGCATTTACCTTATTCAGTCCTATATCAGTTATTCATATGTATTTCACTTATCCTTGCCTTGCAAACTCTATCCCTACTACAAATATAAACACCAATATAATGTCTGAGAACAATTAAGTACTAATCATTTACTCATATTTAATTATCCTGTTGCATCTAGCACCATGGTTTTCAGAGAAGATACTTAAGAGGCTGAAATAAAAAATATATGATTCAAGACTCCATCCTATCAAGTTTTATTTTAAAAATTTTTAAATATTTTTTAACTTTTTAATTATTTGGCATGCAAAGTTTTGTTTATAGCACCAATAAATATCTAAAATTATCCTTCTGTGTTTATCTCCCTTGCACTAGACTCTAAGTCACAAGTCCTTGTCTTATTCATAACCCTTTTCCCAATGCCTACAACAGCAGCCAGCACACAATACTTACTGTATGGATTATATAAAATTTGCCTGTGTGTACTTTAAAGTACTAACCCAGAATACTGCCTACTACCTTCAAAGAAAAAAAAAGGCACAAACAATTGCATTTTTCATCCCTGGAAATTCAAAAGACAGAAGGACAACAAATAAATGAAATATTTGTTTCCCCCATGCTTGCTGTCACCTTTTGTTGCCACTAGATAGCATTCTTTCATCTGCTAGCAAAATACTGGAAAAGAAAAAAGCTTAAAATTGCAGAGTACGCAAGTAAAATAATGAAGATACCCTTTGATTAGTACAATGGTTAAGAATTTAAGCAGCATGGCAACCCATTTATTGAAGCATTTTTCTCTTTGCTTCAATGATCAGATTAAGATGCTGACTTTCAAACCCTCAACAATGTAACCTGAATCATTAAGAGCGAATGATCAAAAGCTTAATCTGACCACATTTTGACAAAAATTATAAAAGTCAAGTGAAAAGTAAATCGTAGGTGTTCAATAAATGCATTTAACTATAGTATCTTTCAATCCTGCTTAACTGCTATCCTATAGTATGCTGTCATACACACTTATTCCTCCCAAACAGAAGCACAGAACAGGGTTCTGGTTCTGATACTGCCTGTGCTTGAAAACATCATCACTCATGACCTTGGGCAAATTTTAATTAATTAACCTCTGTGTATGGGCTCTTCAAACTGTAAAATGACCAAATAAGCAACTATCACATGGCTATCCTGGAAATTAAATAATGGTACACGCATGCTCTCCCAAGGCACTAGGGCCCATTCACATTTGAGGGGTGCCTACTCATTGAATTTACGGGGGAAAAAAAAAGGTTTATGTTAAAAACCTAGAATAGTTCCTGCACATGGTCAGCTCTCAAAAGTTTACTAGTATTGTCTTCATCTCCCTAAAAAGACATACAGCAAGTTTCAAGAACAGTGACTATAATGTAAGAAAATTAGGGACTGGCTAAAAAAAAAAAAGATGAGTCATCACAGCTGGCAGATTCTTCACTTGTCTGACAAATATAAGGAGGATCTAAAATTTACTGAGTTCTTTAGGTGCTAGGCACTGTGGCAGACTGTTGCAGTTACTGAACTGAATCACACCTTTCTGATCCCTTCCCACATTAACTCTGGATTTACTCATGTGACTTCCTTTGGCCAATGTAACACTAACAAACATACAGCACTCTGAGGCTTGTACTTTCTTGCACTTTGGGGCTTGCTCTCTCTTGCTGCTGGGATCTTTCTACCATCTTGTTAACAAGTTAGGTCTAGTCTCCTGTAGAATAATAGGTCACATGGAAGTGGACTCTAGCTACCTCAGTCTGAGGCCCCAGACATGTAAGGCTATCCTAGATTCTAGGACCTAGACAATCTAGTCCTAGCCAGGTCAGCCCAGACTCTAAGAACATTCCAGCCAACCACAGAATTGTAAGAGTAATGTTTACTGATTTAGGCCACTAACTTTTAGGGGTGGTTTGTTATACAGCAAAGGTAACTACTACAACCACCATATAAATTTAGCTTTTTTTTTCCAGTTTTACAGATTAGGAAAGAAGATTCCAAAACTAGCAAGTCAGTTTGGCCCCAAAGACTCTTTCTACTATATCAAGCCATCTTTGCATGCCACACAGAGGTTTTAGGCTCTGGTGGTTTTATCCTACAACCCTTATTTAACCCTTTCCTTTGTACCAGGAGACAGTATACTATGGTCCATGGCCAAATCCAACTCATCACCTTTGCAAGCTAAGAATGGTTTAAACACTTATTACCTGAAAAAGAAACCAAGAGAACAATAGCTATAAAAATATAAAATACTTAGGAATAAATTTAACCAAAGAGGTGAAAGACTTGTACACTGAAAACTATTAAAACATTGATGAAAGAAATTGAAGACACAAATGGAAACATATTCTGTGTTCATAAATTCGAAGACTTAATATTGTTAAAATGTCCATCCTACCCAAAACAACTTACAGACTCAATGCAATCCCTGTCAAAATTCCAACATTGGCTGGATGCAGTGGCTCAAGCCTGTAATCCCAGCACTTTGGGAGGCTGAGACAGGAGGATCACGTAAGCCCAGGAGTTTGAGACCAGCCTGGGCAACATAGGGAGACCCTGTTTCTACAAAAAAAAAAAATTAAAAATTAGCCAGGTGTGGTGGCATAAGCCCACAGTCCCAGCCACTCGGGAGGACAACCTGAGCCCAGAAATTCGAGGTTACAGAGAGCTACTACATTCTAGCCTGGGCAAGAGTGTGACCCTGTCTCCACACACACACACACAAAATCCAACATTATTTTTCATAAAAATAGAAAAATAATCCTAAAATTCATATGGTTAAAACATTTTAAATGGTTCAAAATAAAAATCAGAAGACTATTTTGTGATATGTAAAATAATATGCAACAAATTTTAGTGTTCCTTAATATTTTTGGAATACAGCCATATTCATTCATGTATCTATTATATATGACTACTTTTGCATTATAACAGCAGAGTTGGACAGTTGTGACAAAGACCATATGGACCACAAAGCCTATGATATTTACTATTTGAACCTTTGTGTTTTTAAAATGTGCCAACTCCTGCTCGGAATTATTTACAGCATATGTTTTTAATTTTAAAAGATTTTGCTCAGCCTTTAGTGATGAGTAGTTTTGTATTTTTTCATACTTTTACTACTCTTTTCATTTTATTTAAAATTATTTTACACGTGTTATTTCTCTTAATTCTTCTTTAACTTTTTTTTTTTTTTTTTTTTTTTGGAGGGGAAGAGGGGCTTTCCAGCAAAAACTGGAAAGCCTGCTAGACAATTCTAAAAGAGCTGTAACACTTCTCTCCTTTATCTTTGGATGACCTCTGAATTTGTCTAAGAAAGACAACCCCAATTTTAAAACTAATTCAGATGCATACGTCAAATGAATTCCACTTGCATTCAATAAATACTACAAGCCTCCCAGGCAGCATGGAAAACAAATGACAGTTTTACCTTGTCCTCAAAATTATTTCAAGTTTATCTATGAGAAAAGTTTTTCATTAAAAACTGTGATCTTGGCCGGGCGCAGTGGCTCACGCCTGTAATCCCAACACTTTGGGAGGCCAAGGTGAGCGGATCACGAGGTCAACAGATCGAGACCATCCTGGCTAACACGGTGAAACACCGTCTCTACTAAAAATACAAAAATTAGCTGGGCGTGGTGGCGTGTGCCTGTAGTCCCAGCTACTTGGGAGGCTGAGGCAGGAGAATCACTTGAACCCAGGAGATGGGGGTTGCAGTGAGCCGAGATAGTGCCGCTGCACTCCAGCCTGGCGACAGAGCAAGACTCTGTCTCAAAAAAAAAAAAAAAAAAAAAAAAAAAGAAAAGAAAAGAAAACTGTGATCTTATATGGCCCAACAGGAATGGATTATGATGGAGGCAGAAAAAGATGTAGGAGAGATTATTTTATCCAGAAGAGCCTCTAATTACTCAGATCTGAAACTGTAATAACCATGTAGATATGAAATCCCCAATGGGGATTTAAGGTCAGAAGTAGCTATATAGTCTCACCTCTTTTGTGTGATGACCCTATTATAATATTTGCCTGCCACTGATAACTAAGAACTTCAGAACCATTACTATTACACTTCACCACCCTGCTGCTAATCAATTCAGAAAGACACAAAATAAAGCCAACACTGAATATCCTTTCACATTAGAAAGGAGGTGAACCTCAATTTACTTGCCACTCCCCATTTTTATCATCTTTCTTACCATAAATATGATCTCCACAGTAATGACCGTAAGTCCTGGTGGAGACTCAGCTGACTGCATGTGGCATCAATGTAAAGAATAAAGAAACTGCCATAAAAACTAACCACTCTCACCCCCAGCATTTACCAAAGACTTTCTTATGAGGCATTAGACAGATGCTCCTGATAGCCACTACAATTTGGAAGCCCTTAGAACACTGAAGAAATTTGTATGGTAAGTCTAAACTTCATTGAACTATTTCGTGAAGCATAAAGCAGTTGAGTCCATGCAGAAACATTTATAGCATAGCTTTATATGCTATTTGAATTAAATGTTTAGAAACAGATTCATTTTCCATTTTCATTTGTTTTTGTGACTATGTATGAATTTTTAGCGTATAAAAAAAGGGTTTCCCAGAAATGACTTCCCAATTTATACTATTACGCATAAGGGTTCGAAATGTTAACTGCCCAACTTGCAATGACAATCCAGGAGCCAATTAGGTTGGATGGTCTCTGGTACATACAGCAAACCCAATGATATATACCTAAAAAAGATAGTTCTACTCTAACTTAGATTCCAGAGAAAGAACAGTTATCCCTACCTGTGTAACAAACCTGCGCATCCTGCACATGTACCTCGGAACTTAAAAAATTTAAAAATAAAATAATTTTTAAAAAAGAACAGTTATCCCAAATAACCCTTTTTTAAGAAATTAAAAATTGTATCATCAGCCAGGCATGGTGGCTCACACCTGTAATCCCAGCACTTTGGGAGGCTGAGGTGGGTGTATCACCTGAGGTCAGGAGTTCAAGACCAGCCTGGCCAACATGGTGAAACCCCATCTCTACTAAAAATACAAAAATTGGCTGGACGCGGTGGCGCATGCCTGTAATCCCAGCTATTCGGGAGGCTGAGGCATGAGAATGGCTTGAACCCAGGAGGCAGAGGTTTGCAGTGAGCCGAGATCCAGACTGGGTGACAGAGCGAGACTAGTCTTAAAAAAAAAAAAAAAAAAAATTGTATCAACATATTAGGGTCATCAGGGTTTACTGAAAACAATGCTGAGATGTTGCTTAGGACTTTTTTGTCCTGGAACTGGCAATTCTGATCTTACGAATTCAGTAGTATATACAGAAGGAGCAGGATTGAGGGGGCAAAAAAAAGGTAGTGTAAGCTGACCAAATGAAAGCTTTCTTTCTGAAAAAGAACTACAATAAATTTAATGTGTTGCTAAAAAATCTATACTATCTTTGAGCCGAAATAAGAAGTCCCCCTCCTGTAATCCTTTCTGCTAATCTATATTTTTTTCTTCATATTTCTACTCAACCCTTTCTCAAAAACTTCTACTTGATTAATCCCACATGTACCCAATCACTGGCATCCAAGCACGCATATTTAAGTCAAAATAACTGTATTTGTTTCTCACTTGAATCTTTTATGTTCATCTTACCGCATCAATATATTTAGCCGCTCTCTTTTGTCCTGAACATTAATGCATTTTATGATTCATTAACAGCATTTAGGCTAGCAATATAAAAGAACCCAAAGATAAAAAGTCATTTTTAATTCTAATATACCCTGAGTACTTAACACTCTGTATCATAGGTTTTTGTGCAAATTTTCTCTCTCTTTTTTGAGATAGCGTCTGGCTCTGTCACCCAGGCTGGAGTGAGTGGCACAATCTTGGCTCACTGCAACCTCTGCTTCCTGGGCTCTAGCAATCTTCCCACCTCAGTCTCCCAAGTACCTGGCACTACAGGCACGCACTACCAAGCCCAGGTAATTTTTGTATTGTTTTTATAGAGGCGGGGTTTTGTCATGTTGCTCAGTCTGGTCTTGAACTCCTGAGCTCAAGATATCCACCCACCTTGACCTCCCAAAGTGCTAGGATTACAGGCATGAGCCACTGCACCCAGCTTATTTTCTTTTACTTCATCTAAATTGCTTAGAGCATTCTACCAATGCAACATAGAAAGTCCACAGGGAATATACTTTAATGGCTGAATAGTTAACAGCTCTAATTGGTTTATTACCACTTGATGCCTAAATTGATATCAGCTTATAATATTAAAAATAACTAAGGCCAGGTGTGGTGGCTCATGCCCGTAATCCCAGCACTTTGGGAGGCCAAGGCAGGAGGACCACCTGAGGTCCGGAGTTCGAGACCAGCCTGACCAACATGGTGAAACCTCGTCTCTACTAATACAAAAATTAGCCGGGCATGGTGGCAGGCGCCTATAATCCCAGCTACTCAGGAGGCTGAGGCAGGAGAATCACTTGAACCCAGGAGGCGGAGTTGCAGTGAGCCAAAATCGTGCCACTCCAGCCTGGGCGACAGAGCGGGACTCTGTCTCAAAAAATAATTATATAATTTTCATTTTACAAGGCAGTTCTAAAAACAATACTGAACCATAGTCTCATGCTCACTTCGGCAGCACATATATTGAAAAATAATCTCTTATGTTTCTTGACTTGATAACATTTTATACATTTTAAATCCAAATACTACGGGGATAATATTTGGGGAAACCTAGCTATAAATGAAACTCTGATGCAAATCCAATTCAGCCATTTTACTGATTTAACCTATATCAGGGAAAAGGTCTGTTAGTCAAAGCTGAAAGAAAAGGCAGCTTATTATCTTCAAAGAGAGAACTCACACCAGGCTAGCAAAAGAAACTTTATCCGTCCTCAGAAAAAGGCAATATTACAAGTAAGCTTTTTCGGAAAAGTTTAACCAGTTCATGTAAAACCAATCAGAAACAGCACACGTGGCTAGGTGTGGTGGCTCACACTTATAATCCTAGCACTTCAGGAAGCTGAGGCAGATCGCACAAGGCTGGTTGAAGACTAGCCTGAGAAACATAGGGAGACTATCTATAAACAATTTTTAAAATTAGCCAGGTGTGGTGGCACATGCCTATAGTCCCATCTACTCGGGAGGCTGAAGCAGAAGGATTGCTTGAGCCTAGAAGTTCAAAGCTGCAGCGAGCTATGATCGCTGCATTCCAGACTAGGCGACAGAGTGAGACTGTCTTGCAAAAGAGGGGAAAAAGAAAAGAAAAAGGCACACATCTGTGTTCTGATACGAGAAGACATCCAAACCATTACTAAGTGAAAAAGCTGTTTGCTAATTTTTTATGTTAGTATAGTACAGAAAAAACGGTCGAGAAATATGCACTAAATTTCTGATAGTGGTTATCTCTCAGTGGAGTATTTGGAAAACGAACTCCAGGCTTTCATCTTTTGCATTTTTCTTTGATATATGAATCTTTTACTTTAATAGAAAAAAACAGATTTTTAAAAATTTATAAACTTTACTTCTGATAAGTGGAGCAAATCACATTTGAAAGTTCTGGGTCACTCATTATTATGAGGACTGAAATGAAAGCATCTAGCCCACTGCCTAGCATACAGGAAAAGCTCAATAAATGTTAGTGTACTTCCAGTTCTGCAATGTCTTCTAATGCAACCAAGTTTTATACCGACCCGCCAGTATAGTTTTTTGACTGCTGCTTATTCTAGCTTCTCCTTTGCTATTAGGTCCCACTTTTGCTGCTGTCAGTATACCCACCTTTAGAAGTACCTTCTACCACATATTGCTTCAAATCTGCCACAAACTCTTTCAGCCCCCAGAACATCTTAACTGTGCCTTTTTTATAGCAACTTATTCTCTTTCAGTTATTCATAAACCTTTATTAGCTCCTTCAAACTTTGAGTGTCTACAAAGAAAAAGACTTGTATTCATTTTTGTATCCCCCATCAGAGCCCTACTGTGGCAGTCACTCGAATATCTGTATGCACAAATAGATATAAGCTATCCCTGTGACTAAAAAAAAAAGGTCAGGCCGGGCATAGTGGCTCATGCCTGTAATCCCAGCACTTTGGGAGGCTGAGGCTGGCAGACTGCTTGAGCCCAGGAGTTTGAGACCAGCCTGAGTGACATGGCGATACCCCATCTCCACAAAAGATACAAAAATTATCCAGGTGTAGTGGAATGGGCCTGTAGTCCCAGCTACTTTGGAGGCTGAGGTGGGAGAATTGCCTGAGCCCGGGAAATGGAAATTACAGTGACCTGAGATCCCACCACTGCACTCCAGCCTGGGCAACAGGGCAAGACCCTGTCTGAAAAACAAATGAACAAACAAAAAGTTCAAAGAGGATCCCAAAATAACTTGGGACAGTTTAACACTAATGTTTTAATTTTAATATAGGACTTAGGTCAATAGGCTCTAGAATAGTTTTTATAGTCTAGTCAGAGGTAAAGCACATGGATGAACACCAGTGACAGTTACTTTCCTACCCAGTTTTAGATTTTCAGCTTTCTTTTATGTCTAAAGTTGTATTCCAAAGAATCTGAACTATTAAGTAGTCTGTACGCTAGCTAAATATAAGATTATGTACTACAGTATTACAGAGGTTCCTTAATGGTAGTGCTGACTCTCCAAGTAGTCAAAATTTTAGAATCTCTGCCACTTCTCTGTAGCAAGTATCTTTTCTCTTGCACACACTCAACTTTCTCCCAAATGGAATTAGTATGTATTCCACAGCCATTACTGTGGTTGCAAAATGTAGACTTTCACAGACCCTGAAGATATCTACGTTTTGACAGATACGTAGATTCCTTCCAGACCCAAAGAACGATAGGTAGAACTGGTGAAGTAGAAGAGGTTAAAGATGGAAATTATGTAGAAAAACAGCTACCTATCCACAAATTAACCATTTTGGGTATCTACTTCAAAGACTACATCAACATGCCAATTCTTATTTAAAAAGAGATGCTTGTAAAAAGGTCTGAAAATGGCTAGGTATAGTGGGCTCATGCCTGTAAATCCCAGCACCCTGAGAGACAGAGGCTGGTAGATCACTTGAGGCCAGGAGTTCAAGACCATCTCGGCCAACGTAGCGAAACCCCATCTCTACTAAAAATATAAAAATTAGCCAGGCATGGTTGCAGGCGTCTGTAGTCCCAGCTACTCAGGAGGCTGAGGCACAATAATTGCTTAAACCCAGGAGATGGAGGTTGTGGTGAGCTGTGATTACACCACTGCACTCTACCCTGGGCAACAGAGTGGGACCCTAGCTCAAAAAAAAAAAAAAAAAAAAAAAGTCAGAAAATGGGTTGCCCAAAGCCACTTTAATTTTAAAAATTACCAAATTTATGATTATATTTTGACTCAATTTTTCAGATTCTCTCAAATTCTATCTTTGGACTGAATGATGACTACACAATGAATCCATAATGTTTCTTTGTTGTAAGATTTCCACATCTTTTTTCCTGATTTAATTCTCCAGTTCCAGGGGAGGGGACACAAGATGGGTGAATCACCCACGTATTTGAGTTCCAGTTCACCATCCTTCCAACGTTTCATTAAACAATGATCGTGTTTGCTCAAAAAAAAAAAAAAAAGACAATGAGAACAAAGCACAGTGGCCCATGCCTATAGTCCAAGCTACTCAGGAGGCTAAGGTGGGAGGGAGGATCCCTTGAGCCCAAGAGGCCATCTGGGCAACATAGTGAAGAAAAAAAAAAAAAAGGAAATAATACTTAGATGCCTTAAAATCTGTTTGCATGGCATTCTTAGAAGACCACATAGGCCGGGCACGGTGGCTCACGCCTGTAATCTCAGCACTTTGGAAGGCTGAGGCAGGTGGATCACGAGGTCAGGAGATCGAGATCATCCTGGTTAACACGGTGAAACCCCGTCTCTACTAAAAATACAAAAAAATAGCCAGGCATGGTGGCGGGTGCCTGTAGTCCCAGTTACTCGGGAGGCTGGGGCAGGAGAATGGCGTGAACCCAGGAGGTGGAGCATGCAGTGAGCTGAGATCGCGCCACTGCACTCCAGCCTGGGCGACAGAACTAGACTCCGTCTCAAAGAAAAAAAAAAAAAAAAGACCACATAAAAATGTGGGATGATCATCTTAAAAAACAAACAAAAAACTATGTCTGTCCAATATATACAAATTGTTAACTTTTGGAGTTTCCTTCCAGTTACAATAGGGGAATTTGATTCCAAGTTGTAATGGCAAAGATAGCTATTGCAGCCCTTACATCACCACTGGTATGTCTCAAAAAGTGAAATAAAATCGGCGGGGCGCAATGGCTCATGCCTGTAATTCCAGCACTTTGGAAGGCTAAGGCGGACAGATCACATGGGGCCAGGAGTTTGAGACCAGCCTGGGCAACATAATGAAACTGTCTCTACTAAAAATACAAAAATTAGCTGGGCATGGTGGCACGCACGCCTGTATTCCCAGCTACCTGGGTGGCTGGGGCATGAGAATGGCTTGAGCCTGGGAGTCGGAAGTCGCAGGGAGCCAAGACTGCACCACTGCACTCCAGCCTGGGTGACAGACCGAGACTCTGTCTCAAAAAAAATAAAATAAAATAAAGTGCATGTTCCCCAATCAAGACACTGAAATATTAATAAGACATCTATGTGAATGGCAACATTCTATAATATAGCTTTTTTTAAAAAATCAGATTTATTACATCATTTCATCCTGAGAAGCAACCCTATAAGGCAGGGGTTCATTTAACACGTGAAAAAAGACTAAAGCTCAGAGAGTTTAAACTACTTGTTCAAAGCCATACAGCTACTCATAAATGGCAGAACCCAAAACCAAGAGCACAGTGAAAGAAATGATTTTGTAAATCAGCCCTGCTTGAATCTAAATCCTGTCTACTACCTGTGTTAAGACTGGAAGGAAAGCTCCATGACTTGGTTTTTTGTTCACTGCTCTATTTCCAGCATCTAGAACAGTGCCAGCATACAGATGATCAATAAATATATGTTGAACAATTACAAAAAAAATCACTTCTTTTGATCTGTTTCCTCATCTGTAAATGGAAATATTAAGTTCTTGCCTGTCTACTGATATCATATAGACATAAAACATCTGCTAAGTATTTAAGAACAGACTCAACTTCCAATTTAGTGTTCCTGTCACAAGACTTCTCCTGTAGGCTCTAAGGAAGTAGCAGAGAACAAATGTCAGTGCATTTGGCAGGCAAGCTAGGTGGTAATCAGGGTGTGGAGGAGAATTGAACAACTAAATAATAACTAAATCATGCTTTCTTTCCCCTATCTTCGCCAAGTAGTCAGTTATTCTCTTTACTACTCTGTCACAACAATAACAAAGGATCTTTTAAAATAATCTGTTACCTGATTGCTTCTTTGAAAGCATAAAGTCTTGGTGGAGAGGAGGAAGCACCTAAGCTGTACTTGTAAAGATGCAAAAAAGACAAGGGGAGGTCAGGCGCAATGGCTCACGCCTGTAATCCCAGCACATTGGGAGGCTGAGGCAGGTGAATCATTTAAGGTCAGGAGTTTGAGACCAACCTGGCCAATGTGGTGAAACTCTGTCTTTACTAAAAATACAAAAAAAATTAGCCAGGCGTGGTGGCACACGCCTGTAATCTCAGCTACTCAGGAGGCTATGGCAGAGAATTGCTTGAATCCAGGAGACAGAGGTTGCAGTTAGCTGAGATGGTGCCACTGCACTCCAGCCAGGGCGACAGAGCAAGACCCCATCTCAAAGATAAAAGACAAGGGGAGATGGTTAAAAGTAAATGAGACAATAAGAAAAGAATATTGAAGCGAGCAGATCTGAGTACCTATACCAACTAATTCAACATAAGAATGGTCTCTATCTCATTTCTATGTAATTCTGCAGTCCCTTTACTGGAAATCTAGGAGATAAGTGATGTTAAATAACTTGCCAAAAAGTTACACAGCTAGTAAGTATGTGGTGAAGGCACAATTCAAACCAAAGGAAATCTAGTCAATTTAGGCAAGTTTTTATCTTAAAGTTATTTTAACTGAAATGTAAGTGAAAGGGATAGAGAGAGAGAAGGATATATGATGCGGAACTCAGGATCTAAAGTTAAAATTGTGGGCTGGGCGTGTTGGCTCACATCTGTAATTCCAGCATTTTGGGAGGCCAAGGCGGGTGGATCACTTGAGGTCAGGAGTTCGAGACCAGCCTGGCCAACATGGCAAATCCCTGTCTAAAAATACAAAAATTAGCTGGTCATGGTGGTGGACGCCTATAATCCCAGCTACTCAGGAGGCTGAGGCATGAAATTCGCTTGAACCTGGGAGGCAGAATTTGCAGTCAGCCGAGGTCACACTATTGCACTCCAGCCTGGGCGACAGAGTGAGACTCCATCTCGAAATAAAATAAAATAAAATAAAATAAAATGTTAAAATTACAAGTCATCTTTGAAGTTTAATCATAATATAAAATTTAATTTTCAATAGAAAATTAAAGTCAATAGAAAAAAAAATTAACTACCATATAAGCCTCAAGTCAACAGCAGTATTATTCCCCCAGTAAAATGCTACCATATTCTATAGCAATACAAAATGTGTACAATACACACATACATACATATATATACATTTTCATTTTAATCTCGCAATAACCCAAAAGGATGTCATTTGTCCAACAAAGTCTAATTCCAAACCCTGCCCTTCGCTATCACTACCTCCCTCCCATAAAACTTTTCTCAAACTATAAACAAAAAGCAGAGATAAAGGTATCCTATTAAAACCAAGTGTTGGCTCGGCACAGTGGCTCATGCCTGTAATCCCAGCACTTTGGGAGGCTGAGGTTGGCAGATCACCTGAGGTCAGGAGTTCGAGACTAGCCCTGCCAAGATGGCAAAACCCCATCTCTACTAATGATACAAAATTAGCTGGGCTTGGTGCTGCAGGCCTGTAATCCCAGCTACTCAGGAGGCTGGGGCACAAGTATCGCTCGAACCTAGTAGGCGGAGGTTGCAGTGAGCTGAGATCACGTCACTGCACTCCAGCCTGGGCAACAGAGTGTAACTACGTCTCAAATAATAATAATAATAATATAATAATACCAAGTGTTAAGTTTAGCCTAATGCTGCTTCCTTATATATTTTAAGTTCAGCCTAAAGGTTTCTCTGTACATGGTTAACTATAATCTAACTGGGTGTATAAACAGACTATAACCTACTCTTGTAACAAGTAGCTAAGTCTCAGCCAATCACAGCAGCCATACTTCAACCACTCACAGGCAGCAAACTGTTCAAACCGTGTTCAAATAAGGCAAACAGCAAGCTGCAACCAATCTGGCTATTTCTGTACCTCACTTCCATTTTCTGTATGTCTCTTTTCTTTTTCTGTTCATAAATCCTCTTCAACCACACAGCAGCACCAGAGCCACTCTGAACCTATTTCTGGTTCAGGGGGCTGCCTGATTTGCTAATTGTTCTTTGGTCAATTAAGCTCTGTTAAATTTAATTTGTCTTAAGTTTTTAACACAAGTGGAGAATGCATGGATGTTTATTGTATTTTTATTCTTTATTTCTTAACTATTTGTTACATATATTTAAAATGTCTTAGGCCAGGCATGGTGGCTCACATCTGTAATCTCAGCATTTTGGAAAACCAAGGCTAGCAGATTGCTTGAGCCCAGGAGTTCGAGACCAGCCTGGGCAACACGGCGAAACCCTGTCTCTACAAAATACAGAAAAATAAAAAGGTAGCTGGGCATGGTGGCATACATCTGTGGTCCCAGCTACTCAAGAGGCTAAGGTGGGAGGCTCACCCAAGCCCAGGAGGTCAAGGCTACAGTGAGCTGTGATCACGCCACTGCACTCCAGCCTTAGTGACAAGAGTGAGAAACTATCTCAAAAAATAAATAAATAAATAAATAAATAAAGGTCTTTTTACCCTTATTGCATGCACACTTAAGAAAAAGAACAAAAAATGGAACAGAAACATACTCGTAGCAGTATAACAAAGAGCTTAATATGCCTAGTATTTAATATAAATCTCCCACAAACATACTGATAACAAGCCAAAAGAAAAATGAGCAAAGGATTGGAACAAGCAAGCTAAACACTGAGATATCATCCAATCTGGCAAAGGTTAAAAGACTTATTCAGTGTTAGTTGAGTGTGGGGAACCTAGGCCTAGCCTCAATGCCACACTGAACTTGGATGCTCTTGAGTTACCTTATTCACAACTTTAATATTTAGCAAGTCTGCATGTTTGTCTCTCTCTTAACTGAACTCAAGAGCATCCTTTTTTTTTTTTTTTTTTTTTTTTTTTTTTGAGACCAGATCTTACTGTCACCCAGGCTGCAGCACAGTGGCGCAATCATAACTCACTGCAGCCTAGAATTCCTGGGCTCAAGTGATCCTCCTGCTTCAACCTCCTGAGTAGCTAGGACTACAGGCACATGCCACCATGGCTGGCTTTTTCTTTTTTTTTTAATTTTTGTAGAGACAGGGTCTCACTATGTTGCCTAGGCTGCTTAGAGCATCTTAATTCTTTCCAAAACCCCAATATACCCAGCCCGGTATCTAGCCTGTAAGAAGCAATTATGAGGCTGGGTGCAGTGGCTCATACCTGTAGTCCCAGCACTTTGAAAGGCTGAGATGGGTGGATCACCTGAGGTCAGGAGTTCAAGACCAGCCTGGTCAACATAGTGAAACCCTATCTCTACTAAAAATGCAAAAATTAGCTGGGTGTGGTGGCGGGCACCTGTAATCCCAACTACTCGGGAGGCTGAGGCAGGAGAATCGCCTGAACTTGGGAGGCAGAGGTTGCAATGAGCCAAGACTGCGCCATTGCACTCTAGCCTGGGGCAATGAGAACGAAACTCGGTCTCAAAAAAAAAAAAAAAAAAAGGTCACTTACAAGTAACACAGACATGTCCATGAAACACAAAATCAGAGCAATCAGAAAATAACAGGGCCTGTTTTGAGTGCAAAGATGGCTAAACTGATACATTACTTCCTGAGGCTTCCGCATCTTTTTTCTTTTTTTTTGGAGACGGAGTCTCGCTGTGTCGCCCAGGCTGGAGTGCAGTGGTGCGATCTCGGCTCACTGCAAGCTCCGCCTCCCGGGTTCACACCATTCTCCTGCCTCAGCCTCCTGAGTAGCCAGGACTACAGGTGCCCACCACTACGTCTGGCTAACTTTTTGTATTTTTAGTGGAGACGGGGTTTCACCATGTTAGCCAGGATGGTCTCGATCTCTTGACCTCATGATCTGCCCGCCTTGGCCTCCCAAAGTGCTGGGATTACAGGCGTGAGCCACAGCACACCCAGTCTTTTCTTCGTTTTAGAGATAGGGTCTCGCTGTGTCACCCTAGCTGGAGTGTAGTTGGCATGATCATGTAGTTGGCACGATCATGTAGTCGGCTCACTATAACCTTGCATTGCTGGGCTCAACTGATCCTCCTGCCCAAGTATAGGCATGAGCTAAGGGACAATAGGCATGAGCTAAGCTTCTCCATCTTACCATCCACTAAAGGCAAAAAACTGAGATCATCCATGATTTCATCATCCATGATTTCTCTTTTCCCACACATTCCCCTGCCCAAACCAGCATCCATCCAATCCATGAATAAATTGTGTTAGTTCTCCACCTAAAATATCCTGAATCCATCCAATTCTCTCCATTTGTACTGCTGCCATCTGATTCAAAGTTCTTATCTGCACTAGAAAGCCCGTTGTAGTAGCCTCCAAACTGGTTCCAGGATTTCCATGCTTGACCTCCTTTCAATGATTTCACTAAACAGCAGCCAGAGCAATATTTTAAATTATTTCCACTTCAGGCCTTTCTCTCTGTCTAGAGAGTTCTTGACATGTTTGGTTCCTTCTCCTTCATTCTGTTCTCAGAGTTAATGTCACTTCCTCCACAGCAACATTCTCTGACCACCCTAGCTCAAGTGCCAACCACTTCCTCCCCTCACTCTCTACCATACCACTGCCTTCAAAGCACTTCTATTTGAAATTTGTTTTGCATTATTTATACTTCAACAAACACCTGCTCTGCTCACATACTATATGCCATTTTAAGTGCTAGCAATACAGTGAACAAAAATTCCTGAGCTCATGGAGCTTACATTCTGGTGGAGGAAACCACCAACAAACAAAATAAATAGAGAAAATATGTTATAGTGCCACGGTGAACAAAAAACAAAGCATGGAAGAGAAATACAAAATGTTGAGGCGAGGACTGAACTGTATTATTGAAAATGGTTAAGATGACTAATTTTACGTTGTGTATTTTTCCACAATTAAAAAAAAAATTTTTTTTGAGACAGACTCTCACTTTATTGCCCAGACTGGAGTGCAGTGGCGTGATCTCGGTTCACTGCAACTTCCACCTCCTGGGTTCAAGCAATTCTGCCTCAGCCTCCTGAGTAGCTGGAATTACAGGCGCATGCCTGTAATTGACTATAGACTACTCCCTTGTCAATAGTGCTCACAGCAAGTTACAGAGAAGACAAAACACCCAGCTAATCTTTGTATTTTTTGTAGAGATGGGGTTTTGCCATGTTGACCAGGCTGGTTTCGAACTCCTGACCTCAGGTGATCCACCTGCCTCAGCCTCCCAAAGTGCTGAGATTACAGGCTTGAGCCACCACACCTGGCCCACAATTTAAAAAAATTTTATCAAAAATGTTTTAAAAGTTGGGGCGAGGGCGGGGAGGCAAAAAATAAATAAAATAATTAAAAGTTGGGGCAAGAAAATGCTAAATTTCAGATAGGACAGAAGGCTTCAATGAAAGTGATATGGAGGAAGACGAAGAAGTAAAAGAACTCACCATGTTGATATCTGGGGAAATAAATTCCAGACAAAGAGAAGAGCAATGCAAAGGCCCTGAGGCAGGGATCATGCCTGGCATATTTGAGAAGCAGCAAGTATGTTTGGCTTTGTGAGTCAGGGAGCCATTAATCCATAACACCTAAATCAGTGTCTGGTATAAAAAAGGAACTCAAATATATGACTATTGTATAACAGCAAGACTGGTATAGGTACATCCCTTTAAAAGGTAAATTATGTTGTTATTTCACACTTCATAGGACAGTGTGGTTGATTTATAAGATCCACAGAAAAGGCCAGGTGCAGTGGCTCACATCTATAACCCTAGCACTTTGGGAAGCCGAGGTGGGATTATTGTTTGAGCTCAGAAGTTTGAGAGCAGCCTGAGCGACATAGCCAGACCTCATCTATACTAAAAGTTAAAAAAATAAATAAATCAGCCAGGTGTGGTGGCACATGCCTATAGTCCCAGCTACTCAGGAGGCTGAGGCGGGATGACTGCTTGAGCCTGAGAGATTGAGGCTGCAGTGAGTTCTGATTGTATCACTGCACTCCAGTCTGGGCGACAGAGCCAGACCCTGTCAAAAAAAAAAAAAAAAAAAAAAAAATCCACAGAAAAACAGCATAACTTAATTTTAAAAGGGAAAGATGTTTTCAGTTATTTCTAAATACTTTTCCTGATGATTTTCTGCTATTGGTTGAAAAAATTTAATTACTTAGCTTAAAAACTTACTAGATTATCCACTGGCATCTTGAGACCCCTTTTCTACTTAACTCTTAACTGAGCCTCCTTGAAATCATGATTTTCCTATAATTCATCATCGTCAATTAATCTCCTTTTTCATATGCCACCTCTTAGTATTTTGTTTTTACTATTCTTACCTTACTTACTACTCCCTTGTCAATAGCGCTCACAGCAAGTTACAGAGAAGACAAACAAAATAGCTTTGTAAAAGATGCCAACCTTAAGGATATATTAGTAAAATATACATATGAATTCTAATTCGTGCTGTCTCCAGTCTTTGGAGGAGCTGAGGAGTTGGGGAGTCTCTAGTCTCAAGTTCCACAACCTCCACCCTCCCCAAAAGCCCCAACCCTATGGTAGTTATAATCTAAGTGATCATGGGAACAAAGGACCTAAGGAGTGGATCTAATAACCATTCTTAGTTTTTAGATAAAATAACTAATAAAGTACTGTTCTCTTGTTCTTACAAGCACATTTCAGATTAACCCAATTCTATGCTTAATTATTTAAATGCACTAGAACAAGAGTTCCACACTTTTTTTTTTTTTTACAGAGTACATTCAGAATGTTGTACTTAAGGGAGGAAAACTTCAGGCACAATCACCAATTATGAATGGCCAATACAGGCTAGGCTTGGTAGCTCAGCCTGTAATCCCAGCACTTTGGGAGGCCAAGGCAGGTGGATTACTTGAGTTCATGAGTTTGAGAGCTGCTGGGGCAACATGGTGAAACCCCATCTCTACAAAAAATACAAAAATGAGTTGGACATGGTGGAATGCACCTGTAGTCCCAGCTACTCAGGAGGCTGAGGTGGGAGGATGGCTTGAGCCTGGGAGGTAGAGGTTGTAGTGAGCTGAGATGCAGCCACTGCACTCTAGCCTGAGCAACAGAGCCAGACCTCATCTATACCAACAGTTAACAACAACAAC
Source organism: Pongo pygmaeus (assembly GCF_028885625.2). Lineage (NCBI taxonomy): Eukaryota > Metazoa > Chordata > Mammalia > Primates > Hominidae > Pongo > Pongo pygmaeus. The sequence goes on from NC_072388.2 coordinate 33,183,128, forward strand.
AAAAAAAAGCAAAAAAAAAAAAAACCCCACAGAGCCAGACTTTGTCTCAAACAACAATAAAAAGAATAGCCAATATATTAAGAAATTAAGCCTTAGGCCAAGCGCAGTGGCTTACACCTGTAATCCCAGCACTTTGAGAGGCCGAGGCGGGTGGATCACCTGAGGTCAGGAGTTCAAGACCAGCCTGATGAAGTCCCGTCTCTACTAAAAATACAAAAATTAGCTGGGTGTGGTGGTGGGTGCCTGTAATCCCAGCTACTCAGGAGGCTGAGGCATGAGAATCACTTGAACCTGGGAGGTGGAGGTTACAGCGAACCGAGATCTTGCCATTGCACTCCAGCCTGGGCAACAAGAGCGCAACTCCGTCTCAAAAAAAAAAAAAAGAACTTAATTACTTGCCAAAAATCAAACCCAAATAAATAAATTATATCTTAATATAAACACATTTGGTTGCTTGGCTTTTTAAGATTCAAGTAGGGTAGCACCTAACAACTAAAATGGATCATATTACTTTGTTAAGACATTAATTCTAACATTACATACAAACTTATAATGATTCTCCAAATAAGATAATAGTAACAACATAAATAACTTTTGGCTTCTAAAGTTTAAAATCCAGAAAAAAAATTTGTATTCAGGTCAATCATGGGGGCAGGGTATCCAAAAAACAGTTAATACCCTAAAGTCAAGAGGCTACAAGAGGTTTTAATGCATATAAAGTTTACTATTATAAATGTCAGTGACTAGCCAATCACAAAACTTAAGAAAACATTGATAATTTTTAATTTATTGCCATAAGATTATGTCATTTTCAATGTTCATATAAAAATCCACTTTATTTCTGAAGAGCTTGGTGAAAGGGAAGAGCACTAACCCTGCATTTGTATACTACAGAAAGGAGAAGTGTACTGTATATGAGTTACAGCTCAATAAAGCAATGTGAGAAAGTATGAAAGAAGGAGAACTTAGTGGTGTATATAAAACTCAATCCTGGTTTTGTTAAATAAAACACTAAAACCAATCAATAAATACTGGCATATTTAAACTATTAGGTGACATAATGAAGACACAGTAGATACCATTAGCTAAAGATTTCTACTCTTAAAGATGGAACTTCCATATAACAGAACTTTATTATATAGTAAATTAAAGAGAAGGAAGGTGGCTTATCTAACAAAGGACTAACCTTCAAGATCTTTAAGTGAAAAGGGATCTACAGTATATATATTCTTTTGCATTAAAAAGGGAAGGAATTTGTGCATATGTTTGTTACATAAGACATGTTATATATACACATACAGACGCATGCACGTATATGTTTTTGATGGCATATATATAAATTAGCTTTGGAAAGATATACAAGAAACAGCTAACACCAGGGCTATCTGTGGGTTAACAGAATAGCTGAAGCATAGTAAAAGGGAAGATTTCCTTAGGTCACCATTTTGTGTGTTTTGGATTTTGAGCAATGTGAATATAAACTTACCAAGAGGAAAAATTAAAAGTACTTTACCTTGCACCATTGTTCCTAATGACTTCCACAGTTTCTTCGACAAAATATCGATCCTTGACATATGCAAAGATATCATCACAAATTTCATGTAAGCGTGAACGATGGGTAAGGCTGGTCAAGTATAAAACTGGAATAATTAGTGGTTCTGGAAAACTCTGAAGATTCTGTCTTGCTTTTTTTTCTGACTCAAGTGCTTCCTGATACGTCAGTCCAGGTCTACCCGTCACAGCACAACTCCACACAAGGCTGTTGCACAGAATGGTTCGTTCAAAAAAGTCACTGATTAAAAAACAAAAACAAAAACAAAAGCCCATTACCTATCATTTCACAAATTTTACATTAAAAACTGATAGCATTATCAGGTTATTTTTGTGCCTTTAACGCAAAATTTTATGTAGACTCACAGAACTCAAGGGTTTGGTAACTGGTCAACTTATAACATTAATACAAATATAAGAAAAAGTATATTAAAACTAAATATTTATATTTTGCAATTTCAAGGTACATCAGTCAAAACCAGACTTTGAGTTGCATCTGTTTTTCAGTGAAAAACTGAAAACTTTAAGCAGCTAACAAGAGAAAAGCTAAATAAAGTAGTATTTCATACAATGAAAAATCAGTCATTAAAAAGTATAAAGTTCTTTTTGCTTTTTTTTTTTTTTTTTGAGACGGAGTCTCACTCCTTCGCCCAGGCCGGACTGCAGTGGCGCCATCTTGGCTCACTGCAAGCTCCGCCACCCAGGTTCACGCCATTCTCCGGCCACAGCCTCCCGAGTAGCTAGGACTACAGGCGCCTGCCACAGTGCCCAGCTAATTTTTTGTATTTTTAGTAGAGACAGGGTTTCACCGTGTTAGCCAGGATGGTCTCGATCTCCTGACCTTGTGATCTGCTCGCCTCGGCCTCCCAAAGTGCTGGGATTACAGGCGTGAGCCACCACGCCCGGCCAAAAGTATAAAGTTCTTAATTAACATTTCCATTAATGTTAATAGAAAAATACCTATTTTCAGTTTGATCTCTCCTGTATTTTCTTGAAACTATATGATGATCTCATTTGTGTTAAAAAAAAAAAAAAAAAAAGAGGAAAAGAGAAAAAGGAAAGAAAACAAAGGGTACCTATAGAAGCATAGATTTCTGGAATGTCATACAAAACTCAAGGTAACAGGCAGTAGTGATAAGACTGGGGAACCATTCTATTCAGTGCTCTTCTATTCTGCTGGAATTCCTTAATATGTGCATTTACTCATTTTCAAAAATTCTATCCACTTTTTTTTTTTTTTTTTTGGAGATGGAGTCTTACTCTGTCGCCCAGGCTGGAATACAGTGGCCAGATCTCAGCTCACTGCAACCTCCGCCTCCTGGGTTCAAGTGATTCTCCTGCTTCAGCCTCCTGAGTAGCTGGGATTACAGACGTGCACCACCACACCCAGCTAATTTTTGTATTTTTAGTAGAGACGGGGTTTCACCATGTTGGTCTCAAACTCCTGACCTCGTGATCCGCCCACCTCAGCCTCCCAAAGTGCTGGTATTACAGGCGTGAGCCACCGCACCCAGCGCAATATATATATATTTTTTTTTTTAAAAGACAGAGTCTCACTGTCACCCAGGCTGGAGTGCAGTGGCGTGATCTTGGCTCACTGCAACCTCTGCCTCCCAGGTTCAAGGGATTCGCCTGCCTCAGTCTCCCAAGTAGCTGGGACTAAAGGCACATGCCAACATGCCTGGCTAATTTTTTGAATTTTCAGTAGAGATGGGGTTTCACCATGTTAGCCAGGATGGTCTTGATCTCCTGACCTGGTGATCTGCCCACCTCAGCCTCCCAAAGTGCTAGGATTACAGGCGTGAGCCACCATGCCCGGTCAATATAATATTTTTTAAATGTAAAAAGCCCACTATGGTGGCATGAGCCTGTAATTCGAGCTACTCTGGAGGCCGAGGCAGGAGAATCACTTCAGTCCAGGAGTTCAAGGCTACAGTGAGCCACAATCATGCCATTGCACTCCAGCCTGTGTAAAAGTGAGACTGTCTGAAAAAAAATTTTTTTAAATATATGCATATGGTTATACATATGCAAAAGGGTTAACAATGGCTGCCTTTAAGTGGTAAGATACAGGTAAAATTTTTTCCTGCTTTATACTTTGTTCTACTTTTCCATAACTATATGTAACCATATAATTCATTATTCTTCAATTTTTTCTCCTTCCTGAAATCTTTACTTCTTCCATCATTCTAAAAGTACTTAAACTGTTATATGTCTATTTCCTGGTTAGTACATCTATCTGTGTAGGTTATCTCTATTAGTTTGATCTCCAAAAACTGGGGGCAATTCCATTTACATTGTTTCCTTTGTAGATGTCCACAGAACAACTTTTTAAAAAGGTATCTATGGAAATAAAGCAAGAGAAACTAATCATACCTCAACTTAAATGAGATCTACAGAAATAGCATGCATATGCCAAGTTATATGGCTCTTAATTCAGTACAAAGAAGATCCTTTTGAAGTAAAGTTTAGTTCAGGAAATATGGGTGTATATCATCAAAAATACAAAGTAAAAAGCAGTTATCCTTATAAGAAGGCAGATATCCTAAGAATTCAGAGAAAGGGAAGGGAAGAATCCAGAAGGTAAAAAAAGATTTTTAAAAATACTATTAGAACTTTTTTTAGGGGAAGTAATGTTAACAGGTAGGTCTTAGCCGGACACGATGGCTCATGCCTGTAATCCCAGCACTTCGGCAGGCTGAGAGGCAGGAGCATCACTTGAAGCCAGGAGTTCGAGACCAGACTGCGCAACAAAGCGAGACCCTGTCTCTACCAAAAATTGAAGAAAAAAATTAGCCAGGGGGCGCACATCTATAGTACTCGCTACTCAGGAGGCTGAGGTGGGAAGAGCACCTGAACCCAAGAGTTCAAGGCTGCAGTGAGCTATGATTACACCACTGCACTCCAGCCTGAGTGACAGAGCACAGCCCTGTTTCTTAAAAAAGTTCTAGTTCGGGCACGGTGGCTCACATCTGTAATCCCACCACTTTGGAAGATTGAGGCAGGAGAAATGCTTAAGCCCAGGAGCTCAAGACCAGCCTGGGTGACATGGCAAAACCCAGTCTCTACTAAAAACAGAAAAATTAGCCAGGTCCACGTGGTGGCACATGCCTGTAGTCCTAGCTACTCAGGAGGCTGAGGCAGGAGGAGCACTCCAGCCTGTGAGGCCGAGGTTGCAGTGAGCCAAGATCGCACCATTGCACTCTAGCCTGGGTGACAGAGTAAGACAATATCTCAAAAAAAAAAAAAAAAGGAAAAAAAGGAAAAAAAGTTCTAACTTTTTCCTGTAGAAACAAACATATCTATAAGATTTAGTTTCTCAAGCCAGTACAGTTAGCACATAATGTACATTGGTATACTTTTTTCCTCTTTTTTAAAATTGATATATAACAGTTGTACATATTAATACCTGTATACAATGTGTAATGACCAAATCGGGGTAACTGGGATATCCATCACATGAAGTATACCTCTAATAACTTAAACAATACTTAGTATTGCTCAAGAAAATTATACTTCAAATCTAAATATCTTACACTTTAGTCTGTAAGCCAGTGCTAGTAGAAATAGAATGGTTAGTCACATGTATAATTTTAAATTTTCTAGTGGTCACATTTAAAAATTTTTAAATAAAAATAACCCAATATATCACAAAATAATTTCATTTCAATACATAGTAAACATTTTAAAAATTGAGATACTTTACTTACATTCTTCTTTAAAAAAAAAAAAAAAATCCACCGGGCATGGTGGCTCACGCCTGTAATCCCAGCACTTTGGGAGGCCAAGGCAGGCAGATCACGAAGGTCAGGAGATCGAGCACATGCTGGCTAACACAGTGAAACCCCGTCTCTACTAAAAATACAAATAATTAGCCAGGCGTGGTGGCACGCGCCTGTAGTCCCAGCTATTGGGGAGGCTGAGGCAGGAAAATCACCTGAACCCAGGAGGTGGAGGTTGTAGTAAGCCAAGATTGTGCCACTGCACTCCAGCCAGGGCAACAGAGTGAGACTCTGTCTCAAACAAAAAAAAAAGAAAAAAAAATCGAATGTATATTTTACATTTACTGCCTATCTTAATTCGGACTAATCACATTTCAAGTACTTAATAACCCATCTGGCCAAGTAATGGCTCCTGTTTTGGACAGCACAGCTCTAGCCACAGCAGCTAAATGCCTGGGGTACTGAGTAGGCCATGCATGGGATATTTCATGCCATGGCAGGGGGACAGCTAAATGCAGTAAATTGCAACAAACAAGATTTAGATTTAACACTGCCTAAAAATACCAAGGACAGCAATGGCACAAATGCCACAACCAGTGATGTATAGCTGCCCTTTTATACCCTAAGGTTTCTATTATCTCCTACAAAATGTTTGTGCCATTTGTTTCCTTTGTGTCCATTTACTCTACAAAGTTATTGTTAAATTATAGCTTCACTGTGCACAAACACCTACCCTAAGGAGGCAGGACATGCTACCACAGTGGCCATTTTAAGGGAGAAAAGTCCAAGGGTCATCTCTCCTCTACTCATAACCCCCTAACAGCACAGCACCATCTCTAACATTACACACCTTCACTTTCTCCCACTTCTGTAATTCTGCTCACACTTTACCCATTTATCACACACATTTAAATGTGCAGAATTTGTTAATACTGAATTCTAGGGGGTTGGTTACAATGCCTCTTCAATTTCCACATTATAAGAATGTAACTAACGAAACTTACAAGAAATACATTTTACTACTGTGAGCAAAAATGATAACATACAAAGTATTTTTATATGAATGTAAATTTAGGCTAATACAGGTTATTAATGTCAGATTTATGACTGCACTCTTTCAATCATCCTCTTCACTAAAGGTGGGCATCCTACTGGCACAGAGACCAAATCCTGCCCTCCACCTGTTTTTGTAGTTTTTTTTGAGAACACAACTATACCTGTATTTTTAGGTGTTGTCAGTAACTGCTTTCTCACTACATTTGCACAGTTGGATAGGTACAAGAGACCCTATGGCCAAGCAAAGGTTGAAATATTGATTATCTGGCCCTTTGTGGAAAAAATTTGATGACCCCTCCTCTTCACCATTATTTCATAAGGAAAAGTTGCTGAGTTACAAGGGACCTTCTTAAGAACGCACCTGTAATATGAAGTCAACCAACACTCTGGTGAACAAACTGAGGAACAAAGTGCAACATACTATTAATTTGTTGGGTATTGGGAAAACTAAAAAACTAAAAACCTAGTAGGGGAAGATTAAATTGTCACATAAAAATCAGAAACTATGCCAGGCGCCGTGACTTACAACCTGTAATCCCAGCACTTTGGGAGGCCGAGGCGGGTGGATCACAAGGTCGGGAGGTCAAGACCAGCGTAGCCGAGATGGTGAAACTTCATCTCTACTAAAAATTCAAAAATTAGCCGGGCACGGTGTCAGGAGCCTGTAATCCTAGCTACTCGGGAGGCTGAGGCAGGAGAATCGCTTGAACCAGGGTGGCAGAGGTCGCAGTGAGCCGAGATGGAGCCACTGCACTCCAGCCTGGGAGACACAGTTGAGACTCTGTCTCAAAAAAAAAAAAATCAGAAACGAAGTACAATTCAGATAAAAACAAAGTGCACTCTACTTAGGGGCCAAAACACACTCATTCTCTCTATGTATGTAAGTATGTATATGTGTGTGTGTGTGTGTGTGTGTATATACACATATATATTATATATACATATACACTCGATCTCGAGAGATCGAGACCATCCTGGCTAACACGGTGAAACCCCGTCTCTACTAAAAATACAAAAAAATTAGCCGGGCTTGGTGGCATATGCCGAGTAGTCCCAGCTACTTGGGAGGCTGAGGCAGGAGAATGGCATGAACCCGGGAGGTGGAGCTTGCAGTGAGCCAAGATCGTGTGACTGCACTCTAGCCTGGGTGGTAGGGCGAGACTCCATCTCTAAATAAATAAATAAATAAATAAAATAACATAAAATGAGATAATTCTTAGCAAATGCCCCTAAAATGTAAGTGCACTCAATAAATATTATCAATTCTTATTGTTCAGGTACCACATGTGCAGAGAGACCCTAGAAGAATAACCAGTATGGTAGAGAAACAATGTCAGAAAAACTCTTATGTTTTCAAGACAGAAAGTTAGACATTTGGAAGGGCAGCAGAAAGAGACAGAACTATCTCAACCATCTGAAGATACTTCTTCTCATTAGCTCCTGAGGACAAGTGTAGGAAACAATAGAAATTCTAGGAAGAAAGAGTTTTTGAATCATTATTATAGGTAGTATGGGGCAAACAACAAGGTATGTCCACAAGTTCTTAGGATGGTTTTCATTGTTTTGATGGATAACATACATTAGATTATCAGTGAACACACAAAATCCAATCAGGATGACCCAACTATAAAATTGTAGCAACTGCTTGTGGTAGACCGTTTGCAAAGAGGTCTAAAGGTGTGCAGGCTCCTTTAAAGTATTACATTCATGCTCTTCTCACCAAGAACTGGAGTCTATTTCATGACCTCTTGAATCTGGGCTGACCTTATTTATAATCTGTTTTGACCAAAATAATAAAAAAATGATATTGAGTGACTTCCATTCTCATCCTCTTGAAACTCTAAAACCACCATGTGAAACAGCCTCTTTCTGAGGTTGAAAGACCACATAATAACTAAAACCATCCCAGCTGAGTTCCCAGACCTGTGACTGAGGCTCTTACTCCAACCAGCCTCAGCCTAGCCTCCAGCTGACTGCAGCTAAGTGAGGGAGCACAGAGGAAACCAGCAGAAAACAAACTGGCAATCCACAGAATAGTGAGCAAATAAAATGGGTTGTTATTTTGAGCCACCAAGTTTTGGGGTAGGTTGTTACTACGACCTACAATATTGCAATAACTGATAAATGTATTGTCTGAAGAAAAAATGTATTTAAAACATCTGAAACTAAGTACAGTCTGCTAAGTAGACAAAAGATAAAATTCAAAAAGAAAAGCATTTAGGAATCTCTGCTATACCACCCAGGAAAAAAGGACTCATGGATCCAAGTATCAGGACCATATGGCAGGCTTATTCCTTAAAAAGGAGCTAAACATCTCATTTAAAGACACTAGCTAAGAAAATTATCCAACTTCCTTTGAAAACCCCATGCTCACCAAATAGCCTTTGATTATAACTAGATTTTACACATAACTGACCATTAGTATAGGAATTGGTCAGTATGAAAGACATTCTTCCCTACTATAAATTGATGATGTTCTGATGTGTCCACTGAATACCTAGAGCTTAATCACTTCGGGTATAGTAAAAAGCCAAATGTCTAAGCAGACAGTACAGAGTGGTATCTACACAAAGATCTAGGCAGCCAGTTTAAATTCCAGGCAATGCCCCTATTTTCTTAGTGCATACTTGAACAGATATTAGGAAGAATTTTCCATAATAAGCACTATGTGATAGTAAACAGTAAAAAGAGCATAAATGCTAGAATTGATGTGAGTTAGATTCTAGCATTATCAGTTACTAGAAAAATAATTTTGGACACCGTAATCTTGGATTTACTCCCCACCCCAACTTCAGTTTCCTCATCTGTAAAAGGAGGCTGTTGAAAGGACTGACTTATTAACAGAGAGCAGATGAACAGTGAAAACAGGATGCCTTGTAAGCTAGTTACACCTCTTCCAATGAAAAGCCAGGGTGAAACGTAATTTGGACCACCTGTTAGTGATGTTGTGGAAGAGAGTTATACATTTTGTATGGAAGGCTGGACTCACTCAAAGATGGGAAATATATTCCAAGTGTCTACATGGCTAAAAAAAAAGTTATTTTATTTATGAGATTAAGTCACTAGGTAATACAACAAATCATTTTCCTATCCCACAAGTCAAGAAATTCTGTATTCAGACCTGTTCCGTTTTTTAACAATCCACAGCAAAAATAAACAAAATTGTTGTCAGCTAGCCAAAATTAAAGAACATTTTCATTTTTGTAGAAACAAGGTCTTACTATTTTGACCTGGCTGATCTCAAACTCCTGGCCTCAAGTGATCCTCCCACCTCAACCTCCCAAAAATGTTTGGATTATAGGCATGAGCCACTGCAGCAGCCAGAATAAATCGTATTTAAGAGACCACATTATGCACCTTAGCTTATGCATTTGTCTATAGTTGATGTGCTATTGAGTCTTCTTTACCTATGAAAAAGCAGGTCAATCAAGAGTTAGCAATTAGTTAAGGAGAATGTAGTAAGGAGTTTCTGCTATATAATCACTGAGGATGCATCCTGGCCAGTCACTGTCTCAAAGAGTTCAGGTTCTTGGAGAAGACAAAATGTGAGGCAACAGGCCAAGTGCAGTGGCTCACGCCTGTAATCCCAGCACTTTGGGAGGCCGGGGCAGGTGGATCACCTGAGGTCAGGAGATCCAGACCATTCTGGCCAACATGATGAAACCCCATCTCTACTAAAAATACAAAAATTAGCTGGGCGTGGTGGCAGGCTCCTGTAATTCCAGCTACTCGGGAGGCTGAGGCACAGAATGCTTGAACCCGGGAGGCAGAGGTTGCAGTGAGCCAAGATGGCACCACTGCACTCCAGCCTGGGCGACAGGGTGAGACTCCGTCTCAAAAAAAGAGCAGCCTGCAGAGGTTTCCGTCATAGTTTTTCCAGAGTTGTTCCAAAGGTCAGGTTACCATACTACAGACCACCATATACCACATACCACAAATGCATTTTTGGAAAGATCTCTTTGTAATCATTTGCGAGAAACAGAAAGTAATTTAAAATTTAACATGATTAAATGGCAGTCTTCTTCCAATGTTGTCAAAATTATTTCCGTTCAGTCATAGAAACCTAAGAACATCAGCAATACTCCTTAATTCAGGGTAAATGGTCAAATACCTTTGCTCCCAAACCAGTAATCTCTCTGGGACTGCTTGTAATTTCCAAAAGCCCAAACACTTCAGCACAAGGGGAAAAAAAAAAATTGAAAATAAAAATCTAGTTATTTAAAATGTTTAAATGCACTAAGACTACAAAGGATACAATTCCTTAATATTAATGGAAGATAAGGCTGGGCTTGGTGGTTCACGCCTATAATTCTAGCACTTTGGGAGACCAAGGCAGGCAGATCACTTGAACTCAGGAGTTCAAGACCAGCCTGGGCAACACGATGAAACCCCGTCTCTACAAAAATACAAAAATTAGCCAGAGTGGTCGCATGCACCTGCAATCCCAGCCACTCAGGAGGCTAAGGTGGTAAGGTAGGGGGGATTGTTTGAGCCCAGGAGGTGGAGGCTGCAGTGAGCCAAGATTGTGCCACTGCACTCCAGCCTGGACGACAGAGTGAGAACCTGTCTCGAAATAAGTAAATAAATAAAAATAATGGAAAACAGATAGTTCTGGAATGCGAAAAATCTGTATTTCAGCATTTCAGATTTCTCCATGGTTAAAATAATTCAGCTCAAGAACCAAAGTGCCTTAAGAGTGTTTAATTCACAAAGGATAACAGCCATATTCATCCTACCCTCTAAAGTGAGAAAAGCCTCTTTAAAAGACTACTTATGTGGAAGGAGAAAGCAGTTGGAAATTTAAGCCTATTTACTATTTTGTTGATACTCTTAGTTTTTTTTTTTTTTAAATCATAATTGTTAGCAAGGCCTGTAGCTTTAAAATCCTAAAAAAAACAAACAACAACAACAAAAAAAACACAAAACCTTGTCCAATTACCTAATCCAAGTTCACTTAACTAGTTACGAGAACTCTATTTGAGTAACAAAACAAGTCTCTACAGGAGCAGAGCGAGACGTGCACTCCTACTTAAAAGTACTGTCTGACGAAAAGTACTCTACTTCTCTGGATATAACATGTTTAATGTGTAGCCCTTTCTGTGGAGCTGAAGAAAAGGGTTTACTTAAATGCTCAAAGGAACTTTTCTAACCTCACTATTCATTTCTTAGACAGGTGCAGTTTGCCCAAAACCCTCCCTTGATCAAGCCCCCACTCAGAAAAGCTGCCTCCTTACACGCGACGTCACTTGGTTGCTATTACACTTGGTTTCCAAGCCACAAAGGGACTCCTTTTGAGTGGAGAGGATAAAGCATAAGAAAAAGAGAGGATCACCCTCTTCGAGTGATTGATCAAGTCAGGTTCTCACTTAGAGATCCTGTTTAAACACAAGACGCTAAAACACACCCCCTTGCTCCGTGTCACAGGACTAGATCTCTTGGGATAAATTAAGCGACGGGCTGAAAATGTAGGAGCTGTAACTACACCAGCAGCAGCTCCGCGTTCTTATCAAAACAATAGCGAGTGGCACATGTCAGGCAGCCCACATGCGCAGGGGGATAAAGCGGCGCCCGGCTGAGTCTGGAGTTGAACTTGTCTTAACCCCCTCCCCCAACACCCTCCACCGCGCTCCCGGCTACGCGAAAGTGAAAACGAGGGGCGCCCAAGGCCCTGCTTCTTCCCCCTTCCTCTTCCCCTTGCCCAGCCGCGACTTCTTCCTCACTGATCTCCCGGGGGCGGAGACGCTGAGTTCCCCGGAGACGAGAGTTAGTCACCAAGAAGAGGCGGTGACAGAGAGCGCGGCTCGCGTCGCACTCTGAGGCCTAGCAGCGCCGGACGGGAGGCCGCCGACAGAGGCTCTAGCGTCCCGCGCCCTCCACCCCTGGCCCGTAGGGACGCCCCCTCCTTCCCTTCTAGAGCGAGTCTCAACTCCGCTCCTCTCTCCCCTACCCCAGGCAGCTCCAACGTCAGACCCCACTCCCGACTGAGAAAACGAAGCCCAGCCCAGCCGTTTCCTGCCCACCGGGGCAGGAATTCCCTTCCCCGGCCCAGGGACTGCGGCCCCACGTCGCTGACCCTAGCGGGGATCCCCTCGGCCGCCGGGAGGGGATCCCGGAACTGGCCCGGGAGTGCGCGTGTGGCCGCGGCGGGGAGGGGCGAGGCGGGGAGTTTCCGCCGCCCCGCGGCAGGAGGGCGGGAGGGCGACAGCAGCGGCTAGGAGCGGTCCCCGAGGCCGGCCAGGGACCCCAGCCTCCTCCGCCACTACCAACCCGCGTTCCCCACGCGCGCCGCCGCCAGTTGGCCCCGCGCGTTCTCCAGGTGGAGGCCAGGAGGCAGAGAACCGCGGGCCCGGGGCCACCCGTCACTTTCAAGTCGCCCCGCCAGAAGCCCAGGGCGAGGAAAAGGAGAGAGACAAAAGGGCGCTGGGGAGGGAGTCCCCACACCCCCCCGCGGCCCCCGCACACCGCCTGGCTCTTACTCGTAGTGGCGGAAGATCTCGTTGGTGACTTTACAGTAGAAAACTTCCTCGTCGGGCCGCAGGTCCGCGGGCGGCTTCTGTCTCACAAACGGCTTTCGGTGTAGCAGCGGCATCTCCCGTCCGCCCGCGGGCTCGCCTGGACCCTCGGCCGCCCGCGCCGGCCCCGCTTCCCTATCAAAATTGGAGGGAAAGGAAAGCCGGTAAGGTGGGGAGCCCTCGGCGGCAGCGTGGGCCGGTCCGCGCGCTGGGAGAAGCTCGGCTGCCTTTTGTGTGACTGACGCGCCGCGGCCGCTACCGGAGCCGAGTTCGTTCCTGCCGCTGCCCGGGTGTCGAGCGAGCGGAGCCGCCGCCGCCCCTGCCCCCCGAGCGCGCCCTACCTCCTCTCGTCCTGCCGCCGCCTCACAATGGGGCAGGACGCCCCGCCGCGGGGGGCAGTGCGGGAGCGGCGGCGGCCCCCTCCCCCAGCGCCGGCTCCTCGCCCGCCGCCGCCGCCGCCAGGCTCACAACGTGCTCGGCGCGCAGCCGGCCGGCCGGCCAGCCCAACGCCGCCAGGGCGCTCGCCGCGGGCGGACCCCGGAGTTGCTCCGCTTTGTTCCCGGCTCGCCTCTACTTCCCGGCCGGCGCCGGCCGGCTCCCGAGCGACCCTCACCTGCGAGCACGCCGACTGCCACTTGTCCACCTTCTCCACTACAAAGGCAACGAGGGGAGACCCCGTCCTCCCAGGGGACCGCCTCTCTCCGGCCCCGCCGCGCCCCTGGCTGCCGCTTCTCCCGCTGCCACTGCCCGACTCCGCGCGGGGAATTGCGTCCCACCGCCACTTCCCCGCCTCTCGGAGCTCCTGGGAAGTTTCTGATCTACTTTCGGCTCTGAAGGAGGAAGAGCTGTTGGGAGGAGCTTTTCACTCCTCGCTTCTACCTTTTTATTGGCTACTCGATGACTTTTACAGCCTGTCACTGATACAGGAAGAGACAGCGGAGAGCCTGGGAGAACTACATTATTAATTAATGGAGCAACCCCTCGTGAAGATTCAGAAGCATCCTCCATGTTTGAGATTATCAGCCAAAAGATCTAGGGAAAGCGCTGGGGGTTCATAAACACATGGCTAACAAAGTAAAGCCTTCAAGTCTGGCACAGACGCTTGACTACACGATGGGAAAAGGGATTCCAATTACGATTTAACTTGTATTTTAAAGATGAGAAAAGAAATGAATAAGAAAATTTGTTGCTATTTTTCTTCTTCCAAATTAGAATCCATATCTCTAAAAATACTTTGCATGTTTAGTAAACATCCATCTTGAACAGAAGATACCTTGACATCAGTTCTATTTAATACCTATGGCAATTAAGAGATTTAGAGAGCAGAGGAAAAGACCAAAAAAAAGTGTGTGTTACAAAGTGTCATCATGCTTGTAGGACCCCAACGTTCTTGAAACAAACGCACCTTTAAAAAGTAATATTTACACTGCTGTAAATATTTGCAAAGTATCAATGTTTAATTCAATTAGAATTTTAAGGATTATGGATTTACTAGCGAAAATTCCCCTAAAGCAACTTTCCCATATCAGTAACTTTTATTTAGGGAAACAATTTTAATGTACATAATACATGTGACCTTGAAATTCAATAGAATTTTCAAAACTAGAAGTAACTCAGAACGTTCACTAGATGTGTTTTAAAGTCTTTTTTGATACTGTCCTTAACATTTGCTTATTTGCAAATTAATATGTAAGAATGAATCTAAAAGTAAGTTTTAGGAACGGTTATTCGACAAAGACGTTATTCCTATTACCAATACTGCGAAATGATAATTACAGAAACAATGTGGGATCCGTTTTATAACTTTGAATTTAAGTTCCTTTGTACTTTGGAGCAGAAAATGTAAGAAATCGAAATCAAGCGTTAGTATTTTTTATCTTTCAGGCTGGTTTTAACTGTTCATACACCTAGCAAAATAAACATTTGTGAAAGGCGTTATTCTTTGGGTGTTTTAAATTTCGTTAATACTATTAATGCACCTTACTGTACAGAAGTCACAGAAGTTTGGAAATGCTTTCTGTAAGTAGTAAGTATATACTTTAGTATCGGTAAACTCTTCAAATAAGAGTTTACAGATTTAATTATTTTTCTTTTTCTTTTTCTTTTTTTTTTTTTTTTGAGACAGTGTCTCACTCTGTCCCCCAGGCTGGAGTGCGGTGGCACGATCTCGGCTCACTGCAACCTCTGCCTCCTGAGTTCAAGCGATTCTCCTGCCTCAGCTTCCCAAGTAGCTGGGATTAGAGGCGCACACCACCACGTCCAGCTAATTTTTGTATTTTCAGTAGAGATGGGGTTTCGCCGTGTTGGCCAGGGTGGTCTCAAACTCCTGATCTCAGGTGATCCGCCAGCCTTGGCTTCCCAATGTGCTGGGATTACAGGCGTGAGCCACCGCGCCCGGCCAAGATTTGGTGTTTTAAACCTGTCTCCAACTAGTATACTGAGTGACAAGTTAGAATTCCCTGCCTAGAAAGTATTTATTGGGCCAGGTGCGGTGGCTCATGCCTGTAATCCCAACACTTTGGGAGGCCGAGGCGGTCAGATCATGAGGTTAGGAGGTTGAGACCATGCTGGCCAACATGGTGAAACCCTGTCTCCACTAAAAGTGAAAAATTAGCTGGGCATGGCGCTGGGTGCCTGTAATCCCAGCTGCTCGGGAGGCTGAGGCAGGAGGCGGAGGTTGCCGTGAGCCGAGATGGCGCCATTGCACTCCAGCCTGGGTGACAGAGACTCCGTCTCAAAAAAAAAAAAAACTATTTATTGATCTACTAGGTGAAAAATTTAGAGCTCACAAAGGTAAACTCAAAAGGGGGATTGGGAAAATGGATAATTTTCAACCTATATTGAAGCATCACCCTCACAACTCAAAATCCCAACTTAACAATTAAGCTAAATAAAGATGAAATTCTTTCTGAATACGTCAGTATTTATATTTATTAGATCTTAGTGTTCAATAAGTCATTCAAATCATGATCAAAAGTCGTTATTTTATTATTAAATACAAATATTTAAGTTGGGTTTTTTCTTATACTAGCTTAAAATTTTATTCTATTCCATCAAAAGCTATCATACTGTTTTCTCACGATCATACTCAAATTTCAATACTATCATAACTTATTTCTCTGAATTATATACATATGGTTTATTTTAATGATTTGTGACATTTAATGAATGTTATACAGTTGTTCATTGTTATTTCAGAACAATGTAAGTTTAGAAAATTATAATTAACATGTTCAAAAGTTTAGTTTTAATGTGTTTATAATACTCAAATAAATAGACTACCTAAACTACCTCATGAAATAACATTTAAAGTATTCTACACATTCACAACTAAAACCTTACCTAATTTATGATCTATTTCTGTATTTTGATACCATGATTTCTTCCCTGCTTTGTTAATTACTACTTCTTGGCTTTTGAGAATAAAAAGCTCATTGCTGTATTCAGAAAGTAGTTAAAGGATACTGTCATAACATAGGACTTTGTGTAAAAAAATTTTTTTGGAAATATTGTCAAGGAAACTGAAAGCTAAAGTGGCACAAAAAAAGAGAAAGCAAAGATATTAAAATTATTTAATTTTTAACAATTTAATTAAACATTTGTCAAGCTCCTTTTGTGTGCCAAGACACTGTACTAGCTCATGTAAGGGATACAATGTAAATAAATGTATCCTGGCTTCAAAAAATGTATAATCTTATAGGAAAGAGACAATGCAAATACACCAATACAAGAATTATGTGAATCCTGATAATCATGAGTAATATAATGCAAAAAGAGAAGTAGAAAAGATTAGAATAAAATGTAGAAGGAAGACCCCAGGATCAGTCCTAAATGAAGTCATCTACAGGACATGATTTGAAGGGCAACAGAGAACTCATGCTCCAACATATCCTCGCCAGTCTGAAGCGACAACCCCATCAATCTCCATTAGTCATCCTTCAGCATGAAGACATGTAAAATGTGAATATTCTAGTTAGGCAGGACATATATTAATCTAATACTATCAAGACATAGTTTGATTAAAATATCAATTTTGAGACACATACTGCCTTAGAAGTAAAGACAAAATAAGACTATGGGCCAGGTGAAGTGACTCACACCTGTAATGCCAGCACTTTGGGAGGCCAAGGCAGGTGGATGAGGTCAGGAGTTCAAGACCAGCCTGACCAACATGGTGAAACCCTGTCTCTACTAAAAATACAAAATTAGCGGGCATGGTGGCGCATGCCTGTAATCCCAGCTACTTGGGAGGCTGAGGCAGGAGAATCACTTGAACCCAGGAGGCAGAGGTTGCAGTGAGCCAAGATCATGCCATTGCACTCCAGTCTGAGCAACAAAAGCAAAACTCCATCAAAGAAAAAAAAAAAGACTGGAATTTTAAGTTTTATTTTATTTATTTATTTTTTTTTTGAGACAGACTCTTGCTCTGTCGCCCAGGCTGGGGTGCAGTGGCACGATCTCAGCTCCTGCAACCTCTGCCTCCTGTGTTCAAGTGATTCTCCTGCCTCAGCCTCCCGAGTAGCTGGGATTACAGGCGCCTGCCACCATACCCAGCTAATTGTTGTATTTTAGGTAGAGATGGGGTTTCCCCATGTTGGCCAGGCTGGTCTCAAACTCCTGACATCAGGTGATCCACTTGCCTTGGCCTCCCAAAGTGCTGGGATTACAGGCATGAGCCACCGCACCTGGCCTGGAATATACATTTTTAAAGTTTGAGGCCAGGCGTGGTGGCTCATGCCTGTAATCCCAGCACTTTGGGACGCCGAGGCGGATGGATCAGAAGGTCAGGAGATCAAGACCATCCTGGCTAACATGGTGAAACCCCATCTCTACTAAAAATACAAAAAATTAGCCAGGCATGGTGGCGGGCGCCTGTAGTCCCAGCTAGTCAGGAGGCTGAGGCAGGAGAATGGCATGAACCCAGGAGGCAGAGCTTGTAGTGAGCCAAGATCCAGCCACTGCACTCCAGCCTGGGCGACAGAGCGAGACTCCGTCTCAAAAAAGAAAGAAACAAAGAAAGAAAAAAGTCTGAGCTAGAACAATTTTCCTGCAGCTTCTATTAATATTGACTGATTAACTTAAGAAAGGCTTTATACTTAGGTGGTTTAGTGAGACAGTAATCACTTACACCTGAAACAAACCTTTGTGACCTCTGTTAATTCTTCCATTTTGCACCTGAGGAAATTTAAGCTGAGGAACCGGTATCCAGGCCTCCTGAGTCTCCTTGTCCAGTCATTCTCTTTAGACTACACTGCTCTTTCTTTGGATTCGATAATAGCTAATTTTCTTATATACCCTACTCCCACCCCATTAATGAGCTAAAATACCATTATACATCCTTCCTAAAGTGCTCATATAGGGATAAGTTATATTACTGATTATTAGAAATAATTATTTTTGTTGCAGCTGTGTCCTTAACATTAAAAAATAAAAAGTAAAGAAATAATTATTTTTGAGAATCATCCAGGAAAGCAATGGGGTAATAAGAGTCATAGGCTGGGTGAGGCTGCTCATGCCTGTAATCCCAGCACTTTGGGAGGCTGGGGCGGGCAGATCACCTGAGGTCAGGAGTTCAAGACAAGCCTGGCCAACGTGGTGAAACCCCGTCTCTACTAAAAGTACAAAAATTGGCTGGGCGTGGTGGTGTGCACCTGTAATCCCAGCTACTCGGGAAGCTGAGGCAGGAGAATCGTATGAACCTGGAAGGTGAAGGTTGCAATGAGCTGAGAGCATGCCGTTGCACTCCAGCCTGGGGACAGAGTGAGACTCCGTCTCAAAAAAAAAAAAAAAAAAAATCATAAATGTCTCTAATTGGACAGCTGACATGAGACCTATCTCCATGCTTCCATTAACATATCTAACAGAAAATTTCATTTCCCTTACCTCTTAGCAATATTATAAAAGTACTTACAGTATAGCTGCCCTAAGCTTTTCTGAGAAAGATTCCTTACAAATATATACAAGGAACATCTTTAGTTTTGTAATTCCTTTTCTCACATATCTCTAACATTTGTCTCAAGTCTTCTATGTTCTTTATAATGTCTTTCTAATGAATTCATGGCATTTTACTCATAAAAGATTTCTATATACAGTACTGTTATTTAGAAGCAATGTGTTTTCCTTTATATCTGAAACCACTGGCCTAGCGTTAGAATAGTGGTTCTAGAGCTTGGCTGCCCATTGGAAACACCTGAAGGATTTTTGAAAAATACTGGTGCTTGGGCCATATCCAGGCCCCAGGTCTCTGGGATAGAGACCCAGGCATTGGGAGTTTAAAAATCTACTCAGGTAATTTAATGGACTGCCAAGGCTGAGAATTACTGTGCTCAGACTGTTGATGTTGAAGTGGTAATGTGGGCAAATTGGGAATACATCTTTTTATTCAACCCCTTCTGATTAGAGTCTTGAATTATGGGATGGTAGTAAAAGTTGAGAGAGTAGTCTATGGTCATCATCTTTATCACAGTAATACTTTACATTTAATGAATGTTTCCAACTTGTCAAGGATTGTGCTAAGGGCTTTAAGGGAATCATCTCATCTCATGCAATTTTCACCTCAAACTAAGAAGTATTTATCACCATTTTACAGATGAAGCCAGTGAGGCTCTGAGAGGTTAATTAAGTAGCATGCCCCAAACCATACAGTTGAGAAACAGGAAGGCCTAAATTCCAATCTTATCAACTCCAGAATCCAAGCTTCTTACTACTATTCTATATTTCCATAGGACTGACTTGCTAATCTAGCTCAGATATAAACTGAAAAAGGGAACTCAGTACTATCCACTGAACAATTTAGAACTTGTAATGATTAAGAAGGTTTGTTAATCATAAAAGTACTAACGAAAACCATGGAAGATTTAAAAAAAATTATCTCAAAATAAGGAAAGCCTACTTATAAGAGAAAATAGACAATATATAATTCTACAAAATAAAAATTTAGGCTGGACTTAGTGGCTCATGCCTATAATCCCATATTTTGGGAGGCTGAGGCAGGTGGATCACTTGAGCACAGGAGTTCAAGAACAGCCTGGGAAACATGGTGAAATCCCATCTCTACTGAAATACAAAAATTAGCCAGGTATGGTAGCACACGCCTGTGGACCCAGCTACTCAGAAGTCTGAGGTGGGAGGATCACTTGGGCCCAGGAGGTTGAGGCTGCAGTGAGCCAAGATCTCACCACTGCACTCCAGCCTGGGCAACAGCGTGAGACCCTGTCTCAAAAATAAAATAATAAATAAAGTTCCGCATATAAAAGTTAACACAGGCTAGGCACAGTGGCTCACACCTGTAATCCCAGCACTTTGGGAGGCTGAGGCAGGCGGATCACCTGAGGTCAGGAGTTCAAAACCGGCCTAGCCAGCATGGCAAAAACCTGTCTCTACTAAAAATACAAAAATTAGCCAGGCTTGGTGGTGGGCTCCTGTAATCCCAACTACTCAGGGAGACTGAGGCACGAGAATCGCTTAAACCTGGGAGGCAGAGGTTGCAGTGAGCCGAGATTGTGTGACTGCACTCCAGCCTGGGCAACAGAGCAAGACTCCATCTCAAAAAACAACAACAAAAAAAACAACAAAAAGCTACCACAAAGTTGAAAGACAATAGCAAATTGGGGAAAAAAATATTTGCAACTTGCTGACAAAGGGCTAATTTCCCTAATATATAAAGAGCTCCCATAAATAATAATAACAAATCACAATAACCCAAGATAAACAGAAAGGAAGCACAAATGGCTTTTCAAACATAAAAAACAGTTGGGAGGCTGAGGTGGAGAGATCACTTGAGGTCAGGAGTTTGAGACCAGCCTGGCCAATGTGTTGAAACCCCGTCTCTACTAAAAATACAAAAATTAGCCAGGCGTGGTGGCGTAGGCCTGTAGTACCAGCTACTTGGGAGGTTGAGGGTGGAAAATCGCTTGAACCTGGGAGGTGGAGGTTGCAGTGAGCTGAGATCGCACCACTGCACTCCGGTCTGAGAGACAGAATGAGACCCTGCCTTAAAAATAAAAATAAAAAGATTTTCACTAACAAGACAAGTATAAATTAAAACTACACTATGAGGCCAGGTATGGTGGCTCACGCCTGTAATCCCAGCACTTTGGGAGGCCGAGGCAGGTGGATCACAAGGTCAGGAGTTTGAGACCAGCCTGGCCAGCATGGCGAAACTCTGTCTCTACTAAAAGTACAAAAATGAGCTGGGCATGGTGGCACACGCCTGTAGTCCCAGCTACTCAGGAGGCTGAGGCAGGAGAGTCACTTGACCCTGGGAGGTGGAGGTTGCAGTGAGCCGAGATCACACCACTACACTCCAGCCTGGGCGACAGAGCAAGATTCCATCTCAAAAAAAAAAAAAGAGAAAAAGAAAAAAGTAAAATAAAAACACACACAAGGTACAGAAAAGAGTGTATGTTGTTTAAAAAATATTATATTTGCCTGATACATAAAATACATCTGGAAGGATATGTAAGAAAATAATACACTGGTTGCCTCTGAGAAAGGGGTGGCTAGGAGACAAGGATGAAAGGGAAACTTTTCAGCTGGGCACAGTGGCTCATGCCTGCAATCCCAGCACTTTGGGAGGCCGAGGCGGGTGGATCACGAGGTCACGAGTTCGAGACCAGCCTGACCAACATAGTGAAACCCCCTCTCTACTAAAAATACATATTAGCCGAGATCGCACCACTGCACTCCAGTCTGGGTGACAGAGCGAGACTTTGTCTCAAAAAAAAAAAAAAAAAAAAAAAGAAAGGGAAACCTTTCACTGTTGAAAGATGAATAAAAAATTTAAAGATACAGAGGTTAGAAGGTAAAGAGGCAAGTCAGGACAGATAGCCGATGTAATAAAATCTTTCACTTCACAATTAGAAATATAAAGTTTAGAACTGCAAATAGAAAGTAAAAAATGTCTGTGTTAAATATTTTCCAGGGCCTACCATAGTGTCTTTCCCAAGATAAGAGTTCAATACATATCTGTTGGATGGATGAATGGTTACATGGATATATAAAACACAAATTTAATTTGATTATAGTGAGAGAAATAGAGTCAGATAACTGCTTTCATCTTAAACTGGAAATAGAATTGAGATTACACATTTCTGAAAAATTTTATCTAGATTACCTACGTTTATAGTTATTTACCAACTTACAAAATAAATCATACTATGTTCAACCAGAGAGATTTATTGTTGTTTTTAAAAATAAGACATATAAGGAATAATCAGACATAAAAACTGTTTTGACTCCAGTAACTTACAATGTGCTTTACAAAGAAGAGTCCTCACATTGCAATGCCTGTATCCACAGACTACCTGGCCATTATGGAAGGAGAGCTAGAACTAAGACAAAATTCAGAACCCAGGTCTGAAAGTATTTTTGCTAAATTCTAACCTAAGAGTTCCTGACAAAACGTCGTAATGCTGTAGGTTCCTATAAAATAAAAACATTTAGGATTTTCTCCTTTTTATTTTTGTTGCCATCATCACACCTGGAAGCCAGGAGTCATAATAACCGCTCTATTTTCTCTAATTCAAATGTTTGGACTGGGTGTGGTGGTTCACACCTATAATCCTAACATTTTGGGAGGCCAAGGTAAGAGGATCGCTTGAGGCCAGGAGTTCAAGGCCAGCTTGTGCAACAAAGCGAGACTCCATCACTAACTCAAAAAAAAAGAAAAAAAAAAGTTTGTGTTGAAACACCATCTCATTTCCTTACCACAACTGAAATTTCTTTTTTTCAGCTGAAAAAAGATCATTTAATTTCAAGCTACCAGTAAACTGTTTCTCAATCACTTCTCAGCATGTAGACACCACATTCATGGCCCCTAGGAGCCAGTTTATCTACCAGAATAAGCGTCTTGCCTGATTCAAGTACAAAGACCAAATTTCTCTATACTAAACACCTTTCTTTTTCCCATTTCTTTCCTTTTCTTTCTTTCTTTTTTTTTTTGAGACAGAGTCTCATTCTGTTGCCCAGGCTGGAGTGCAGTGGCATGATCTCAGCTCACTGCAACCTCCGCCTCCCGGGTTCAAGTGATTCTCCTGCCTCAGCCTCCTGAGCAGCTGGGATTACAGCTGTGTGCCACCACGCCTGACTAATTTTTGTATTTTTAGTAGAGATGGGGTTTCACCTTGTTGGTCAGGCTGGTCTCGAACTCCTGACCTCGTGATCTGCCCGCCTTGGCCTCCCAAAGTGCTGGGATTACAAGCATGAGGCACCACACCCGGCCCCTCTTTTTCCCATTTCAAACTCTCCTCTTAAAATAAGGACTTCACAGTCAGTTCCAGTGTAGCAGGCAGAATAACAGCCTTCAGAGATGTCCACATCCTAACACCCATAACCTGTGAATATGTTATCTTACATGGCAAAAGAAACTTGCAGATGTGATTAAGCTTAAGAACTTTAAGGCCGGGTGCGGTGGCTCACGCCTGTAATCCCAGCACTTTGGGAGGCCGAGGTGGGCAGATCATGAGGTCAGGAGATCAAGACCATCCTGGGCAACATGGTGAAACCCCATCTCTACTAAAAATACAAAGGCCGGGCATGGTGGCTCATGTCTGTAATCCCAGCACTTTGGGAGGCTGAGGCAGGTGGATCACGAGGTCAGGAATTTGAGACCATCCTGGCCAACATGGTGAAACCCCCGTCTCTACTAAAAATACAAAAATTAGCTGGGCATGGTGGTGGGCGCCTGTAATCCCAGCTACTTGGGAGGCTGAGGCAGGAGAATGGCTTGAACCCGGGAGGCAGAGGTTGCAGTGAGCAGACATTAAACCACTGCACTCTAGCCTAGGCGACAGAGCGAGACTCTGTCTCAAATAAATAAATAAATAAACTAAAATAAAATGAAAATACAAAAACTAGCTGGGCTTTGTGGCATGTGCCTGTAATCCCAGCTACTTGGGAGGCTGAGGTAGGAGAATCACTTGAACCAGGGAGTCAGAGGTTGCATTGAGCAGAGATCGCTCCACTGCACTCCAGCCTGGCAACACAGAGAGACTCTGTTTCAAAAAAAAAAAGAAAGAAAAAAGAACTTTGAGATAGAGAGAGCAGCCTGTATTACCCAGGTGGACCCAATCTAATCACATAAATCCTTGAAAGTGGAGAACATTTCCTGACTATGTTAGAGAGAGATGCGATGGTTGAAGCAAAGTCAGAGATGTGACATTGATCCTTCTGAATGAGAAAGAGGGCCACACACCAAGTCTCTAGAAGGTCTTCCAGCTTCTAGAGACCCCTTCAAGCTGTAAAAATTCATCTAGTCATTTCATAATACACTATTACCTTAGCCATATATAACCATAACATATATACAAAATTTGCATGTATATAGTAAGGAGATGATTATAAATGGACAAAGACTTTTTTCCTGATTGGATTCCATCTCCTCAAACCTCTTTAGGGACCTTGCTCCATCAGTCAGTCTTCCTCTAATATCAGCCTCTCCTTCACCCTTAAGATCTCTGCCCTTAGACTGTAAACTAGTGTAGGTCCATTTCATTGTGGGGGAAAAAATTAAGTACAGTCTTCAGCACTGTTTCTGTTCTCAACCAACATTTTAAAAAGGAAATCTGTGTTCTTTATTTCTCCTTATTTTCCAGCTCACTATAGCCTTTCTACTCCCTACACCCCCCTGAAGCTGCTTTTGATTCTGACCCCCTAACTGACAAATCCAAAGAACTCTTCTCCAGGAAAGAGTCCACCTTACTCACTCAATCTGCTCCTTGGCATCCTCTCCTAACTTGGTCTCTGTGATACAAATTTTCCTGATTCTCCTCCTACCTCCCTGAGCTGTCCTGAGTCTCCTTGGCATCACCTCTTCTCCCTCAATCTATTCCCTAAAGCCTGGTATTTCCCAGCTTCCTCCCATCCATTCTTTTTTCTTGTCATTCCTCAGGGAGGCCTTCCCTAAATCAACATCTCTTCCTCACAACATTAACTGCCTCCATTCTCATTGGAATATGAGCTCCTCTGGGGTCTTGTTCTTTCCTTGAGGACTCTGCCACGGTTCTAGAAGATTTTTGAGATGATGAGTGACTCCCCAAACTGAAATTTTATAAAGATTAATCTGGGAGGAAGTGGTGTGTAAGACTGACCGGACTGGGTAGTGCCTGGAGATAGGAAAACTTGTTGAGAAGGCATAGAAGTACAAGCACGAAATGAAATGAAGCCTGAATTATTGCCTTGGCAATGGAAGGGAGGAAAAGTCAGGAGAAATATTTCAGAGGAAATATTTGGTGACATAATTTGATGATACACTAAGGAAGAGAGAGGAAAAGTCAGAGATGATTCAAAGGTTTCAGGCTTGAGAGACCAGAAAGATAATAACATCATGAACAGAAATGGGGTAACAAGGTATTAAATTAGGTTTGGGAGGGAGATGAAGCATTCAGTTTTAGATATGAAGCATCAAATCAGACCTGCCCTGCAGGCAGTTGGAAGACAAGGCTCTCAAATCAAAAGAGAAATCAGGCCGGGCGTGGTGGCTTACGCCTGTAGCACTTTAGGAGGCCAAAGTGGACAGATCGCCTGAGGTCAGGAGTTCGAGACCAGCCTGGCCAACATGGCGACACCCCACCTCTACTAAAAATACAAAAATTAGCTAGGTTTGTTGGCACTTGCCTGTAATCCCAGCTACTTGGGAGGCTGAGGCAGGAGAATCACTTGAAGCAGGGAGGCGGAGGTTGCAGTGAGCCAAGATTGTGCCACTGCACTCCAGATTGGGTGACACAGCAAGACTCTGACTCAGACAACAACAAAAAACAAAACAAAAAACAAACAAACAAAAAAACAAAGAGAAATCAAAATTCAGTCTATAGATCAGGGGATTGTTTCCAGAAATGTGATAACAAAATCTACTAGAGTTGATGGATATATGGTAGGTAATTATTTGCTAAACAAATACATTTCTTTATACTCTTCCCTCTATTCAGGCACCCAGCTCAAGTACCAAGACACTCAAGACCCCTCCTCGGCACTCCAGAATACCTCACTGAGCCACTGAGTAACCACCGGCATTTGTTTTCTCTGTTCCTTCTTCTGGGTTGATCATTGCTAGATATTATAAAAATGTGCTCTCTAATCTTAGGGGCCTTTGCTGACACTCTAAACTCCTTTTACATCATCTCATATTGACATTCTGTTGAACGCCCTATAACAGGTTTTCCGAACTTCTTTTCATTTTTCTCAAGCCTCCATCCTGGTCTTCCTTTCTTAGCCTTACCTTTGCTCTCAGTAATCACCTTGCCTCCTAGTTTATTTACAAAATCTCAGCCATTCAATAAAACTTCTGTTCTCAACCCGATTTTTTTTTTCATCACATCCCTTTTTCCTTCCCTATTGTTTTCTCCTCTCCAAGGCTATATCTATGCCTTTGATCGTATTTGTTTCAACCCCTAGGAGCTTATTCCTTGACTTCCTTAATATCTCCTCCCTTTGGTTGCTCTTTTCTTTTGGCCTAATAACATATTCAAGCTTCCCTGATCTTCCAAAAATGTTTTTCCTTCACTTTGATTCCCTCAGATGTATCATCTTATCACTCTCCATTTTTTTAATCACTAAGTAATATAAACTTTACAACTATGTGTAGTTTTGATTAGTAGTTTGAATTCTTGCTGTAACAGTTTTGTGTTGGTATGTTCTATATATTGTGTCAGAGTCTCCAAAATGTAAGTTTCTATAGGGCAGCAATCATCTGATAGATTAATCTTAAAATGTTTTCTGCTATGACTAATCAAATATTTGTACCATTTGGGATGCTGACTTTCAAGAAGCAACAAATAATCTAATACTACTTTGCCTTTATTTGTTTCCAAGGAGTTGGAATTGTAAGTGTACTTAGAGTTATCATATGATGATTATCTCTTAGTCATAAGTCAGGATTTTTCGCTCTATAACAATAGCAATTATACTCACTTAAGGCTGTAAGCAAGAATCTTGGGCAATTCCTATGGCAACAGACTTGAGTGTTAGCATGAGAAGCGGGCAGTCAAGTTTTAATTTAGAAAGTGCCAATAAGAACACCGTATTTTTCAATTATTAATTTAAATACAATCAATCTTACTTCACAAAATATATTTATGTTTTAGAACTTTCTAGCACGAAACTTAGCAATGCCTTCCCCCTCTGTACTCTATACATATACCTACATTTCTCCTTCAATCATAAAAAGCTACCTCATTCCACCATAGCTACCGTCTTAATTGTTGATGAAGTTAGAGAAAACACCAGAACGTGATGCCAGGTATTTGGATCTAACAGCTAAAGAATGAAATATTTAAAACTTAAATGCATCTTTATAACCGACTTTTAGAAAAATTTATTTTTGGCTGGGCATGGTGGCTCACGACAATAATCCCAGCACTCTGGGAGGCCGAGGTGGGAGGATCATTTGAGGTCAGGAGTTTGAGACCAGCCTGGCCAATACAGCGAAACCCTGTCTCTACTAAAAATATATAAATTAGCTGGGCTTGGTGGCAGGCGCCTGTAGCCCCAGCTACTCCGGAGGCTGAGGCATGAGAATCACTTGAACCCGGAACGCAGAGGTTGCAATGAGCCAAGATCATGCTACTGTATTCCAGCCTGGGCAACAGAGCGAGACTCCGTCTAAAAAAAATACGAAAAACAAAAAAACAAAACAAAAACAAAAAAACTTATTTTTGTGATTTTACAAAAACCAAGTATGTATATCACAACAATGAAGGTTCCACAACTAGAAAATTGCTGAAAATATTTAAAGATATTTTGATTTATTATAGTAAAGCAAATGTATTCCTTACGTATAAAAATTAAATGAAAAAAATCACAGAGCAACTTTGCCAATCAGTAAATTTAAGAACAAGAAAGTCATAGTGGCTCAGATTAAAAATCTGACAGGCCACAGTGGCTCGTTTCTGTAATCCCAGCACCTTGGAAGGCCAAGGTGAGTGGATTGCTTGAGCCTGGGAGCTGAAGCCCAGCCTAGGCAACATGGCGGAACCCCATCTCTACTGAAAATACAAAGATTAACTGGGCATGATGGCGAGCATCTGTTGGTCCAGCTACTTGGGAAGCTGAGGTGGAAGGATCACCTGAGCCTAGGAGGTTGAAGCTGCAGTGAGCCATGATCAAGCAACTGCACTCCAGTCTGGATGACAGACTGAGACCCTGTCTCAAAAAAAAAAATCTATATCCCAAACATTCTGTGTTATTATTCTCATTTTATAGATAATAAGAGTAAGGCTTATACTCTTACTATAAAATACTAAGAGTAAGGCTTAGCAAGGGAAAGAAAATGTCCAAGATTCCACAGTATGCAAATGGAAGAACTGGGATTCAAATTCAGATTGATTATATGTCAAAGTCTATTCGTTCAACAAACATCTCATTGTCTTCTATCTGCCAGACATGGTTCTAGGGACCTTGGGATATATCAGATAAAACAGAAGATCCCTGCACTCTGGGTGATTACATTCATTAGATGACAATTTCTCTATATTCTCTCCTGCTACCTACATCCACAAATAAAGAAAAATTTACTTTCCCAAAATTAACTCTTCTACTTATGTTCTTGATTTTTATCAGCTCAAGTCTCCTTTAAAACATAGAATACTCAATTATTGCCTCTTCCACTCTTCCACTGACCCCATCTAACTATATTAAATATACACAAGTATTATCTTTTTTTTTTTTTTTTGAGATTGAGTCTCGCTCTGTCACCCAGGCTGGAGTGCAGTGGCGTGATCTTGGCTTACTGCAACCTCCACCTTCCAGGTTCAAGCAATTCTCCTACCTCAGCCTCCTGAGTAGCTGGGATGACAGGCACCCACCACCACACCTGGCTAATTTTTATATTTTTAGTAGAGACGGGGTTTTGCCAAGTTGGCCAGGCTGGTCTCAAACTCCTGACCTCAGGTAATCCGCCCACCTTGGCCTCCCAAAATGCTGGGATTACAGGCGTGAGCCACTGCGCCCAGCCAAAAAAAATGAACTTTTAGAGTCCCTGGTAGGCCAGAACTTTATTGGACCCACCTAGGATGCTCTTTCCAAGGAACAATGGGACTTAAAAAAAAAAAAAAGTAAAGGTATATTAATTCATTGTCCTATCTAGAATGAAAGTTTTCCATTCTAAATTACCACAGCCATCACAAACTCCCTACATTTCTATCACAGACAGACCTCCCCCACAATTTTGCCCTTTAGTGAATCAGTAAACTAATTTTTTTACTGGTTTGGTTCTCTTGTCTGGCAAGTAAACTCAGTTTGCCTTCAAAGGGGGAGGGGAAATAGATAAATCAATGAAACAAAACAGGAAGTCCTGAAATAGCCCAGTATAGGTAAGAATTCAGGATACAAAAAGGTAGCATTTTGAAACAGGGAAAATGATTCAGTCAAAATGACATTGAATCAACTGGCCAACTGTTTGAGGGGAAAATCAATTATATCTCTACCTATCTCTTACTTCAAAATAAGTTTCACATAGAATAAATATTACATGGAAAAGAAAACATAAGCATGTAAGGCAGAGTTTCATTCTGATGTAAAAGTCTGCTATTAAGAGAAAATGTGTGTAAGTATATAACCATGGTGTGGAGAATGACTGCATTAGCATGATACAATGGGTGGAAATAAAATTGAATAGACTAATAGATTTAACTATATTAAAATTAAAACTTTTCTAACTTCAAAATAAAATTAAAGAGCAAATAGAAACTTACCAAAATATTTGTAATAATTATGACAGGTAAAGGTTTAGGGTCCTGAATATATAAAGAGCCCTTACAGGCAAAAAGAAATAACTTAATAGAAAAATGAACAAAGGATACGAAACACATTAGTAAAAAAAGAAACAATTCAAATATTTAGCAAAAAGATATAAAATAAATATCTAAACAATTGACTACTATGCTGCCATTAACAATGATGTTGTACAAACATATTTTATTCCCATGGAAAGTCTTTTTATTTTTGTTTTGAGATAGACAGCTCTGTTGCCCAGGCTGGAATGCAGTGGCACAATCTCAGCTCATTGCAACCTCCACCTCCCAGGTTTAAGTGATTTTCCTTCCTCAGTCTCCCAAGTAGCTGGGATTACAGACATGTGCCACCATACATGGCTAATTTTTGTATTTTTAGTAGAGACAGGCTTTCTCTATGTTGGCCAGTCTGGTCTCAAATTCCTGGCCTCAAGTGATCTGCCCATCTTGGCCTCCCAAAGTGCTGGGATTACAGGGATGAGCCACCACACGCAGCCTCTCTAAAGATATAACAAATTTTTATTACTAGCCAGCAATTATTTCTGGATTGATTGGTGTTTTTCATTTTCATTTTTAGTTTTTCTGATTCGATTTTTCTGTAATGAGCATACATTATTATTATTATTATTATTATTATTTATTTATTTATTTATTTATTTAGTTTTGAGATGGAGTCTCACTCTGTCGCCCAGGCTGGAGTGCAGTGGCGTGATCTCTGCTCACTGCAACCTCCGCCTCTTGGGTTCAAGCAATTTTCTGCCTCAGCTTCCTGAATAGCTGGGATTGCAGGCGCCCGCCACTACGCCTGACTAATTTATTTATTTATTTATTTATTTATTTTGTATTTTTAGTAGAAACGGGGTTTCACCATCTTGGCCAGGTTGGTATTGAACTCCTGACCTCATGATTCACCCGCCTTGGCCTCCCAAAGTGCTGAGATTACAGGCGTGAGCCACCGTACCTGGCCTATTATCTTTTTATTTTTATTATTATTATTTTTTTGAGATGGAGCCTCACCCTGTTGCCCAGGCTGGAGTGCAGTGGCGTGATCTCGGCTCACTGCAACCTCCGTTTCCCGGGTTCAAAGAATTCTCTTGCCTCAGCCTCCCAAGTAGCTGAGATTACAGGCACCTGCCACCACATTCAGCTGTTTTTTGTATTTTTAGTAGAGACGAGGTTTCACCATGTTAGCCAGGCTAGTCTGGAACTCCTGACCTCGTGATCCGCCTGCCTTGGCCTCCCAAAGTGCTGGGATTACAGGTGTGAACCACTGCACCCAGCTGAGCACATATTATTTTTAAGATAAGAATAAAACAAGAGGCCAGGCGTGGTGGCTCACACCTGTAATCCCAGCACTTTGGGAGGCCGAGGCAGGCGGATCACGAGGTCAGGAGTTCAAGACCAGTCTGACCAACATGGAGAAACCCTGTCTCTACTAAAAATATAAAAATTAGCCAGGCGTGGTGGCGCGCACCTGTAATCCCAGCTACTCAGGAGGCTGAGGCAGAAGAATCTCTTGAACACAGGAGGCGGAGGTTGCAGTGAGCTGAGATCGCGCCACTGCACTCCAGCCTGGGTGACAGAGTAAGACTCCCTCTCAAAAAAAAAAAAAAAAAAAAAAAAAAGAATAAAACAAGGTTACCTGGGTTTTGTTTGTCTTAAACTGCCACAACTCATTAATTTTTATTACAACCAGAAGACATCATTAAAACTATGGTAGGTCTGGGGAAAAATGTTTACCATACATGATGAAATAGTTTGTCTTTGACAATATAATTACATATGAAGAATATAAACTGCAAGTAAGGATGCCCCTAAAGCAGCACCATCCCAGTCTTTAAAGTGTGGCTGCCTACACCTGCCTCCACACTGTTCCTTTCAGTATCACCAACACAACTGAACATTACTTTTCCTTTATAAGTCTTTCTTTCTGTTAATGCTAATGGTTATTTCATTCAGAAAAAATACAAGAAAATGACTAAAAAATTATTGCTCTAGTAAATTAATTTGATCACTGGAAGTCTAGTGGCTAGCAAAGGTCAAATTACCCTAAGCATTGATAAGAAACTTCTCTAGTCTGTAAATTGTTTGCTTTCAATGAGAAAGTTAATTGTTACCTTTCAGAGAAAGTGCCAAAGCACAGTGCCTGGTCCATAACGGGCACTTAGTATCCCCCGTTCCCCTCAAGCAGTGTGTTCATGTTTATTCAGACCCTGAAGGGCTGAGCACGGTGTCTCACGCTAGTAATCCCAGCACTTTGGGAGGCCAAGGCGGGAGGATCACTTGAGCCCAGGAGTTTGAGACCAGCCTGGGCAGCACAGTGAGACCCCATCTCTATATTTTTATTTAGAAATAAATAAATAAATAAATAAATAAAACTCTTCAGGAGTCTTTCTTTTTTTTTTTTTTTTTTTTTGAGACAGAGTCTCATTCTGTCACCCAGGCTGGAGTGCAGTGGCCTTATCTTGGCTCACTGACATCTCTGCCTCCCAGGTTCAAGTGATTCTCGTGCCTCAGCCTCCCAAGTAGCTGGGATTACAGGCGTGTGCCACCATGCCCGTCTAATTTTTTGTATTTTTAGTAAAGATGGGGTTTTGCCATGTTGGCCAGGCTGGTCTTGAACTGCTGGGCTCAAGTGATCCTCCTGCCTCGACCTCCCAAAGTGCTGGAATTACAGGTGTGAGCCACTGCGCCCAGCCAGGAGTCTTTCTAAACAGCAGCAAAATCAAACTGGCCAATATTTTTATTCACTCTTCCACCAAGGAAGACTGATCATGCCTTATCTCTACAACCTGAGAGACCTCTCTTGTACTTTCAGGCTTTGATGTTCTTTTTTTTTAAGAGACCAGGGTCTTACTATATTGCTCAGGCCAGTCTCGAACTCCTGGCCTCAAGCGATCCTCCCACCTTGGCCTCCCAAACTGCTGGAAAAACAGGTGTGAGCCACCACATCTGGCTGATTTTCTTTTTAAAAAGCCTGGGTGGGTGCCCAGTATAACAGCATCTAGGACCAAATCTCGATAAATTATCTTGAATTTAGCCACTCAAAGTTATGGCACCACCCACACATTTAACCTCCATTCCTATGCTGTTGTTTTGGTTATTTCCCAGAGCTCATGTAGGTCACCTGATCTCAATTTAACTCAGTAAAACATCCGTTCTGATGTCCGTACGCTACAGCAATAGCAATACTCGAGGCTTCTTTTCAGTTCTCTAGGAAGGTCCCTGGTTCTTATGTTAGCTCTATCCTACTCACTTTAAAAGTAAAACTCTCGGCCAGGCGCAGTGGCTTGCGCCTGTAATCCCAGCACTTTGGGAGGCAGAGGCGGGCGGATCACGAGGTCAGGAGATAGAAACCATCCTGGCTAACAGGGCGAAACCCCGTCTCTACTAAAAATACAAAAAATTAGCTGGGTGTGCTGGTGGGCGCCTGTAGTACCAGCTACGCTGGAGGTTGAGGCAGGAGAATCGCTTGAACCCGGAGGACAGAGGTTGCAGTGAGCTGAGATCGCGCCACTGCACTCCAGCCTGGGCGATAGAGCAAGACTCCATCTCAAATAAATAAATACATAAATAAATAAATAAATAAATAAATAAATATTAAAGTAAAATTCTCTGGGACTTGCTATCTATGGAGTATTTATTCCCCGTCTTTCTTAGGATTTAGCTTCCCAACAAGAAGTGCATTCTCTTTGTTCTAACAAAGTAGCAAGTTTTGTTTTAGCCTGAATATTTCTTCTCTGGCTTTTGAATGACTTCAGGCTCATAAATTATCTATTAGGTAACACATTGCTTTTTATGCATATCCTCAAGGACAGTCTTCAAATTTTTATTTAGCTGTAATTTTGTTCTTCATAATAATGTGGTTACAGCTAGGTAGGGCCCCTGTATCTTCTGGAGTCCACTCCCTACTCCATGCTTCCACACTGGGAAGTATATTCAAATGTTGAAATTCCCAAGAGGCAATCAACAAAGAAGGTTCTCTGCAACTGGTACTTATCTATTTCTTGTGTTATCTGGGTACAGTTTAAAGTTTGAAGCAAAGTAGCAGATCTAATAAAAAGCCAGTTTTGAACTGTAGCATTTTGTGTTTTTGTTTGTCTCTTAATTTGACAAACACATTCCAAAGCTGTTGCAACAGTCTGTGCAGAACAGTGTGTTGTTCCTTAGTGTGTCTCAACATTCAGATAAAACATATATTGTATTATCTAGAGCTCAAATTTACAAAATAAGTAGGACCCAGAAAAACTTAAGGGGTTCCAAAGTTCTACATAATTTTAATTTGCTAGCATAACAACTACTACTGTCCCTAAATTATGTTTTGTACAAGTCAAATATCATTATGTGGACCATTGTTTTACAAATACAGATTAAGAATACATAGTAGACTAAACACATATTTTATTCCATAGGAAACACTTCTTGCATCCCCAGTCCCACAAACAGCCATAACACTCATGGCTTCTTTCTTGGTACTCTTATTCCCCTACGTATCTCCTGTAACACACTGTACCAATTTGTTTATGTGTCAATAATCTTGGGATGGGGATGGGCAAGGACAGTGTCTTCCTCCTCTAAAACAATACCTGACACATTGTAGTTCTTTATTTACATATCCTGAATAAATGAGTGAATGCTTTGAAGAATCTGGGTTGCGTTTTTTGCATCTTTTTTTTTTTGAGACTAGCTCTGTCATCCAGGCTGGAGTGCAGTGGCACAATCCCAACTCACTGCAACCTCCATCTCCCGGGTTCAAGCAATTCTTGTGCCTCACCCTCCTGAGTAGCTGGGATTACAGACACACACCACCACGCCAGGCTAACTTTTGTATTTTTAGTAGAGACGGGGTTTCACCAGTTTGGCCAGGCTGGTCTCGAACTCCTGGCCTCATGTGATCTGCCCACTTAGGCCTCTCAAAGTGCTGGGATTACAGGCGTGAGCCACTGCACCCGGCCGGTGCTGACAATTCTTATGTATGATTGTGTAGCCACCTTTAGCACAGTGTCTGATACACAGTGTCTGACACACAGTGGGCCTCCAAAAATATTTTTTGAGGAATGAATTTTTAATATTCTAGGTTCATCTTAAACTCATTCAAGCATAAAATTTCACACATTTCTAAAATAGGTCTATTTTTAAATTTGGAAGTTTTTTTCATGGTGATTTTAAACTCCTTTGTATTTCTCTGGCGCTTGTGCCATTATTACTGCTATTTAAATTTTTTATTTCATTTGAAATATGTAAAAGAGTATTAACTAAGAACTGATTCATATATCAAGTGGGCAGATCACAGAGTTTAATTACCTATAAGCTGTCTGTCAGGGGTGTTATGAACTTTAATACCCATAAAGGCTTCTACCACGCTGGGATGAAAGATGTTCACGAGTGATGAGTAATTATCAACAGTGCAGCCACAATTTGCAAATTTAAAAATACATCTGAAAAACCATTTCAGGCCGGGCGTGGTGGCTCATGCCTGTAATTCCAGCACTTTAGGAAGCAGAGGCAGGCGGATCACTTGAGTTCAGGAGTTCGAGATCAGCCCAGCCAACATGGTGAAACTCTGTCTCTACCAAAAATATAAAAATTAGCTGGGCATGGTGGCGCTCGCCTATAATCCCAGCTACTCAGGAGACTGAGGCAGGAGAATCGCTTGAACCAGGAGGTGGAGGTTGCAGTGAGCTGAGATTGCACCACTGCACTCCAGCCTGGGCGACAGAGTGAGACTTTGTCTCAAAATAATAATAATAATAATAATAATAATAATAATAATAATAATAAAATAAAATAGGCCGGGTGCAGTGGCTCACGCTTATAATCCCAGCACTTTGGGAGGCCGAGGCAGGTGGATTACTTGAGGACAGGAGTTCAAGACCAGCTTGGCCAACATGGTGAAACCCCGTCTCTACTAAAAATACAAAAAATTAGCTAGGCATGGTGGCGGGTGCCGGTAATCCCAGCTACTCAGGAGGCTGAGGCAGGAGAATCACTTGAATCTGGGAGACAGAGGTTACAGTGAGCCAAGACTGTGCCACTGCACTCCAGCCTGGGCAAAAGAGCAAGGCTCCGTCTCAAAATAAATAAATAAAATAAAATAAAGTAAAATAAAAAATAAAAATACAGAATTAGCTGGGCGTGGTGGCATATGCCTGTAATCCCAGCTACTTGAGAGGCGGAGGCAGGAGAATCACTTGAACCCAGGGGGCAGAGGTTGCAGTGAGCCCAGATTACGCCACTGCACTCCAGCCTGGGCGACAGAGTGAAACGCTGTCTCAAAAACAAACAAAGAAACAAAAAACAACAACAACAAAAACTCTTTAACACAGCCTTCAAAACGTTGGCCACTCTGTCATCTACCCATTAGCTTCCTATACATTCTTTTGGCTTCCTTCTCTAGCCACACTCCCCACTCCTTCCCCTGCCCCCTGGCTTTTTTTTTTTAGACAGGGTCTTGCTCTGTGGCCCAGGCTGGAGTGCAGTGGTAAGATCTTGGCTCACTGCAACCTCCGCCTCCCAGGTTCAAGCGATTCTCCTGCCTCAGCCTCCCAAGTAGCTGGGACTACAGGCATGTGCCACCATTTCTTGCTAGGTTTTTTTTGTTGTTTTGTTTTGTTTCGGTAGAGATGGGGATCTCACTATGTTGTCTAGGCTGGTCTTGAGTTTTTGGCCTGAAGCAATCCTTCTGCCTCGGCCTCCCTAAGCTCTGGGATTTCAGGAATGAGCCATCAAGTCCGGCCAACGATAACATTTTTACTAGAATATATCAATGTCACTTTTAACTGCTACTATAAAATCACAACAAAAATAGCAGATAGCAATTTTTGATTGCTTAGTATGTGCTAGGCACTGTGTCAAGGGTAATGCATACAATATCTCATTTAATCCTCTGAGTATCCTTTGAGGTAGGTATTACTAAGCACATTTTACTCAGAAAAAAATGAAGGCTTAGAGATGTCGTGCCCAAAGTCATACAACTATTAAGTGATAGAGACAGTATAGCCAATATTCAATCCAGGTCTATCTGACTCACTCCTGAATTCCCTCTCCATCCTTTCTTAACCACAATTATCTGTATGCTAGGACTCATGAGGACATCGTAAGTTATTTGAGATAATAGGCTGTTAGAGAAGGAGCACGGGCTTTGATGTTAGACCAACTTTGAATTTGAGACCCAGCTAGGTCGGGCGCGGTGGCTCACGCCTGTAATCCCAGCACTTTGGGAGACCGAGGCAGGTGGATCACAAGGTCAGGAGTTCGAGACCAGCCTGGTTAACAGGGTGAAACCCTGTCTCTACTAAAAATACGAAAAAATTAGCTGGGTGTGGTGGCGGGTGCCTGTAGTCCCAGCTACCCGGGAGGCTGAGGCAGGAGAATGGCGTCAACCCGGGTGGCGGAGCTTTCAGTGAGCCGAGATCACACCACTGCACTCCAGCCTGGGTGACAGAGCGAGACTCTGTCTCAAAAAAAAAAAAAAAAGAATTTGAGACCCAGCTCTGGCACAGAACAGCCATTGATCTTAGACAAGTTATATAAACCTCTCCCTCCACTCCTACCCCAAAACCTTAGGTTCTATATCTATAAAATGGAAATAATATCAGCCATCTTGCAAGATTGCCATAAAAATTAGGTATAATATATATAAAGTGCTTGACACATTATATGTATTCAGCAAATTGCTTTTTATCATCGTCCTATACAATGACTTTATTTTTTCAGTAACTCATATATTTGGCAATATTGTGTTTTAGATTTTCCAGGATACTCCATTCTGTGATTCAGAAACACTGTCACCAGAGATACATTTGTCAGAGTATGTATCCTTTTTTTTGTTGTTTAGAAACTAAAATTATCTGGCCTGGCTGGTGGCTCACGCCTGTAATCCCAGCACTTTGGGAGGCCGAGGCAGGCGGATCATGAGGTCAAGAGATTGAGACCATTCTGGCTAACACGGTGAAACCCTGTCTCTACTAAAATTACAAAAGCAGAATTAGCTGGGCGTGGTGGTGGGCGCCTGTAGTCCCAGCTACTTGGGAGGCTGAGACGGGAGAATGGCTTGAACCCAGGAGGTGGAGCTTGCAGTGAACCAAGATTGCGCCACTGCACTCCAGCCTGGGCAACAGAGTGAGACTCTGTCTCAAAAAAAAAAAAAAAAACACACACAAAAGAAACTAAAATTATCATACATTTCTCTTAGCCAAGTGGTAAGCCTATAAAACATACCTAACAAATCCATAATTAATAACTGAATGATTATCATACAGCATAAACAAATGCATGAAGAATCCACAGGTAATCAAAAAGATCGACTTTTTTTTTTTTTTTTTTTTTGAGACGGAGTTTCACTCTTGTTGCCCAGGCTGGAATGCAATGGCATGATCTCGGCTCACTGCAACCTCCGCCTCCTGGGTTCAAGCAATTCTCCTGCCTCAGCCTCTCGAGTAGCTGGGATTACAAGCATGTGCCACCATGCGTGCCTAATTTTGTATTTTTAGTAGAGACGGGGTTTCACCATGTTGGTCAGGCTGCTCTTGAACTCCCAACCTCAGGTGATCCACCCGCCTCAGCCTCCCAAAGGGCTGGGATTACAGATGTGAGCCACTGCGCCTGGCCAGAAAGATCTACTTTATATGGATCAGAAAGAATAAGTAGACTTCACCAAATTACTTGAGTTTTATCTCTGATTTATTAAGTTCTGATACATAGGTACAATTTAATGTTCACAATTTAACCAAATAATGAAAAGGGAACATCACTGTCTGCACCCTTTGACTAGTATAGTTACTAGTCAAAAAGTTTTGGTCACCATTTATATAAGCAAAATAAGTGAGCAAATATGTTTACTAAATGATGCACAATATATGTTCATATTCACGTGGAAATTTTTTAAATTTATTTAATTGAAAAGAATAGGCCAGGTACAGTGGCTCACGCCTGTAATCTTAGCACTCTAGGAGGCCATGACAGAGTGACAGACTTGAGGCCAGGAGTTTGAGACCAGCCTGACCAACAGGGTCAGGCCGTCTCTACTAAAAACACACAAAAAAATTAGCCAGGTGTGATGGTGCATGCCCGTAATCCCAGCTACTTTGGTGGCTGAGGCACAGAATCGCTTGAACCCAGGAGGTGGAAGTTGCAGTGAGCCGAGATTGTGCCACTGCACTCCAGCCTGGGTGACAGAGTGAGACCCTGTCTCAAAAAAAAAAAAAAAAAAAGTATATATAGGATACCTAGCAGCAACAAAGCTAGTAAAAAAGGTGAGTTTCTGAATCTGTGATTTTGGAACTAGTCTCCTAATGCGGACTTCAATTCTAAATTTAAAAAAAAATTTCCACATGGAAGACACAAATCTAAACAATGGCTCCCTAAATAAAGAACTACTTTATGTTTAAGCAATCTAATCTTTTTCACTGCACAGTATTTGTCAATTAATTTGATTAGGAACACTCTTGGAGATCAGCTAATTAAGTTGTTGCCCAGATGGGAATTTCAAAGCTGTGGAAGAGGCCTTTCCCAAACCTCTTCTAATTCCCCTGGCAGCTGTCAGTCATTAATATGTAAATGTGAATCAGGTTACCAACTTGTATAAGACTTGTAGGAAACAAGACATGGGAGGTCTGTGGGGAGAGAGAAAGAAAGGGCAATTGCCAGGCTAGTAAGTCTGCAGTGGACAGCAATAGGCAGTTCGGGGAGTTGCAAAAGAACACAAGTGCCTGGAAGAATAGAAGATGCAGGCCAGGCGCGGTGGCTCACGCCTGTAATCCCAGCACTTTGGGAGGCCAAGGCAGGCAGATCACCTGAGGTTGGGAGTTTGAGACCAGCCTGACCAACGTGAAGAAACCCCATCTCTCCGCAAAATACAAAATTAGCTGGGTGTGGTGGCGCATGCCTGTAATCCCAGCTACAGGGGAGTCTGAGGCAGAAGAATCACTTGAACCTGGGAGGCAGAGGTTGTAGTGAACCGAGATCTTGCCATTGCACTCCAGCCTGGGCAACAAGAGCAAAACTCCATCTCAAAAAAAAAAAAAAAAAAAAAGAATGGAGGATGCAGAAAGTCACCACAGAAAACAGATAAAGGATTCATGGGGGGACGGGGGGGGGGGATCTTCGCCTATTTCACAATTTTTCAAAAATATCTGGAGTAATTTATACAGTTGATTCTAAACAGAATTCAAATGAGATAGTCAGGTCTTAAATGCCAAATACAGACAACAAAAGCTCTAAATAGCTAAGAAATACTTAAATAATTACCTTTTTTGGGCAGTATTGGAAAGTTATAGGCTGAATTTCATATTGCTGTGAATATGTTCTATTTACTGGCTTCCTTACAGCAGTTAAAAACCAGTAACCCACAGGATTATACAGTAGTATAATCTCAACATTCTATTAAACTTGGTCATGACGGGGCGTGGCGGCTCACGCCTATAATCCCAGCACTTTGGGAGGCCGAAGTGGGCAGATCACCTGAGGTCAGGGGCTTGAGACCAGCCTGGCCAACATGGCGAAACCCTGTCTCTACTAAAAGTACAAAAATTAGCTGGATGTGGTGGCGCATGCCTGTAATCCCAGCTACTCGGGAGGCTGAGGCAGGAAAATCGCTTGAACCCAGGAGGCAGAGGTTGCGGTGATCCGAGATTGCACCACTGCACTAGTAGTTGAGCCAATACTGAAGTGGTAAGGTCAGTTATTGTAATTTATAGTGAAGTAAAGGTGTATGTGTGTTTTGTAAATTTTTCTTCTTTTGAATAGAGATGTGGGGGCGGGGGTCTCACTGTGTTGCCCAAGTTGGTCTTGAACTCTTGGGCTCAAGTGATCCTCATGCCTCAGTCTCCCAACGTCCTAGGCTTATAGGCCTGAGTCATCATACCTGGCCAGGTGTGGCATGCTTTTAATCCCTTTTATTAGAGAAGATGAAATTACTGAACGTTTAAATAAATTATTAGAGAAAAACATATTCTCCTTTCTAAGAATTCATTATATGCAATTCTAATAAATGGGCTACAATCAGGTATTGAGTTCAAAATCTGAAAATGTAATATAAGATAGAGTACTTGGGGGAGGGTACATGTCCATATTTCTGTCTGTGTCAGATATATACAGGGATGCCAGGGACAGAAAAAAAGCATATATTCGAATAGGTCCTGGGGGGACAAATGAGTCCATAAACCTCTCCTCAAAGAGCAAAGTCCCCTCACTGTTTTTGGTTTTTATTTTCATATATCACTGACAGAAAAACATAGGGCTTTAGAAAACCACCACCACAGACACACAATAGGGATGAAATTGCTTAATTGAGGGCTTCCAAGCATCATTTCAAGTCTGAATCTGGAATATCCTGTTGGCAATTTGAAGAAAGGTAGAAAGGTGAGCTTTACCTAATAGTGTAGCAAAGAACGACAACAGATAAAAAGAGCAGTTTTTATGGTGGTCACTCATTCATCCCCTGAAGTCAAGTAGGCTTGGATTTAAATTCTATCTCTGGCACTTCATGGCTACAACTAAACAGTGTGTGTGTCATTTAACATCTGTGCCTATTTCCTGATCTGCAAATGGAGTTAATAATAGTGCCTATCTCAGAGGGTTGTTTCGAGGATCAAATAAAATAGGTGCCTGGCATGAGCAAATTTTATTTATTTATTTTATTGAGATGGAGTCTCGCTGTGTTGCCCAGGCTAGAGTGCAGTGGCACAGTCTCGGGTCACTGCAACCTCCACCTTCCGGATTCAAGCCATTCTCTGCCTCAGCCTCCCGAGTAGCCGGGATTACAGGCGCCCACCACCATGACCAGCTGATTTTTGTATTTTTAGTAGAGACGGGGTTTCACCATGTTGGCCAGGCTGGTCTTGAACTCCTGACCTCGTGATCTACCCACCTCGGCCTCCCAAAGTGCTGGGATTACAGGCATGAGCCACTGCACCCAGCTCACAAATTTTTTTATTAATTATTTTCCCTACCACTCTTCTTAAGTTGGAAAAGGCAGATTTTAAGGCAGATCATAAAATATGTTACAGGTGACTTGTTGGTAGATATTTCTTTCTTTCTTTTTTTTGAGACAGAGTCTCACTCTGTTGCCCAGGCTGGAGTGCAGTGGTGCGATCTCGGCTTACTGCAACCTCCGCCTCCTGGGTTCAAGCGATTCTCCTGCCTCAGCCTCCTGAGTAGCTGGTATTATAGGTGCGTGCCACTGTGCCTGGCTAATTTTTGTATTTTTAGTAGAGACTGGGTTTCACCATGTTGGCCAGGCTGGTCTCAAACTCCCGACCTCATGATCCACCTGCCTTGGCCTCCCCAAGTGCTGGGATTACAGGTGTGAGCCACCCCGCCCGGCCATTGGTAGAAATTTCTAAAGTCAAATCTGTCTTTAGTATTGACTGTATGCCCTAAAACTGAAATTTACATCATAACACCAAAATGTTTAAATGGCTATCTTGTTACATCTCTACCTTAATATAAATTGTCTTTATCTTCCACCTGCAGATTCTTTAGAAATTTGTAAGCCTGGCACAGCAGCTTATGCCTGTAATCCTAACAGTTTGGGAGGCTGAGGCGGGAGGATCACTTGAGCCCAGGAGTTCCATACCAGCCTGGGCAACATGGTGAGACCTTGTCTCTACAAAAAAAACTTTTTTTTTTTTTTTTGAGATGGAGTTTTGCATTTGTTGCCCAGGCTGGGGTGCAATGGTGCAATCTCGGCTCATTGCAACCCTCTGCCTCCTGGGGTCAAGCAATGCTTCTGCCTCAGCCTCCCAAGTAGCTGGGATTACAGGCATGCGCCCACACCCAGCTAATTTTGTATTTTTCGTAGAGATGGGGTTTCTTCATGTTGGTCAGGCTGGTCTCAAACTCCTGACCCCAGGTGATCTGCCCGCCTTGGCCTCCCAAAGTGTTGGGATTACAGGTGTGAGCCACCGCACCCGGCCCTACAAAAAAACTTTTGAATATTTAGCCTGGTGTGGTGTCGCACACCTGTAGTCCCAGCTACTTGGGAGGTTGAGGTGGGAGGACCGCTTGAACCTGGGAGGTTGAGGAAGCAGTGAGCCAAGATCACCCCACTGCACTCCAGCCTGGGTGACAGAGTGAAATCCTGTCTCAAAAGAAGAAGTTTGTAGGAAGAAATACTTCAGAAAAGAAATAGACTTACTTTTCGAGGAAGATAATATAATTTTAGCAGCCAAAAAAAGAGTTTAGCAACTTGATTACTATATTGTTTCCATCTTCTAAGCAACAAGAAATATTTTCAAGCTGGAAAAAAAATCAAAATACTTCCGGGAAACTGCCCTCTAGGTCCCCCAGATAAAACTCTTAACATTGTTCACATCCCTGGGACAGATGTTAAAATTTGCATATCCATAATACCAGTACAGTATTAGAAATTCCAAACTTTAAGACCAGCTGTTTTCACACACAGAACTTCATCTGCCCCATCCAATCCATTTCATTCATACTACATTCAGTTTGTATTGGTTGGAGATTTCTTCCTCCAAATGGAGAAGTAAACTCCTTGGTTACTCAACTTTGTCCAAGTTCAGCACATCATGATGCTTCATTTATGTATGTTAAACGGACAACTAAGGCCGCAATACATGAAAAGATAATAAATTTATCTCTCACTTCTACAGAGTTCAAGACTCTAGGACTCTGGAGAATTATACCTAGATACTGAAAGAATTTGCCCAGTGATTTCAGAACCAGCATTAGTAGTTTCTGAGAAATTATGTTAAGAATGAGGTAGGAGCGATCAGGTTTCTAGAAAACTGTAGACTGACAACCTTCCAAATTTTCAATAGTCTAATAGTCTCTTGGTGGAAAGTTTGAATCTGAGAGCCTGCAACATTCTATCGTAGTTTATTAAGTATTGGCTTATGTGTATTTATAGAAGCACACAGTGATCATTAGAAGCCAACATGGATGGTCGGGCGCCATGGCTCACACCTGTCATCCCAGCACTTTGGGAGGCCGAGGTGGACAGATCACCTGAGATCGGGAGTTCAAGACCAGCCTGACCAACATGGAGAAACCCCACCTCTACTAAATATACAAAATTAACTGGGCATGG
The DNA here is from genome assembly GCF_028885625.2 of Pongo pygmaeus. Taxonomy (NCBI): domain Eukaryota; kingdom Metazoa; phylum Chordata; class Mammalia; order Primates; family Hominidae; genus Pongo; species Pongo pygmaeus. The sequence goes on from NC_072388.2 coordinate 33,226,749, forward strand.
TGGTGCATGCCTGTAATGCCAGCTACTCGGGAGGCTGAGGCAGAAGAATCGCTTGAACCCGGGAGGCAGAGGTTGTGGTGAACCGCGATCGTGCCATTGCACTCCAGCCTGGGCAACAAGAGTGAAACATTGTCTCAAAAAAAAAAAAAGAAAAAAAGAGAAAAAAAGAAATCAACATGGACTCTTAGAATGTCATTCAAAATGAATCCCTTTTCCTTTCTTTTGCTAAGGTTCTGGGTTGGCATACCTGAGGAATTCTATGGCGTACTGTCACTAATCACCACGGTGGAAGATGAGCTGACCACTGTGATAAGAACTATTCATAAGTATGGAATTTTAACAGTACAAAAGAAGAAAAATCTCCCAAACTGAAGCTGCAACTAGTAGAAGGGAGATCAAATTTTTGTTGTTGTTTTTGAGACAGCGTCTCACTCTGTTGCTCAGGCTGGAGTTCAGTGGCTCAATATCAGCTCACTGAAACCTGCGCCTCCTGAGTTCAAATGATTCTGGTGCCTCAGGCTCCCAAGTAGCTGAGACTATAGGTCATGTGCCACCACACCTGGCTAATTTTTGTTTTAGTAGAGACAGGATCTCACCGTGTTGCACAGGCTGGTCTCAAACCCCTGGTCTCAAGCGATCCACCCACCTCAGCCTCCCAAAGTGCTGGGATTACAGGCGTGAGCCACCACGCCCAGCCAGGAGGGTTCAAATTGTATCAGATTCATGAACAAGAATATTTAAGTATACATAAGGCAGAAGAACAGGAACACAGGCAGATACAAATCTGTGGCTCTTTATTAAAGTGAGTAGGCAAGTCAGAACGTTTTATTGGATGTCAGAACAAAGATGAAGAAGAGGTGGTTATCAGGAAACAAAAGTCGTCCATCAAGGAAACCAAACAAATGGCAAGGCAAAAAGCCAAGCCAGGCAGGTACAATAGCTAAAAAGTTCTGGGGATGCAAGTTGCATGAATAATGCTTTCAGATCACTGTTGTTTTCTGATGATACCTCATCAGATGATAAAAGTCCTCTTCCTGGTTTTAAAGTAACTAGGACCCTGACAATGGCAAACTGTAATTCTAGAGCACTGTTTCTCAACCATGGCTGCCATTAGGGGCTTGTAAATATACCAATGCCAAGCGTTTCAACCCCAGGCCAATTAAATCGATCTCTGGGGTTGCAACTCAGTCCTCAGTATTTTTTAAAAACTCCCCCAGGTGAATTTAATGTAAGCGAAGGTTATGGATTATTATCCTAGAGATAAGTCTCTATAGTACACTGCTTTCAAACTTTGATGTGCATACAAATTGCTTCAGGAGTCTTGTCAAAATGCAGGTTTTAAATTAGTAAGTTTGAGTTACTAATCTTAGGCCTGAGATTCAGGATTTATAATAACCAACAAATATTGGGAGGCTGGACCACAGACCACACTTAGAGTAATAACCGTCTAGGAGAATGCTGCAAGACTCTCTTTCTGGCCGTTTTTTGTTCAGAATCTTAGATTATATTAAGATCTACAGGTATGGTTATTAAATATGATTATGCAAAAAGAGAAATGGTAAAGTTTTATTTTAGAATTAAGATTCAAAAATATTTTCACAAGTTGAAATACACAAGACAAAATATACTCCTTTTTTTTTCCTTTTTAAAAATCAATGTGATTCCAATTGTATTCCTTTAAAAAAAAAAAACAAAACTGAGTCAGGATCCCACTATCACCAAGGCTAGAGTGCAGTGGTACAGTCATAGCTCACTGTAACCTCAAACTCCTTGGCTCAAGCAATCTTCCTGTCTTGGCCTCCTTAGATACTGATATTACAGGTGTGAACCACTATGCCTGGGTCAAAATTTATTCCTTAATAGGGACAATTTAATATCTATCATATAAGCTAATTCTGAAAAAAAGAAGATACTAAGATATGTTATAAAGAAATAACAATTTCACAGTGTGGTAATCAGTTATAAGTAGATTAATTACATTGAATAGTTAGCAGAGAAATACATATTAAAACAAGAGAATTTGGAATACGATAAAAGTGTTTAAATGAGGGAGGGTTCTTCAATTAATTGAATTGAAGCAAAAGAAAAAATATTCATCTGGGGGGAAAAGTGAGATCCGTATTTCACCCCTTACCCTAGGATAAATTCCACATGGATCAAGGATTTAAATGCAAAACAAAACCATGAAAGTGTTAGATAAAACTATGGAAGGGATTTTTTTTCTGTTATGTCTGAATGTGGAAACCCTTTCTAAACACGATACAAAGGCAAAGAGTCATAAAAGACTGAAAAATTAACCAGAAAAAAATTTGCATGGCAAAAACCTTTATGTGAGAAGTTTAAAAATAAAGAACAAACTGGAGAGAAAACATGTCTCACTCATAGCCTAAGACGAAGAATTAATTTTTCTAATATTAAGGAGTTCCTACAAAATAGTAATTTAAAAAATATCTACAAGCTCTTTCCCCACATAAGATCAACAAAGTATATGACCAAACTGTTGATAGAAAATGACATAAAACACCTCTCATAATAATTCCTATGGCAGTGTTTATCCTACTAAGGCATACTGATACCATCCACTTATTTATGGGTATGCTTTGTATAATCTCTAAAGCAGGCATAATTCTTACAATGCCAGGTAATTGAGCAGAGTCACAGAAAAAGAGTATTTTAAAAGGAGGGAGTCCCAGCCTGGCCAACATGGTGAAACCCCGTCTCTATCAAAAATATAAAAATTAGCTGGGCGTGGTGGTGCACACCTGTAATCCCACCTCCTCAGATGCAGAGGCAGGAGAATTGCTTGAACCTGGGAGGCAGAGGTTGCAGTGAGCTGAGACCACGCCACTGTACTCCAGCCTGAATGACAAAGTGAGACTGTCTCAAATAATAATAATAATAATAAATAAAAGGAGGGAGTGATCAACGGTGTCAAATGCTGATGAGGGGTCAAGTAAGGTAAGTATAGAAAGTGCCCACTGGACCCAGAGATCTAAGGTCAATTGATCTGCCATCAGGGTGCCAAGAGAATTCAATGAGGGTATGAAGTCTTCCAACTAATGGTTCTGGGACAACTGGATGTCCACATGCAAAATAATAAAGTTGAACCCCTACCTCATACCATATGTAAAAATTAACTCAAAATGGATCAAAGACCTAAATGTAAGAGTTAAAATTGCAAGAGTATTAGAATAAAAAATAGGTATAAATCTTCATGCCTAAGTGAGGTGGCTCATGCCTATAATCCTAGCACTTCTGAGGTGGGAAGATCACTTGAGCACAGGTGTTTGAGACCAACCTGGGGAACATGGCAAAACCTCATCTCTATTAAAAATACAAAAAATTAGCTGGTGTGGTGGCACGTACCTGTAGTCCCAGCTACTCCGGAGGTTGAGGTGGGAGGATCACCTAAGCCCGGGAAGTGGAGGCTGCCATGAGCTGAGATTGTACCACTGCACTCCAGCCTGGGAGACAGGAGTGAGACCCTGACTCAAAAACAAACAAAACAACAACAACAACAAAACCTTTGTAACTTTGGATTAGGCAATAGTTTCTAAAATATAATACCTAAAGCCTAAGCAACCATAGAAAAAATAGATAAATTGGACTTCAGAAAAATTAAAAGCTTTTAGGCCGGGCGTGATAGCTCACACCTGTAATCTCAGCACTTTGGGAGGCAGAGGCGGGTGGATTACCTGAGGTCAGGAGTTCGTGACCAGCCTGGCCAGTATGGTGAAACCCCGTCTCTACTAAAAAAAATACAAAAATTAGCTGGGTGTGGTGGTGTGCACCTGTAGTCCCAGCTACTTGGGAGACAGAGACAAGAGAATTGCTTGAACCCAAGAGGTGGAGGTTGCAGTGGGCCAAGATTGTGCCACGGCACACCAGCCTGGATGACAGAGTAAGACTCCATCTCAAAAAATAGAAATACAGGCTGGGCGTGGTGGCTCACGCCTGTAATCCCAGCACTTTGGGAGGCTGAGGCGGGAAGATCACGAGGTCAGGAGATAGAGGCCATCCTGGCTAACACGGTGAAACCCCCATCTCTACTAAAAATACAAAAAAATTAGCCAAGCGTGGTGGCGGGCGCCTGTAGTCCCAGCTACTCAGGAGGCTGAGGCAGGAGAATGGCGTGGACCCAGGAGGTGGAGCTTGCAGTGATCCGAGATCACGCCACTGCACTCCAGCCTGGGCGACAGAGTGAGACTCCATCTCAAAAATAAATAAATAAATAAATAAATAAATAAAATAAATAAATAAAAATACAGGCCGGGCACGGTGGCTCACGCCTGTAATCCCAGCACTTTGGGAGGCCGAGGCAGGCAGATCACTTGAGGTCGGGAGTTCAAGACCAGTCTGACCAACGTGGAGAAAGCCTGTCTCTACTAAAAATACAAAATTAGCCAGGTGTGGTGGCGCATGCCTGTAATCCCAGCTACTCAGGAGGCCGTGGCAAGAGAATCGCTTGAACCCAGGAGGTGGAGGTTGCAGTGGGCCAAGATCATGCCATTGCACTCCAGCCTGGGCAACGAAGTGAGACTCCATCTCAAAAAATAAAAATACAAAAATTAGCCGGGAGTGAAGGTGCATGCCTGTAATCCCAGGCACTCAGGAGGCTGAAGCAGGAGAACCACTTGAACTGGGGAGGCGGAGGTTGCAGTGAGCCAAGACTGCGCCACTGCACTCCAGCCTGGGCAACAAGAGCGAAACTCCGTCTCAAAAACAAAACAAAACCAAAAAAAAAACCCAAGTTAAAAATAGGCAAAGGACTTGAATAGACATTTCTCCTAAGATGATATACAAATGGCCAATAAGGACATAAAAAGATGTTCAACATTATTAATCATTAGAAAAATCCAACTTCAAAACCACAATTGGATACTACTTCACACCTTCTAGATCATCTGGGAAGAAAAACTCAGATAATAACAAGTGTTGGTGAAATTAGAGCTCTTGTATATTAACAGTGGAAATGTAAAATGGTGCAGGTGCTTTGGAAAACAGTTTGGCACTGTCTCAAAATTTAACCCTTTTCCAGTTTAGATTAAAAAAAAACACAGTTTGATGCCAGCACTCATTTAATTTTACATAAACATGTTCCTTGAGGCTGAAGAAAATTTGACTGATTTTCATGTGAAAATAAAATATAAAAACTGTTCTTGGAGTTATTTCTAAACAGAACTAACATCAGAATCATCTGAACCATCAGAATCATCTTTACCATCAAAATCGCCTATTTCAGAAAAATCAGATCCATCAAATGAATCTTCAGCCAACAACTGTTTGAGAATGATGCTACGTTTTTTAGGATTTTACGTTTTCAGTGATCAAGAATTACTATATTTTGTAAATGGAAATACAACTAAAAACAGAATGCTATAAATAGAATAATGTTTTTTGTTTCCAAAGTCAATACACCAGAGCAATGCGAAAATAATAATAAATATTAATATGCTTACTAATATATTAATAATACAACAATATTTCGTGGCAAGGTTATCTTGGAGTAAATGCTGCAGCTGCAAGCACCACTGGCAGGTATTCTTGGGCAAAGGGGAAAAGGGTTAAACAGAGTTATATGACTTAGTAATTCCACAATTCCACCTAAGAGTATTGAGAACATATGTCCACACAAAAACTTGTACCTGAATGTTCATAGCAACATTATTCATTATAGTCAAAAAGTGGAAACAACCCAAATGTCCGTCAACTAATGAATGGATAAACAAAATAGCATAACCACTCTGAGGTATATCCACACAACAGAATATTATTGCACAATAAAAAGGAATGAAGTGCTGATAACATACTACACCATGGATGAGCCCTGAAAACATTATACTAAAAAAAGAAATCCCATTCCAGTAGGTATAGCTAAAAATAAATAAAGAAATAAAACATTATCTTTAATGAAAGAAGCCAGTCACAAAAGGTCACATGGTGTATGATTCAGTTTATATTAAATGTCCAGAATAGGAAAATCTGTAGAGGTGGAAAATAGATTAGCGGTTGTCAAGGGCTGTAGGGAGGGGGAATTGGTAGTGACTGCTAATGGATACAGGAGTGATGAGAATGTTCTGAAATTAAATGGTAATAGTTGAATGAATTTATGAATATACTAAAAAACACTGCATTGTACACTTTAAAAGATACATTGTACACTTTAAAAGGTGAGTCTTATGGGATTTTATGAGATTTTATGAGATTTGAATCATATCTCAATTTTTTTAAAAGTGTTTATTGGATTTCTGAGACTCGGTTGTTGTTAGTGGCCTTGTAGAGGAATGTTAGTGGTCAAAGGCAGCTGGCAGTGGACCAAAGAATGAATGGGAAGTGAAGAATAGTGAGTGTATACAATTCTTTCAAGAAGGTTGGGTGAGAAGAACAGGGCAGTAGCTGAGAAAGATAAAAGGTCAAAGAATATTCTGGTTTTGTTTTTGGTGCTGATGGGAGAAGCTTAAGTAGGTTAAAATGCTAATGGAGGCTGGGCGTGGTGGCTCACTCCTATAATCCCAGCACTTTGGGAGGCCGAGGTGGTCAGATTGCTTGAGCTCAGTAGTTTGAGATTAGCCTGGGCAACATGGTGAGACCCCTTCTCTACAAAATATACAAAAATTAGCTGCGCGTGCTGGTGCCTGTTGTCCCAGCTACTTGGGGGTCTGAGGTGGGAGGATGGCTTGAGTTTGGGAGGTTGAGGATGCACTGAGCTGTAATCACGCCACTGCCCTCCAGTGGACCTGTCTCAAAAAAAAAAAAGATAGTAAGATCTAATTGAGAGGAAGTATATTGGGGAAGAGGATGATAAATAATAGAATAGAATAATTAAAATAGCACAAGGTGATTAAAATGGAATTAAGAACACAGGTAACTGCTAAATAGGAAGAAAGGTGCTGACTGGGGGAAGTGAAATTGTATATATTGAATTAGTTTAATTTGAGGAAGTTAAGACGCGTTTTATCTGAGGACATCTGTTTTCAGGTCAGTTGATGAAAAGTAAGGAAGTGTAGGCGAAGGGTCAGCAATGTGGGAAGATTAGAAAATGTTGGATGTGCTGGCACGGTGTCTCATGCCTGTAATCCCAGCACTTTGGGAGACTGAGGTGGGTGGATCACTTGAGCCCAGGAGTTTGAGACCCCCCTGGGCCACATAGTAAGACCCCTTCTCTATTAAAAAAAAAAAATCTATCTATCTGTCTATCTATCTATCTATAGAAATTGACACTTCTGGTCTTAAAGCTTGAAACTTACATTTATTTTATCTGAGTTACTTCCTCAGGAAAGGACAACCAGACCTCTGGGAAAGTATCAAATAACTGAAACTCACTGGATCATCTCATCCAATGAGAGGCCAGGCCCCTCATTCATCATGATTGCTTCCTTAACCTTCCCCGAGTTCTTGTTTTCCTACACATTGTTATATTTCTTACCTGCTATATAAACTCCTAATTTTAGTCGGCAGGAGAGATGGATTTGAGACTGATCTCCCATCTCCTCCACTGCAGCACCTGGTCAAAGTCTTCTGCCTTGGCAATACCCGTTATCTCAGTCATTGGCTTTCTGTGTAGCAAGCAGCAGGACCTAGACTGAACCCACAAAACCACAAACTTATACTACTGGGACAATAGTAACTCAATCTCTAGTCCCTGATGATTTGGGAGGTTTAGGGCATCTAAACTGATCAGTTGTTATCTAATGTATCATCGGGTTGTACTTAAATTCCAGAAAATGCCCAGGAAAGGATAATTCTAGTGAAACAAAAAACCCAGTTTGGTCCTGTTACTCGTTATGCTTATGCTAATTGGAATCCCCTGGTAGCACATACTATCTGAAACTTAGCAGAACTCCTAGGAGAATCTACAATACATCTACCGTTTTGGTGATAAGGAACCCCCAATCACCTGAGTCCCTTAGACCTGTGCTAATCCTACTCTACACCTCTGGAACAACCCAGGATTCCAAGGATAGACTGGTAGTTTCTCATTAGTTTAATGAAACTGTGGTTTGGGCTACATGTGTCAGCTGCTTTCCACTAATATCTGAGTAGAGCTAAACCACAGGAAAATATTGTTTCAAGTATTAAATTAATATTTAAATAAGACCATAATAATTATTCTAGCCGGGCATCGTGGAGTGCACCTATTAGTTCCAGCTACTCAGGAGACTAAGGTGGGAGGATCACTCAGCCCAGGAGTTCGAGGCTGCAGAGAGCTATGATCATTGTGTCACTGCCTTCCAGCCTGGGTGACACAGCAAAACCCGGTCTCTACTGTAAAAAAAAAAAAAAAAGAAGAAGAATTAGTTTAATAGGATAGAATAAAAATAATTAAAATTTCTTGATTATTTTCCATCTTGTGTTAGGCTTACATTTATACATATCATATGTACTACATATATGTATGTATGTACATATGATATGTATATATAATTTTTTACATGTATGTATGTATGTACATATGATATGTATACATGTAAGATATGCAGCACACCAACATGGCACATGTGTACATATGTAACAAACCTGCACGTTGTGCACATGTACCCTAAAACTTAAAGTATAATAATAATAAATAATAAAAAAAGATATATAGATATATATCTCTCATTTTGTCTTTCTCCCTTTCCTTACCATGGTTTTTGTTTAAAAGTATCTTTATTAATAACAATAATTATAAGTGTAGCATGCAATGCTTTCCAAAGCACTTACTCATCCATTATTTTACTGTATGTAAACTTCCATCTTAGCTAGGTTGGAGATGCATTATTACCTCCAGGTTGCTGATGAAGAAACAATGGTTAAGCAGTGATTAGTGACTTGTCCAAGATCATACAATTTGTTGGTAGGTGAGTTGTTTTTAGACTTCAGATATCTTTTGTTACTTCCTAACTTATACTTTCTATTCACTATAAGGTTAGTGAGAATTTTGATAAAGTTTTCCTTTTTTTATTAAAAAAATTTTTTTTAGTCTGTATCCTGCTGAAGATAAAAGTTTCCTAGTAAAACTATTCTAAACTTGTTTTTTTTGTTTGCTAGAAAAATGGTTTCAATAGACTTCTTTTTTTTGATGGAATCTCGCTCTGTCCCCCAGGCGGAGTGCAGTGGTGCAATCTTGGCTCACTGCAATCTCCGCCTCCTGGGTTCAAGCGATTCTCCTGCCTCAGTCTCCTGAGTAGCTGGGATTACAGGCGTGTGCCACCACGCCTGGCTAATTTTTGTATTTTTAGTAGAGACTGGGTTTCACTATGTTGGTCAGGCTGGTCTTGAACTCCTGACCTTGTGATCCACCTGCTTTGGCTTCCCAAAGTACTGAGATTACAAGCGTGAGCCACCGTGCCCAGCCTAGACTTCTTTTTTAAAAAATGTATGTTGAACATTTAACAAAGGAAAAATGGCCATGATTCGTAAATTACTAATATTTAATACTTCTCAACTTTCCAAAACAATGATAATGATGATATATTTTAATCACATAAGGGGCACTAGTTTTAATATGTCTTTACCACTTTATTTTATTTATTTATTTTTGAGACAGGGTCTCATACTCTGTTGCCCAGGCTGGAGTGCAGTGTTTCGATCAGGTCTTACTGCAGCCTTGACCTCCCTGGGCTCAGGTGATTCTCCCACCTCAGCCTACCGAGTAGCTGGAACCACAGGCTCACACCACCACACTTGGCTAATTTTTAAATTTTTTGTAGAGACAGGGTTTTGTCATGTTTGCCCACACTGATCTCAAACTTCTGAGCTCAAGCAGTCCTCCCTGCTCAGCCTCAAAAAGTGCTGGGATTACAGGCATGAGCCATTGTGCCCAGCTATTTTATTTTTCAGATAGGGTCTCACTCTGTCACCCAGACTGGAGTGCAGTGTTGCCATCACAGCTCACTGAAGCCTCGACCTCCCCAGGCTCAGGTGATCCTCCCACTTCAGTCTTCCAAGTAGCTGCACCACCACATCTGGCTAATTTTTTGTATTTTTTGTAGAGATGCGGTTTCGCCATGTGGTGGTCTCAAACTCCTGGCCTCATGTGATCTGCCTGCCTTGGCTTACCAAAATGTTGAGATTACAGGCGTGAGCCACTGTGTCCCGCCACCACCTTATTTAGTGCTAACTAAACAACTTTCCCTTTGCCAAATGTGATACTAATTTCTTAATTTCTTGTAGCATTACTGATCAGGGTCAACATTCTTTTTTTTTTTTTTTTTTTTTTTTTTGAGACAGAGTTTTGCTCTTGTTGCCCAGGATGGAGTGCGATGGCACGATCTTGGCTCACTGTGATTTCTGCCTCCCGGGTTCAAGCAGTTCTCCTGCCTCAGCCTCCCAAGTAGCTGGGATTACAGGTGCCCGCCACCACGCCCAGCTAATTTTTGTATATTTAGTAGAGACGGGGTTTCGCCATGTTGGCCAGGCTGGTCTCAAACTCTTGACGTCAGGTGATCCACCTGCATTGGCTTCTCAAAGTGCTGGGATTACAGGCGTGAGCCACCACACCTGGCCAGGGTCAACGTTCTGAAATAACCTTCAGCATTTGCCAAGATCAAATAATCGGATTTGCTAATTTGTTGTTGTTGTTGTTGTTTGAGATGGAGTCTCGCTCTCTTGCCCAGGCTGGAGTGCAATGGTGAGATCTCGGCTCACTGCAACCTCCGCCTTCTGGGTTCAAGTGATTCTTCCGCCTCAGCCTCCCGAGTAGCTGGGATTACAGGCACTCACCATCATGCCTGGCTAATTTTTGTATTTTTGCATAGATGGGGTTTCACCATGTTGGCCAGGCTGGTCTTGAACTCTTGACTTCAGGTGATCCACTCACCTCGGCCACCCAAAGTGCTGGGATTACAGGTGTGAACCACCACGCCTGGCCCACTTCATTAATTCTTAAAACATTTAAAGCTAAACCTCAAGGAGTGTGAAAAGGTGGTTAGGGTATCCATAAACAATCTGGTGCTGGGGCACTTCTGACCCTGGGGAGGAATTAAGTGGCTCAGTGGTCATGTGGCTGAGAGGCATGGCCAGCAGGGACTCCTGACACTCACCTTTTTTTTTCCTTCAATGAATCTCCAGGTTAGAAGGTGAAGGAAGTTATTTGCAGCATTATTGGCAATTTATTTTCCACCTCCACCTGTAACAGCCAAGGCGCAGGATACTGAAGAAAAGAAGCAAAGAGGCCTGATGCTTCTGGCGAATCAGTTGGAAGAAGAATCACATCCAAAGTAGACAAGATATCCACTGTCTACACACACACAAACACATAACTCTTTAACTAAATTCACATTTGTATCTGGTGTTTCCATGCTATAGTGGCTTAACTGATAATTCTGTAACACAAACATGGAGGTCATAGAGGCTTTCAATAATAGAGCTAAGGACTCATATTTCCTATGCTTTTAAAATTATCTTTTTAGGCTGAGCACAGTGGCTCACACCTGTAATCCCAGCACTTTGGGAGGCCGAGGTAAGTGGATTGCTTGAGCTCAGGAGTTTGAGACCAGCCTAGCCAACATGGTGAAACCCCTTCTCTACAAAAAACACAAAAATTAGCCAGGTGGGGTGGCGCAGGCCTGTAGTTCCAGCTACTTGGGTCAGTGGAAAAAGGCAGGAGTGGGGTAAAAACGCAGGAGGATCACTTGAACCAAGGAGGCTGAGGCTTCAGTGAGTTGAGATCATGCCACTGTACTCCAGCCTGGGTGACAAAATGAGACCTTGCTTAAAAAAAAAAAATACACTTTGGGAGGCCGAAGCGGGTGGATCACTTGAGGTCAGGAGTTTGAGACCAGCCTGGCCAACATAGTGAAACCCCATCTCTACTAAAAATACAAAAATTAGCCAGGTGTGGTGGCAGTGCCAGTAATCCCAGATACTTTGGAGGCTGAGGCAGGAGAATCACTTGAACCGGGAGGCAGAGGTTGCAGTGACCCAAGATTGCACCACTGCACTCCAACCTGGGTGACAGAATGAGACTCTGTCTCAAAAATAATAATAATAATGCAAATAATAATATAATAAAATAAAAAATATATATATTTTAAATTCTCGGCACGGTGGCTTGCACCTGTAATCCCAGCACTTTGAGAGGCCAAGGCAGGAAGATCACCTGAGCCCAGGAGTTCAAGACCAGCCTGGGCAACATAGTGTGACCTCCTCTCTACAAAAAATTTTCAAAAATAACCAGGCTTGGTGGCATGTGCCTATGGTCCCAGCTACTTGGGAGGCTCAAGTGGGAGGATCACTTCAGCCCAGGAGGCTGTAGTGAGCCATGATTGTGCCACTGCACTCCAGCCTTGGGTGACAAAGAGACCCTGTTTCACTAAAAAAATTTTTTTAAATTTATTTTTAAAAATTGTGGTAAAATATACATAACATTAAAATTTACCATATGCAGCTGGGGTAGATATCATAAGTCATAAGCAGTACTGAGAAGTAGTCTGACAGTAATTGAAAATGAAAGAGCAGAAAAGAACCTCAGAAGATTATTATGCCTAAAAATCTGCTGCCAGATTGGTTAAAATTATATAAGATATATGCGCTTCTTGAAGATTCCTAAAAATGAAATTTACAAGCCTATCTAGTGAAGTTCCTCTATGCATTTAACTGTGTCCCATGTACTAGGTGAGGCAGCATGATGTAATGGGAAAAGTCCAGGACTTGGAATCAGGGCAAGTGTAATTGTGTCCTGGTTCTGCCTGTTTTTAAGTGGGTGAACATAGACAAGTTATCTAACCTTTTGCACTCATTATGTATCCCCATGTTTTGTTTTGTTTTTTTTGAGATGGAGTTTCGCTCTTGTCGCCCAGGCTGGAGTGAGTGCAATGGCGTGGTCTCAGCTCACTGCAACCTCTGCCTCCCGGGTTCAAGTGATTCTCCTGCCTCAGCCTTCTGAGTAGCTGGGATTACAGGCGCACGCCACCATGCCCAGCTAATTTTTGTGTTTTTAGTAGAGACGGGGTTTTGCCATGTTGGTCAGGCTGGTCTCAAACTCCTGACCTCAGGTGATCTGCCCGCCTGCGCCTCCCAAAGTTACTGGGATTACACAAGTGAACCACTGTGCCCAGCTGTAATTTCCTCATTTTAAAAATAGGAACAATAATAGCACCAACATTAGAATACTGTTACAAGGAACAAACGAGGTGGAGTATAAGAAAAGTATATTGTGAAGTGCTATGTAAACGTTATTTTTCAACAAACTTATGGTTTGTATACATCTTCCACAGAAGGTTATCCCTTTTATGGCCATTGGCCATTTCTTTCTATAATTTTTTTTCCATTTTTTATCTTTGTAATCAACACTGACACTTTTTCTTTTCTCTACATACTTTGTATTGGTCATTGGACGCCACTTTCTTTTTTTTGTTTTACAGAGTCTCGCTGTGTCACCTAGGCTGGCGTGCAGTGACACAGTCTCGGCTCACTGCAGCCTCTGCCTCCCAGGTACACGCAATTCTCCTGCATCAGCCTCCCAGGTAGCTGGGATTACAGGGGCCTGCC